>NC_134873.1:24950652-25273430 GCF_049852395.1 Peromyscus maniculatus bairdii
TTTGTGTTCTATTCATGTTTTCATCAGATTGGTGAGAATAGACTATTTTAAAATCGATCTCCCAAACTAATCTTCCAGAGATACCCTCTGGCACATTCAAAAATACTGTTGTATTGGGTATGCTGGGTTCCTTTGTTGAAGTCAAATTAAGATCTACGATTAATTCCCACCAAAGGAAATAAGAGAAATCTATGTATGACCATGTTAAAATATCCTGGTTAGGGAGATGGGGACCCATGTTGGTAATGAAAGAAGACTGTATTGAAAATATGAACACAGATGGCTTGGTGGAGAAAACAGAGATGGTACTTTAGAACTAGACAGTATAATTAGAAGTTTTCTCTTCTATTCCCATCACTATGTTCTAGGGATGGGACCTCTACATGGCATACCCTCTGAAGAACTGATACAGAAAGTTCCCTGGGCACGATACCCTAGTCTCATGCTCTGAACATTCTGAGGGTAAAACTCTGAGGTACCAGTTATTTGGAATATGGTGTAGAATGCTTTCTTGCATGTGGCTAAAATAAAGGCTGAGAAAGGACAGAACTCTTAGTCTTACTAAGTTAGTACCTTACTGATAGTATGATTAAGGATGGCCAAAGTAGGCTTTCTATAGTAAAGGGTGTGTTGTGAGAGTCAGACAGGATTCAGTAGACAATGTTGGGGTAAGAGGGAAGACAGGGGGAGACAGGAGAGCATTCTTAGCAGAGAGAACTAAGTGAGCAAAATGTGAAGGAAAAGGGGACAGCAGAGAGAACCATCAAGGGCTAAGCAATGCAAAGTTTATTAGAAGCAGAAACCTTACGTAGCTCTTGCTTCCTAGAAAGTTTTCTCATACTCTCCCTGCAGTCTCTGCCCCCCAAACTTAGCTGCTATTGACTGAGTTGTGACTCGATGTTCTAGTGACCATTACATTAAAACGTGACCTCATTTGAAACATAAGATAGCTACAGAGGGACATAATCAGGTCAGTTGAGGTTCATGCTAGAGTAAAGGAAGCCTTTGCTCCAAGATGGCTTCCTTGGTGAAAGCAAGAATGCCGATGCGTATATGCACACAAGGAGGACACCATTCAGTTATCAAAACAAATCGGACCTTCTTTTCACATAGCAGGGAGTGGCAAAATTTGACAGCAAACCACCCAAAGCTAGGTGACAGTGAAAAAAAAGGGCCAAAGCTGTTGACACCCTTGGTGACCTTTGGTTACATTGCTTGTTGTTGCCACCAAATACCTTATCAGAGCAAATTATGGAAAGAAGAGGTTAGTTTAACTTATAGTTTAGGGGATACAGTCTACCAGGTGAGGCCGGGACAGGAAGTAGCTGGTCACTTTCTGTCTGCAGTCAAGAGAGCCGAGTGCTGGTTTTGTGTAGCCCAGGACCAAGTCCTTGGCATGGTCTCACCCACATTTAGTGTGGTTCTTTCCACCTCAATTAACCTAGATCATCTTTCAAGGTCATGTTCAGAGGCTTAGCTCCATGGAGTTTAGATTCTGTCGAGCTGAGAGTCAATATCAACCATCACACATCCCATTTGCAGCTTCCACACCGGTAAACAGTACGTCCCATCTTGAAGGCACTCAAACGTGAGACTCTGATATTATCCTCTGTTATGTACTCCCTGCTCATCCTCCTCATGTTAGCTTTCCCAGGAAGCCATTCTGTAAGGTTTTTTTTTTAGCATTTTGTATTTAAGTACACTACATTTTCATCATGTCCACGTCTTTTCCCATTCCTTCCAACTGTTGTTACCCTATGCCTCCCGACATCCCTTTCTCAAGTTCATGCACTTGTCTCCTAGTCATCTACATTGTTGTTGTTGCCCATCTGCACAAGGATGTGGTGCTGAAGCCTGTTATTAGGGGTTTTTACTCTTTTCCTCTTTTGGAGGGACTGCCACCCAGCTCCCACATAAATACACAGAGGGTTTTTCTTCTTATGAATGACTGGCTTTAGCTTGACTTATTTCTTGCCAGCTTTCCTTAACTTTAAATTAGCCCTGACTACATTTTACCTCTGGGCTTTTCCCATTCTCTTACATCTGTAAATCTTACCCTTATTCCATGGCTTGCTGTGTAGTTGGGTGGCTGGCTCCTGGAGTCCTCCTCCCTCTCTGGGTCCTCCTTCCTCGATCTCTCCCACCCAGATTTCTCCCTCTATTTATTCTTTCTGCCTGCCAGCCCCGCCTATCCTTTCTCCTGCCTTGCTATTGGCCGTTCAGCTCTTTATTAGCTCATCAGGTGTTTTAGACAGGCACAGCAACACAGCTTCACAGAGTTAAACAAATGCAACACAAACAAAAGTAACACACCTTAAAATAATATTCCCCAACAGTAGGCTTTTTCTTTCTACCCCCTGATAAAACTTATTATTTCCTTCTTCTCTCTTAAAACAACGTTTTGTCCCAACTTCTTTTCAAATAGACATGGCACTCACTTGTGCTATTATCCTTCCTGATTTCATCTTCCTCCATGACAGACTCAAAGTTCAAACTTGGGTCACAGAGAGATAACTTGGAGACCTGCGGTAGGATCTGGTACATGATAGAAACTCAGACCATGTCTGTTAGATTGAAGTGTCTTAAAGGACATAGCACATAAAGCAAACCCTTTGAGAATATACTCTTAGCCACTTATATTTTTCTTCGAATTGGGTGATGTCAGGAAGCTCCATTTCGGTACCTTTTCTGTGACAGATTCTGAAATGGCCCCTAATGATGCAGGGATGAATGAGACACAGCCCATGATTGTGGGGACTCACAGTACAATAAAGAAACATTTTGATAAAACACCTACAATAACCTGTAATACATGTTAAGTTAGAATTTTATGCAGGGTTAATATTCTAGGAATTCCAAAGAGGCAGAACCTAACCAAAGGACTAGGGTGGAAGACTTGATAAGGTGTTCATAACAGCAGAGCCTAGATGGGAAAAGTGGTTCTCCCCACTCTCTTTTGGAGGTGATGGGGTGACTGGTAACACGGGGGCTTAAATTGTTGATCTTAGCGTTTCCTGCAATGTTTATTTGGACAGTTCAGCATTTCACTGAGCAGCAGGTGATTAAGCATGGATTTACTGAGAAGGGATCAGGAGGTGGTACTGTTAGAAAACAACCACCACCTGTAGTCAGTGGTTACCCCCACCAGGACTGAGATCTGAAAAAACAGCAGGGGGAACTGTTCTAATGAGTTTCGAACAGATTGGAATGCAGGTCCTCAGAGTGCAGCTCGGAGGGCAAGCAGCTGCCACTGTGAGCTGCTCCTGTGGACTCAACCCAGTTCTTCAGATAGGGCTCCCAGGGACACAGTGTTCTGCAGGCTTCTGGCACACGGTGTAAAACCCACTTATGCTTTCAATCTTGGAAGCCATTCAATTTAATATGCAATTGTACCACTAGACAACAATTCCTCCTTCTCCCTCTATCCAAGTTTGAAAGAGTTGTCAGAGCAAGCACCACAGAATAGTTGGGGTAGATATCGGAGGTTTATTTTCACACAATTCTGGAGACCAAGGAGTCCAGAATCAGGGCACCAGCAAGCTTGGTTTCTTCTGAGGCATTTCTTTTGGGCTAGTGGATATCCACCTTCTTTGTATATGTTCATATGTTCCTCCCTCTATGTCTGACTAGGTCCTAATGTCTCTTTTACATGCACAAGTCACATTGAATTTGAACTAATGGCCTCGATTTATAGTGATTGTATTTTGAAAGACCCTACCACTATATAATCTCTTGAATTTTTTTTCTTTTTTAACATGGATAAAGTGCTGCCTGCATTTTATCTGTGCCATTTTATCTGTATCATACATACAGTGCCCATGATTGCTAAAAGAAGACATCAGAGACTATAGGGGTAGGGTTATAGTTTTGAGTGACATACAGGTGCTGGGGATTGAACCCAGGTCCTCTAGAAAATCGGGACATGCTCTTCACCACTGAACCATCTCTGCAGCCTCCCATATACAATCTTGCTATCAGTTTCTGAGGCTGGGACTTCAAAGTATGATTTGAAGAGGACGACAGCTCCCAGACACCAGTTATGTGTAATGAAGTACTCTATCTGCTAAAACAAGGGTTTGCACTGTGCACGTGCTACACTTTCAGTAGGACTGGAGTACCTGATAAGGTCAGTAAGTTGTGGGCCTGCTCCCAATGGGGTGCTATTGTGAAGTGGTGGAAAGACACCCACTGACCCTCTCAATCCCTCTCACTGTTACCTTTCTATCTTTGTGTCCCACCGCAGTTGGAGATCAGGGCATTTCGCTCTGACACACATTCCCACCGTGGTGTGCCAACATCTCTAGAACATAATCATTGGAGATGCTCTGCTTTTGATGCTCTGAGACTTCAAAGAGTTGTTGCCTCAGGTCCTTTGTTGGAGTAATATGAAACTGATACAATGAGGGATTTCATGATTGCGCAGGGAATGACATCTTCCAAAGGTGTGCTACCATCTCTTCCCAAAACCAGAACACTCTCCTAAATAAATAATGGAGCCTGAAATGATAGCCCCTGAAGAAGGAAGAGGGGGAGAGATGGAGCTTAAAAATGTTCCATGAAGACAGAAAAGAACGACATTAGCAGGAAGTATGCATAAGGAAGCATCTCTGGTAAAGTGCCAAGAAAGTTTCAGAAAAAGATATAGCTCTCCAAGCCTCTAATAAAATATTGTTTTTCTCATTCTTTTTGTTAGAAATTTCATGCATTTGTGTAACCTATTTTGCTAAAATCCAGACCATTCCCTTCCCTCCATTTCCTTTCCTGTCCATCTCAACAACCCTCTTCCCTTCCAACTTCATGTACTTTTCATTTTAAACAATTGAATCCACTTTGTATACCCTATATTTGGTCGTGTGTATGGTCATCTACTGGGGCATAGGTAGCATCTCAGGAGTGGCATCCCTTAAAAAACTCACTCTTCCTCACTTGGCATCTACCGATTGCCAATATCTCCCTGTCTAAGGCTGGAACATCATGAGCCCCTCCCCAGTCCATGCTGGGATTTGGGCTGGCTTAATCTTATACAGGTTTTATTTGTGCAGTCCCAGCTGCTGTGATTCTAAGTATACAGCAGCCCTATCATGTTCCATTGCAGAGTTCCACTATATTTGGCTCTTAGCATCTCACTGTATAATGGTCCTTGAGCCTTGATGGGACCAAGCTATATGTTTCATTTAGAGCAGAACACTATATGGTATCTTATTCTCAGCATGGTGGCCAGTTGTGGGTATCATCTATATAGCCATCTATTGCAAATCAGAAGATTATCTCATGAGGGCTGAGAGATAAACTAATTTATGAGTATAATGATAAGGACTCATGGAGAAGATTATTACTATGTCAATTTAGTAGAAAATTATTCAAAGCATCTCCTCTAGGGCTTATGACCCAACAAGACATGGATGGGGTTTTGGCCCAGTTGACAATACCAAGCATGAGCTCAATCTTATTGAGTGAACCTTAAATTCAATGATAACATGATTGGTTACTACCAAAATATTCCTGATTTCTATTACACTAGTGAGCATGTCTTCCCAAACCAGCTGTTATTGTAGTTTTCAGAGTTCACAGGTGGGTAGGACTGTTAAATATGCTTCTATTCTGGTAGTATGTATTGCACCCTCTAGTACTATGAAAGCTAGCCAGTAAGGATAGTCCCAGTTTGAGTTTTCCACATTCTTAGACTCAAGAATAAAGTGTCTTAATAACTATTTTCATTTCTAATTTTGTTTTCTTCATCTTAAGTTTCAAACTCCTTGAAAATTTAGATCTGCTGCATAGAATATTAAACAAGAATTTCCTCTTCCTTCCTTTTTTCTTCCTTACTTCTTTCCTTCCTTGCTTGTTTCCTTCTTTCTTTATTCCCTCTTTCTGTCTTCCTCTCTTTCTTCTCCTAGCTTGAATACCCAAGTACCTGGAAATCTCGAATACTCTCCCAAGTTGGAAGTACGCAAAACAAAGTTGAGATTCAGAGAACTCAGGTAAAAATATGCTGTCTTCAGAGTTTCTCAAGACTGGACAAATGGCATTCACTCATGCCTTGGTGTAGTATTCATGAATTGGTGCTGTCTGCTCATCATGGAACTTGGCCATATTTGCAATGTTCAATCTAGACTACAGTTCATGCCCTCGCTGCATTAAAAAGTGAAAACAGAGCTATAAACCAATAGTAAGTGCCTATAATCTGATTCCAAAATGATCTTTTCAAGAACAAAGTGCTTCTATTTTCCCCAACCTTATTCCCATCTCACCCAAGCCATGCCTTCACAAAATAATATGACACAGAAGACATTACAACTTGTATGTAGCATAGCTTGAAAATCTGTACAAACTGGAAAGCTAGCTGTTCCATGTTGACCATACATACTGTCAACCTCAAGTTCAAAGTCCACAGCTTCTATACCACAGATGACTTAAGATAATGTTGGCTGTACTTAAAAATCCCATTCTCTTCATGTTATTTGTACTCTACATGACAGTTTTCTGATTATATTCCTGGACAATTATGCATATATTTGTGGGCTGAGTTGCAATAACTAGTGATACCTCTGTTATCCATTTGGATTTGGGATAGGCTGAGAATTAAGCATGGATGGTTTCATAAAGGTAAATACCAAACTTCAGGTAAATTACTTAAAATCAGAAGAATGAGATAATGCCTGCCTGTAATCCCAGTACTTGGGAACAAAATGCAGAGAGATGACAGTGTCAAGAATAGACCGGTTACATAGCATCTCGTCAGAGAGTGAGACCTAGCTCAAAAAATTAAAATATAAAAATTAATACACATGATGATATGAGTGAAATGAATGGTTTCAATGAAATGTTTTATATATTCTTCAATCTCCAGTTTATTCATTAGCAAAACAAATAACTTAAGGTATGCTTGGCAGGGCATGGTCTATCCTGGTAATCTAGCCACTTGAGAGAAAGAAAGAAAGAAAGAAAGAAAGAAAGAAAGAAAGAAAGAAAGAAAGAAAGAAAGAAAGAAAGAAAGGAAGGAAGGAAGGAAGGAAGGAAGGAAGGAAGGAAGGAAGGAAGGAAGGAAGGAAGGAAGGAAGGAAGGAAGGAAGGAAAGAAGAAAGGAAGAAAGGAAGGAAGGAAGGAAATGAAGGAAAATAAAAGAAGGAAAGAAGGAAGAAAAGAGGGAGGGAAGGATAAATGAAAGAAAAAAGAGGGGAGGGAGAAGAGGGAGGGAGGGAGGAAGGAAGGAAGAGATAGATTCAGTGGTACATTAGTCACATCAAAAAGAAGTATAATATGGGAAGAATTGAACCAAATTTTTGGGCTCCAAACTTACTAGTTAATCCCCATCTATCCAATGGGAAGGAGTGAAGAGAGACAGAGAAAGCAGAAACCACAAGGTAGTTCCTTCAAGCACAAAACAAGAATGCATAGTTTAGGGAGTACTGGCTGCCATGTAACAGTATTGAAGACTAATAACATGAACTGTCAAAAGATTTTCAATTTCCTAGCAAATAACTACATTTCCAGAAACATATTTAAAGAAAATGCTCATCTGTGCAAATAGATAGCAAGTCAAATGCTCATTTTAGCAATAGGATAGGAAAATAACAACAGTAGGGGAAAGGAATAGTACACGCCCGCTAACATGATTTATGAATGATTTTTGTGAAAGAAAAAAGACTGTAATGGTGAGTTTTTAAAAGATAACAAAATTGTATTACAACATAATCCCAACAAAAAATGTAAATGTCTGTAAAAGGATAGATTCTTAAAATTACATGAGTATTTTTTTCATGGTCTATCCTATCATCAATATGATCATGAAATGCTTACTTTTTCCAGATCCGTTAGGTTGTTTTTATACATAATTGAATTCATTCTTTATCTTACATTCTAATTTACTAAGATGAAATTTGTTCATACTTAAGTATCGTTCTTTAGCAACTTAAATTAAAGCAAAGCAAACCTTGTAAGCCTGGTACAGCATATTGTTATTTGCAAAAAGGTAAATATTCACAGCTGTACAGACATACCCACTAGTTTTACATCAATGAAAAAGTTAATCTCTTCCTATTGTAATTTATTTGCAAAACTGAGGCAAAACATTGCCTAAAACATTTATTGATTCGAGGGGATTAAAAATCAATGAATGAATGCTTTTGAAAGCTACAACAATTTTAACTTTTAATTATTCATTATCAGGGATGCCAGAAAGAATATAGGGGGCCCATCCAGATATGAAATTGAGAAAACATTCAACTCCTTTCCTTCCTTTTCACTCCCTCCCTTCTTTCTTTCTCTTCCTTCCTTCTCCCCCCTCCTGTAGATGTAACCAACCGTCTTATTAAATAAGAAACACAGAAACAATGTAAAAGAGAAAGCCGAGAAGTCAGAGCTCAGAGCTAAAATCTCACCCTTCTTCCTGCTGTCCCAGCTTCGCGAAAAGAGACCTACTTCCTGTCGGTTCGTTTTTTTATAGTATGTTGTTCTGCCTTCTCATTGGTTGTAAACCCAAACACATGACTGCCTCGTCACTGTCTGAATGTACAGCCCCCTAGGTCTTAAAGGCATATGTCTCCAATGCTGACTGTATCCCTGAACACACAGAGATCTTATGGGATTAAAGGCGTGTGCCACCACCGCCACACTCTTGCTATGGCTCTAATAACTCTGACCCTGAACACACAGATATCTATGGGATTAAAGGCGTGTGCCACCACCGCCACACTCTTGCTATGGCTCTAATAGCTCTGACCCCCAGACAACTTTATTTATTAACATACAATCAAAATAATAGTTCAGTACAATTAGATTACCACCACACCCTCCACCCCTCCTCTGCCCATTCTTTCCTTCCCTCCTCTTCTTCCTTTTTGCAATCCTGCCAATCAAAGTGAAGCATGCTACACAAGTGCTCTACCACCCGGTTACACTTAAGCCACACTTACAGCCACAACATTTTCTGAATTGTGTCTTTTGTAATTTTTGAGAATGTAATGTAGTCTTTGGAAAATAATTGTTCTAAGAAAGTTTTCCTTGTTATCTGGCTTACTAATTTAACCTGTGTGTGTGTGTGTGTGTGTGTGTGTGTGTGTGTGTGTGTGTGTGTGTGTGATGACATATATAGGCAAATGCTCCACCACTGAGCTATATTGCAAGCCCACCATCCTAAATTCTTAATTATTAATGTGGCAACCCTATTCTTACTGTCCTTTCAAAACTACATTCTCTGCTCTAAATATCCAACACTCTGGTTCCTGCAGGAGACAGAACGATTAAATTAACCAGAAACCAGTTCATCAAGCTAAAACTAGAGCTTTCTCATTCAGATGAAAACTCCCAGTGAGGGTACTTAAAGCCACCCTGTGCTTATAAAACTCAGCGTTTGCCACACTGTAATTGCCTTTATGGACCTCTCCCCGCTCCCATCCCTGTTGCATATTCTCAGATAAACCAAGAGCAGCGGGGAATCCAAGCGTCCTCATTTCCAACTAATTCTAGAAGAGATGTCTCCAATCCCCCACCCGCTTACTCTGAGAACTGCCCTAGCTGTATTCCAATGAACCAATGAAAAGGGTCAGACGACACCAGGAGTATGGCTTCCCAGACAGCAAAAGAAGCAGAAACAACGTATTTGGACTGGGACATTCTTTGCACTGGACAGTAACAAGGACTTGTAGAGGAGAGGCGCATAGCCAGAGAACACACACTGTAGAGTGTGCAAAGGCTACAGCTACTCTAAGTGTCGGGATCATTCACAGATGCTGCGCTCCAGGAAAAGGAAAGGCATGGACTCATTTCTGTCTTAGTGACACAGGGGGCAAGTGTATGGTTTAGAGTCAGTGAGGCCAGAGATGACAGTAACCTGAAGTAGGAAAACAGCAACAGAGTAGGGTAAGTGTGGGTGGAATTCTGGGGATAGTCTACGGGTAGAGCTAGCCCAACCTGAAAACGCAGGAGAAAGAAATGGGTTAGAAGGCTAACGTCCTTGTTTGGCTCAGGACTGGTACTTACTAAAGTAGGGAGAAGAGCCAAGGGCAAAGGCTGGTGCAAGGTCCTCTCCTTCATTATGCAATACAAATTAAACCTACCTTCTCAGACCACCATAGGTTCTCAGAACAGAGAAAGTCAGCCCCAAGAGAATTTTCTTCAGGCATGAGAAAAAGCTGTGATTTCAAAGCAATGCTTTTATCGTAAAACAAGCATTTCAACAATGTGTTATAGGCACCAAGCAGATACAGTGTTCTGACAAAAAGATAACATGTTGGTATTTTCAGTTTGTTTATTTTATATTACTTCTAAGGAAGAACACAGTTCCCCTCTCCATAAAAGCCCCTTCCAATCAATAACGTGTTTAGCTTCAACTTTAAGGGGGTTTTTAAATTAACACAGGATTCTCCAGTTCGTTTGTCCCAGAGAAGTCCCACAGAGCGACTTTCTAAATATTGCTTTTGTCTGGGCCAAATCAACTTGCCATGCCAGAAATACATTACCACGAGGCTGCATTATGAGACAGCACCATCATAACAAAACAGTGCACAGCAGAGCGGGTTTTTATTAATAACAGCAGAATGTAATTTCGTTGGTTTTAATTTACCATTTTCACATTTTACTATGACATTATCCAGATATAAACTGTTATGATGAGAAGCCATTCACTAGGGACCAAAGAAAGTTACAACTCTGCTTTGTAGAAAAAAGACTTTGCATATATCAGTGAAGGACACACTAATAAAGATTGGTCTGGAATTCCTCTCTTTATGACGATTGACTTATCAGCAATAGTTCTTGCAGCACAGTTGGAAATTAAATAATTGCCAGAAACTGTAGATATTTGACTTGGCAAAAAACCCTAGGTTTATCTGATTTATTTTTGTTAGAATTGGGCCCTGTGGATATTTAGAAATGTTTCATGAAAGAACAGTAGAATATAAATGAAACAAGCAAAAATCCTCTTTCAAAGGCTGCCTTTAACTCCATCCTCACTGTTGTGATAACACAAATAAACCAAAGACAAACCTTCGGTGATGGTGTTGGGTGAAAACAGTACTCTAAATTAAAACATTATGGGTTACCGACATCTGGCTATTTTCTCCCTCTTCATAATCATTCTCATCCATGAGCTGTGTGCTATTTGTCAGCGGGCACTACAGAATGACACAGAGTCTCAGAACACATGTCTGGTATACAAAGCTACAAAACAGGAAGGGCTGTTCACCCTGGTAGGCAGGCTCTCCTGACCCCTGCTTGCACTCTGAGACAAGGCCACCCATTGTCTGGGGAGAAAAGGAGACAAGCACCGCGCTACGATCTTGGCTTGCTTTAGTTAGGATGAAAGCTTATAGTCTTGAACTTTGAAATCTTGTGCTCTAAAGTAGACATTGGGAACTATGATGTGCTAAGCACTGGGGGATATTCAAAGAAGTGAAGATTCTTGGAAATCTATGGTTTTATTTGAAAAGAGAAAAATCTTGTAGACATTCATCAGTAATATGGCTAAGTTTGGAAAACAGTTATAATCTCTATGAAACATGTAGCTCATAGTTAGGTATTCTATAATGACTTCTCCCAGGTAGTGTTTAATTTTTAATGTTATTTTTCTAGGATTTATGTATATTTTATGGGTTCATGTAAGTGCCCACATGAATGTATGTAAGTCGTATGCATATCTGGTGCTGTAGAGACAGAAGAGGGAGCTATGGTTGGTTTTAAGCTGTCCTATGGGTGCTGGGAACTGAACTCAGATCTCTGCAAAAGCATCAAAGGCACTTAACCACTCCATTACTGACAAAAGGATTTGGACATGAGAGTTGCTTTAGGAAACTGAATCTAACTGCTCACAATGCACAGGTCTACATTATGTCACATCTTCCACTGTATTCTGGGAAATTTAGGAACTGTATCAAATGCTGGGCAGTGGTGGTGCACACCTTTAATCCCAGCACTCGGGAGGCAGAGGCAGGCAGATCTCTGTGAGTTCGAGGCCAGCTTGGTCTACAGAGCAAGTTCTAGGACAGGCAAGGCAAACAGAAAAATCTTGTCTCAAAAAAAAAAAAAGAAAGAAAGAAAGAAAAAAAGAAACAAACAAAGAAAAGAAAGAAAAAAAGAACTGTATTAATATATTAATATTCTATGAAACATGAGATTTTAAAAAGTCATATCCAATAATAAGGATATGACAACATATTTGATGAGAATTTAAGGTATTGGGCTAAGATTGCAGGATACTGCCTCTGCCACTCATGAATCTTTATTCTCCTGTTCCAGATCATTATGTTGCACCAAGAAAAATAATCCAAGCAGGAGTCACAAAGAGCCAAGAAAGTCAAAAGGGGCAATATGTAATCTTCCTGGAAGGCACTGGTAATTACAGTGGAGGTAATAACAGACCTACAATTTCAGGGATGAGTAGATTATATCAAATATTTCCAGGAAAGCAAAAGTTTCCTGGAAATTGAAAAATGGTGACAAGGAGAGGAAATCAGTTGAAGGAAGAAAAATGCAAAGTCATAAGTGCTCACTGTGGATTATTCAGAAATGGTAGTAAGTCTGGTATCTTTAAAACCTAAGTAAGAAAAAGAGGCAGCAGGAAGTTTAGGTCATGTTAGCTAAGGAAATTCTGGGTAATAAAAGATACGATGTCTTTTTAAACAGGGGAGCTGCGAGGGCAAATTTGAAAGGTTGTTCTGGTGTGTATGTGGAAGTAAGGCACTGGGAAAGAAACATTAGAGGCGGGGAGAGAAAGAGGGTTCTTAGCCTGCTCTGTAAAGTCTCACAGTATAGATGTACTTAGTATGTTGAGCAAAGCCAAAAGAAAGAAATATGGAAATAGGGAATATATTTTAGTGAACCCTGCAAAGGTGGATTGTGACTGGAGATACCAATATAAAACTATGGCGTTGAATGCTACAGACTAATAAGCACATAATGAGATGCAGGAATCATAGGATGACCTATCGGTGTGTGTGTATGTGTGTGTGTGTGTGTGTGTGTGTGTGTGTGTGTGTGTGTATGAGAGAGAGAGAGAGAGAGAGAGAGAGAGAGAGAGAGAGAATGTGTTCTATCCAATGAAAGGGCTTACAAACAATAACCTATGGAACTGATAAACACATGTAGCACCTACACATACTTCAGGAGAAAAAGCTGATTTCTGGGATGAAGGAGAGAATGTACAAGATAATTCTAGGGATTTTATTATTCTAGAAAGCAACAAAATACTAAAATAAATAAGGGGTACTTTCAAAAGCACACTGAGACAGACACAAAAGAGCTTTCTATTGGCTAAATATGAGGTAAACGTGAGAATCAAAACAAAACAATGACAACAATAAATTGCACCCACTGAATAAAATTAATATCTATGAGTCCGTACTCATAGTGTAGAAGAAGAAAAAAGCACTTTATTAAAGTGATAGCTAGTTAACATAGAAGGCATAATGAAGCTGAGGAATCACCAATGGAAACTATAAGCAAAGATAAAAGATTGATTGAAAAGAGTATCAGTTTCCCGAACGGCTCAGACAGGGACAACTGGTGACCTTATAAGGAAAGACACAATCTCAACAAAGTTACCAAACTAATAATATGGGTACAACAATGATATCATGATCTCCTGAATAAGATGAATTGAGCCCTCCCCCATCCACCCATCAATGTCTGAGACAGGAGAAAGAGCTGGCCCTGTTGTCACAAGAACGGGAGAGCCATCCCTGACCCCCACCAGCTGCAACACTTGGGAAAGCAGCACACGAGAGCCAACCCAGTTAGCACAGGTGTGGGTGAGCCAGTCCTGAAGCTGTAAACATGGGCGAGCTGTCCCGATTTCTCATCTGGCAGATCAACCCTACAGCTACCCAGGTCTAGACCCAGGGTTATGAGTTGGCCTACCCCAATGTCCACCCCATCTATGACTTGCTGAAGCACATGAAGGAATCTAACCCACAAACCCAAAACTGCTAGGATACCCAGGAAGAGTCCTAGTGAGGACCCAGCATTGATAGTATGGTGGAAACCAAAGGCCTCAAACCAGACCAGTGACTCTTTGCAAGGAACACTTACACGTAAAGACATATGGACAAAGGGGTTTACCGCATGACTCACTGTGTCTCACTGCAACTTCCACGACGAGATTTTATATTTTTACCTTTTTTTAATTTTTCCTTTTTTCTCTTAAATTTTGTTTTATTGAGGGGGGAGATGCAGGAGTGGAGGACAGGTGTGAAGAGATAGGGAAATGAATGGGATGAAGATAGATGATGAAAAAGACACATAGGATAATTTTTTTAAAAAATATGGCAAAAAAAGGTGAATTAAGGATATAATTTAAGGTTATAATTAGGACATTCACTGCCCTAAGCTAAAGGGCAGTGAATGTCCTAATTATATCCTTAAATTATAGAAACATTTGTCTCATGAGAGTCAAAAATCCAAGGACAAAAACAGTTTTAAACTGTAGAAGAACTATATCAGAAACAGAAGACTGACAAAAGCATGTGAAAACTAAATGTAACTTCTAATATATATTGGATACTGAACTAAGATAATAACATAAAAAAATTTTGTTGAGACAGCTACCAAAATGAATGTAAAGCACATTTTGGATTACAATATCTTATTAATGGTAAGTTTCCTGTTTGTGGTGGCTACTATGTGCTTAAGTAGAAAACGCTCTAGCTGATTAAACACCGACATATTTAAGAGAGAAGGAACACAGCAATTCCAACTTATTTAATGATCAGAAAAAAGGATGTCTATCAGTCCATAAATCTGCCTACCTATACATCTATCTCTCCAGCATTAGTTTGAGAGATTCAGTAGGATAAAACTATAAACAATAGAGGAATATATGTTAAAAGTTTCCAAGAGTTCTGTAAGTTTCAAATTACCCCAGAAATCAAGTGTGCTGTGCACTTATGGAATTTCATGTTCCCAAGAGCTCATAGTCATGCAAAGAGAAAGACACTCAAACAAATACCTAAGAAATAATATGTCAATAGAGTTTTACTCTCGGCACAATGGCCAGGCAAAATAACATGCTCCTGAACTCTACACCTGCTGCAGAAGTCTGTGTGGATGCTCCTGAACTCTGCACCTGCTGCAGAAGTCTGTGTGGATGCTCCTGCACTCTGCACCTGCTGCAGAAGTCTGTGTGGATGCTCCTGCACTCTGCACCTGCTGCAGAAGTCTGTGTGGATGCTCCTGCACTCTGCACCTGCTGCAGAAGTCTGTGTGGATGCTCCTGCACTCTGCACCTGCTGCAGAAGTCTGTGTGGATGCTCCTGCACTCTGCACCTGCTGCAGAAGTCTGTGTGGATGCTCCTGAACTCTGCACCTGCTGCAGAAGTCTGTGTTGATGCTCCTGCACTCTGCACCTGCTGCAGAAGTCTGTGTTGATGCTCCTGAACTCTGCACCTGCTGCAGAAGTCTGTGTGGATGCTCCTGAACTCTGCACCTGCTGCAGAAGTCTGTGTGGATGCTCCTGAACTCTGCACCTGCTGCAGAAGTCTGTGTGGATGCTCCTGAACTCTGCACCTGCTGCAGAAGTCTGTGTGGATGCTCCTGAACTCTGCACCTGCTGCAGAAGTCTGTGTGGATGCTCCTGAACTCTGCACCTGCTGCAGAAGTCTGTGTTGATGTGATGGGGGCGGGGAAAAATAAACAATGAAGGGGAAATGAAGGACCCAAGAGTTGCTGGGAAAGTTACATCAGGAGATCTGAGGGACCCAGTGCCTAGAGGGCTCACAGAGCTGAAAGCTGCTCCACCTGGCCCTCCTGTTCCTGCCCAAGGCTCCCCATGATAATACAGAAAGATCAAAGAGGTCTTGTGGGGCCCCAAAATAAATCCAGTTGGGGTCATATCAATTTTAAGATACCTTATGTCATGAAGTCTACTCATGCTTAAGTTTCTTTAGAACATTCTGCTCTTCAGAGAACACTAGTCAATTACTGAGAATATTTTTGGCTGGTTATAAAAATTCTAATAGTCAAGTAATTAATCTAAGACTAAAGATTAAGAGTTTCAGGTCTAGAAAGTCGTTCCTCAAATCTTTATCTGCTCTCTGACAGACTTTCAAATAAGAAGCACCTTTTTTTTAAGATGGGGTCTCTCTAGGTACCCCAGGCTAGGACTATAGGTATGCACCAACATGCCCAGTTTTCTCTTATTCTTTTGTTACTTTGGGAAATAATTACTTGAAACAGTGTACCATGGGCAGTTGGGCATGCAGAGATGGAGAACAAACAGAATCTAGTCTCCAAATTTGAAAATTAGTGAGTAAAAAGAATCAGGACAAATTATTCTAGCCAGGCAAGTGTGGTGTTTAGTACCATACCCAGGATGCCATGAAAGGGACCCCATATAACACTGGGTATGCAGTGGGAGTATGAGGCTAGGTTCAAGAGATATTACATAAACCAGACCAAAGGATGCTATTAAATTTCAAGGAGAAAGACTCAAGAGTCGAGAATTAATTCTAGGACTGTACCACCTACAGAAACCAAACTCTGAGGGAGGCAGTGGTACTTTGTATTTCACAGGGGAGGAGGTAGTAGGTATCCAAAGGTATTAACTGGAAAAGAGCGGGAAGCTGTCTATAGCAAAGCCAAAACTTTCAAAACTAAACCATGTCACTAAAGCTACATTGCCCATTAGCAACATCAAAGTACAGAACCCAAGCAGGCGCAGATTCGGGACTCTAACCTGACATGTGCTGTCGTCAGGGGCATTCGTCACTGACGGACACTCTGTAGTTATGTCGGTGGGTAGGAGGTGACCTCAGGAGTAAGCTGCTCACTCCTCAAATAGCAAACACACGTATTTTCTCACCATGGAGGGGGCTGTTGCCAGGAAATCACACAGACCCCAAATAAAAAACAAGCCAAAGAAAAACAAAGAGACGATATTCCCTGTCTTTTGTCCATGGGGCACCGGAGTTCAGGGCACGGCCCTCTGTAGGTGGCCTTGGGATCCAGAGGGAAACCTATCCACAGCCCCTGAAATATATTTATGCTGGTGAGTGGGGAGGCAGGGGTCCTGGGAAGAGGCCAGGTATTGATGCTTGTTCTAAGTATCACTGGATTTTCCCCTCCCCTTGTCTCCTTTTCCCTCTGCAGTAAGTATCATTATCATCCCTCCTTTTATAAAGGAGGAAATGGGGGGGGGGGTTAGAGCAAGCAAGCTACAGAGATGCATTGCAAAGAACACTGTTACTCTCAGAGCCCAAGCTATAATGCTGCTTCATTCTTTAGCAACATATCACTCGAGGAGGTGAGCACATCACCTGGGATGTCACCGTGCCTAGAAGTGAAGGCCACCACCACACAGAAAATAACTATCGACAGAGAAGGCACAGCGGGATGAACCCTGTGCATGTGCTGATGATTCAAATTCTCTGCTTCTTTCTGTGGAAGCTATCTAATATAGAAAATGCCTTGCTTTCCAACATTCCTTCTTAGATCATCAGTCGCCCTCATGAGCCAGTAAAGTATGAAACAGTCCTCCCTACGTTGTTCTACTGAAAGCCTGGCACAGATGGCAGATGCATCAGGGTGTCACATAGAATGCGTCTACATACAGACCAGCTTCTGGGACGCACGTCTTTCTGTCTATATCTACTATAATTCCAGGTGTAACTGCTGCTGCGCCATGTGTATACACATAAGCTCCACTTAGCCCTTGCACCAACTGGCCAGCATGAGCAGGAAATCACCCCCTCCCTGGATGAGGCATACAGCAAGTTGATTAATGATGTGAGACAGAGTTGGCTGAGCAGAGGAGTTCTTCACATGCCTTCTTGAAGAGAGCTAGAGCTGGCATGAGGAAAGAAAGGTGTGCTTTGTAAGTAGGAGGTGGCAGGCAGCACTGGCTAATTAGGTTTTGGTTAAGGTTGGTGGGTGTTGAACATTCCTGCTAATGGCTGTTACTAATGGGAAAAATGGGATCATTTGTTAATTTTACTTAAGAGTGGGTGTTGAAGGCAGGGTGGAAGGAAAAAAAAGGTGAATATGGACCGTTTGGGCTAAACTGGATGAAAAGTGGAAAAAATAAGTCACGATTTCTGAAAAAAAAAGAACAAGATACCAATTTCACATTTGGGACCAGGCTATCTTGCCTTTATGAAAATGTTATCACCATCTTCTATTTAGCCAGGCAGATTTTCAAGCCCTTTGGCTGTCTTCCAATTGACCTTTCTCCCCCTATCCAATTTATAGATATGCTTTACATACTGCTTGTCTTGAAGTTATGTGTTGCTAAGAATGTCTGGGCTGGGAGTGTAGGTCATTGATAGAATGTTTAGTGATCAGATCTGGGACCGATTCTGCCACTGAGAAAAAAAAATTGTGGACTTCCTATATACTTTTACTTCCATGACTACATTCAGACATTGCAACAAAGCTATTGGGGTGTTGGTGTGTGCTTGTGTGTGTGTGTGTATGAGAGGGGGGGAGTTTGATTTTGATTCCTATTTTACAAGTGAGAAGATTATGAATACTGCTTTTTTGAAAATTTTATGTTTTATGGCACATCTTTACATTTGAGATCCCCTTTGGTAGAATTTTTTTTAATTCTTTACTAAATTACCAGTGTTTTACACTAAAAAATTTTCTTTCCTAGTCCATGAAAGACATTCCATCTCAGTTTTTGTAGACAGAGTTATTTGGCCCTCTGAATCCATGGTAACCCCTGAATGTATGGATACCCAATATGGACTGGATCAGGAACTGTGAACTTCAAAGACAACTTATTCTTCATGAGGGATCTCTGAAGAGCACTCTTCTCTCTGCACAGGATTCTTAGGACTTGTATTTCACAGCCTTGGCCTATACATACATAATGCTGATGTTACCATGACTTAAGAAGAGCTTGGTATAGACACTGGCCTTCAGTCAAAGTTTTTGACAAGGAATTTCCACTTCACTTCAGCTTTTGGCAAGAATATTCTAAGAGTGTGTTGAAGTAGGGACCCCATGATGGGTGGCTCTTTAATCTTACCGTGAGATTTGGAGAGACGCAGCATTCTTGGGTTAAAACTCCTACTTGGAAACTGCAAATATGTCTGATCCAGTTCTTAAGTCTTTCTAACTAACTGCACTGGACTTCAGATGACCTACTGTGATAGTAGATGTAGAAGACAAGGCAATTGGAGATGAGGAAGGATGGTTAAAATGCCAACTATTATAAATATTAGAGGCCCAAAAGACAGAAATAGAATCCTGATTCCACCAATTGTCACTTTGGAACTTCAGGCAAGTTGTGTCACTTTATACCACTTACAGTTTTAAAAAAAAAAAAAAAAAAAAAAAAAAAGGAAAACAGTGTGAACTATGCATGTCTTCAAATGCTTGTTCTCTTTGTCTATGCTTTCTCAGCCATGAATATTTCAATCCAAACTCAGGGTAACAATAACCCCAGAGATTAAATCACTTAAATACTTGCTGTGACCCCCTAAGGTCTTGGAGGAATCCTGTTACTTTGCTCCCTAAAATCCTGACCCAACTAGGCATAAAAGCGCCAGCTTTATAGACACAAAGAAACAAGACCCCTGGGTTAGCCAGAGAGGTATAGCAGTTTAAAAAAAACTCAAAACCATTAGACTTAAAAAGGTATAATGATGACATAGGTAAACTGGGCATGGGGGTATGGGCCTATTATCCTGTATGTGGAAGGAGAAGAGAGAAAAATTGGAAAACTGAGGCTAACCTGGTCATATAGTGAGACCTGGTCTCAAAACCAGAGTGTGGGCTTTCAGATATTCTTGGAAAGCAACCATGAGAGGTACCTCTATTTATACAGAAAACAACTAATATGAATGTATCCATTTCATTTTTATATTTAATTTTAGAAATGCTCAACAACTATCTTTGTAATATAAATCCCTTTAGGTTTAGAGGAGCACCCAGGTCTGTTCAATTCCAGTCTAGACAAGAATGACCTCAGAGGAGACAGGAGAACTATACTAATCGTCCAAAGACATCCAAACAAAAGAACCTAAAGGACTTAAGCAAGTGCTCCAAAACTTCTGTGCATATTAACTATCTTAGGCCACCATCTTATTAAAAATCGGGACATGTCTTCAAATCAAATGCCCAGAATTGCCTGTATTTGCTGAATGGATGATGATCATCACTGATTGCAACCCTGAGCATTATTCAAGTAACCCCATGCTTTGAAAGTTTAACAAGGCAACATCAATGAAGAAGTATGTGGTCACACCTTGTAACAGCATCAGCAACACCACAGCCAGGATACTGACACTGATGGGATCAAGATACCAAAACAGATCTTCTATGTCATTCTCTTAGAACTACATCCACTTGTCCTGACTAACTTGTTAACTCTGGCAATTACAATTCTGCTCTCCATTTCTACTATTTGTCTTTTTAAGAATAGTACACAAATGTAACACATAGTCTATTACTTTTGAAGATTTTTTTCTCTAGAAAATTGTCTATGTGACTGGCTGTATTGATAGTTTTCTCTTTTAATTGTTAACTAGTATTCCATGTGTGGATGTGTCATAATTAAATTATTAATTAGCCTGTACAAATCTCATTTCATAGGATTGCCAGGTAATCTGATGCCTTCTCAAGTATGACAATGACTAATCTCTGGATAAAGTGCTTACAAAGGTGAACAAGAAAAAGAAATACAGTTAACGGTGGTGGAAGAGGCAGATACAGGAGGACCGTGAGTCTGAGACCAGCCTGGACTACATATTTAGGGGCTAGAGAGATGAATCAGTGGTTAAAATCACTTCTTCTCTTCGAGAGGACCCAAGTTTGATTCCCAGTGCCCATGAGAGACAGACAGCTCACAACCACCTATAACTCAAGATACAGGGAGATCTGATACCTCTGACCTCCTAGGTCATATGTGTGTGCACGTGCAAACACACACACACACACACACACACACACACACACACACACACACACACACACACACATGTTTTAAATAATAAAATTAAATCTTCCAAAAATAAATAAATACAGCAGTTCTCTTATTTCCCACCCTCTGTACTAGTACCACTTCTTGAAGCAAAGACAGTGACTTCTCCATTCCACTTGTACCACTACTGTTAACAGAGGCCTCTGTGCCTTTCTCATCACTGCTAAATGAATGACTTCCCTAGTAGATCAACGCATCCATGAGACAAACATTTAGTAAAGCGCCTGCTAGGAATTGCTCTGGAACATGAAATCACAACACAAGGCATTTCTCAAAAGCTACTTTCACTCCAGTGGGGACTGGAAATATGATCAATAAATAAAATCTTGTGAAACAGAGTCAGGTCAAAATAGCTATTGTGAACAAAAATAAAACAGGTAAGAGTTATAGAGCTAATGAAAGGAGGGTACCAACTTTAATGACAAAGACCTCTGGGAGATGCCATGGGTGCAGAAAGCCAGCTGGAGTGAGCAGTTGAGCTGTGCAGATGTATGAGGAACGTTAGCAGACAGAGCATTAAGTTTAACTGTCTTGACTTGAGACTACTCTTAGCTCATAGACCTAGGAACGGTAAGATAAAGAGAATGCTGTGGGAGATGAGATGAGATGAGAGCTATCATACAAAGAACATTGACTTTGCTTATGTGTATTTGGAGAAATAGAGTTTTGAGTATGATCACAGCTTTAAGTCATCATTTGTGGTGTTGTCTCAGGGTAGGAAAGAATGGATGTGAGATTGCAGAGACCTACTGAGGTCTATCCAAGTGAGAACTGATGAAATTGGTTCTCCGTAATATGCCAAGTTGAAGGCGCTCTAACTATCTGCTGGAATTACTAGCCATTGTGAGAACAGACTTCATGCTAAAGAAATTTTACTCTGGTTAAGCAAAGAAGCAAGGAAAACATTATTTGTACTGAAGAAACATTGGAGATGTCCCCTGAATTCAATAGTAGGAAATTCCTTATGTAAACTATTGTGTATTCAGTCTTTAATGTTATATAGTCATTAAAAGCTATGATTCCCAAAGCAAGTAACAATATGGAAGCTATACTTAGTATTATGCACAAAAAAATCAAAATACTGAATTTTGATTGTTATATAATTTTTTTGCAATACTTGACAGAAAAGATGTTAAACCAGATAAATGAATTCTAATAATTATATTAGTATAGGAAGTTCAAAGATTTTATGGCTCTAATTATTTTATCTTATGATATTTACTCACTTACTTTCCTTGCTTCTTTAATTTTTAAAAAATTGAGTCATTTTTATGACAATTTCATTCATGTTTATAATGTATTCTGGTTACTCTTTCTACTTGTATCTCCACCTGTGCTTCTAAAGCTAACTTCTATGGTCTCATCACCTCTAAGCCTGAGTTTCCCCATATCTCAAAGCACTTTAATGCAGCAGTGAAGGTTGTTGACATTTTTTATGTATTCTTGTATCTTCAGACTCAGTAAAACTAGTAGACTAGGGACATAAAAAATCTATTAAGGCAACAGAGCCACATCCCACAATATTTATTGCTACATATCTGAATAAAACAAGGTAGTTATGGTGAAAAAAGGAGCCCTTGAGTTCTTCCCTGGATAGTAATTTTTAGTTGACTCAATCTTTGTTTTATACTTTTTGAAAAGCTGCAGACAAACCAATAGTCTACTAACATCTCCAAAAATTTCAAGTGATGACACTATTGTCCCAGAATATAAAACCTAGAGGAGGCATGGCCAGGTGGAAACTATGTTCCAGAAATCTTTCTGAACCATCCTGTTAATAAGAGCACTGGTAACACAATGGGTAGACCATCTTTGTAACCATGGCAAGAACTGAAAAGTATTGCTCCAAGGAAATAAAGAATGCAGATTTACAACTCTCCATGTTTCGTGGTTTTCTAACATTCCTTCCCAATCCCTTTATGGATATCCTTTAAAAATTATATACAACTGGAACTGGCCATGATAATTAAATCATTAAAACCTGTCAGAGGTGGTCTTCGAAGGCCACACAAAAATGCCATAATGATGTTTCAATTTGCCTTTATGAGCAAGGTCAAACTCCTAGAGAGAAGAATCCTAGCCAAATAAATTACTTACCTCCTATGCATATGTGTGCTTTTCCATGTTTAACAGCAAAGTTAAAAAGTAGACAAGAATAAAGGAAAATAAATAAAGAAATCTGAAAATAAGCATGAAAGGGCTGTTTAATGTCACCTTCAGAGCTTGAAACCAAACAACATAGCTATATATTTAGATCTCAATTCATAAAATAATTTTAAGTACTTATTAGAATCCTAATCTCAGCCATGCAGTGGTGGTACACACCTTTAATCCTAGTACTGAGGAGGCAAAGGCAGGTGGCTCTCTGAGTTCAAGGCCAGCCTAGTCTATAGAGTAAGTTCTAAGATGGCCAGGGCTACACAGAGAAGCCCTGTCTTGGGAAATAAGAACACTACTCTCTCACATGCTGTGTGATGTTGGAAATATGTAATTGCAAGGTTAGTTGGAGGAGTATAGAAAAATGAGACAAAGATGGTAGGTGCGGTTTAGAAAGTCCAATAAGAAATAACACTGATTTCAGCTCTCTTCTTTGTAACATCTTTATTCTGCAGTCAAATGCTCTATCACCGATATAGCCACAACACCTACTGTATTCTGTAGAAAGCAGGTTAGAGTTTTCCCACAGCCTGTCCTGTGTCAACTGGATAATTCACTGTGCTTGTACCACTAAGGCTACCATGTAGGGGATAGGAAGACCACAAAACTGACATTTGATCGTTCATAAATCTAGATCAACAACAAGTATACTTTAAATTCTGTTCTTACAACTAGATATCAGTAGTTTCTAAATTATTTAAGTTTTTCTATGTAGGTGCAGTAATAGAACTATAGCAAAAATTATGAGCAAAATGAATAGCTAATGTTTATTACTCACTTATAAATGTTTTTGCATACTCTACAATATCTCAACAATTACAACAAATGTGTGTGTGTGTTCACTGATAAGGATGAAAGTGGAGGTCAAAGGTCGTCATTGGGACATCTTTGTCAATGGCTTCCCCCTCCCTATGTTTTGAAACAGGGTCTCTCAATAAACCTGAAGCTGGGCATTTCATCTAGAGAGGCTAACAAGCCTCTAGGAAGCACCTGTCTTCGCCCTGCTTGGTGCTATGGTTCCAGGTGCCCCCAGCATAGATGACTTCTTACAGTAGTGTCAAGGATCCAAACACAGGTCTTCATGCTTAACCAGGAAGCACTTCTTACTCAATTTACCTTGCCAGCCTCGACAATAACTGATTAATATTTATTCAGTTATCCTCTCCATCTTGTAATTAAGAAAATTAAGGTCATGAAACGTAACCAACCCGTTAGAGATCCCAGAAAGATATGATGGTAGAGAGTGGTGATGTAAAAAAAATAAATAAATAAATAAAATCAGATATGAAGTCTGAATGCTTTACTCACTAAAAGATTTTTTTGGAAAACGTCTGCTATTCAAACTTGACAATCAGTGGCTTCTATGAAGATCAGAAATCTGTCTCTGTCTTTGATGGTTTCAACAGCTCATGCTGGCAGGACACATGAATCTTACCTACATTTGTGTGAAGATTAAAATCAGAACAGAAAAACATAGAATATTGTTCGGCTCTGTAAACCAGAGTCTAAGGACTGTCTTTGATATAGTGCTCTCTGTTTACACAATAGGGAAAAATATTTATTTCAAAGGCTAAGGATTGGGCTAGCATAAGGAAAGATAGACAAAGATAGTATAGGCAACATCCTACTCTGTCCAGCCATGGAAAGCATCTTTGACAGTAACTTAAAGAGCCTTTGCTATTATAAAAGCAATGTCACACACTAAAGCAATACTCAGAACCACACTTCATAACTAGAATAAATTCTCGGCTGTCAAGAAGTCTCCAGCTCTGCAGAAAAAAAAAATTTTTTTGAACCCACAAATGCACTTGTTATTCATTGCAACAGTACCAGAAGATGGAAGATCTGAGTAAAATTAATAGGATGAGTGTCAGAATAAGACTTTTAAGGACTTATAAATAATTAAGTTATAAAATTGATATTGTTGTGTAATGGACATTTAAGCAGTTTACACATCAACTCCTAGAGTTTCAAGGGAATGGCTATAAGTAGATATGTTGAAATGGGAAAGAAGGCCATTGCTCTATACACACACACACACACACACACACACACACACACACACACACGCACAGACACACACACGACACAAGCATAATTACATATTTGTGGCATCAGTTAGTTACCACGGAATCACACATGATGTCATAAATTTGACATTCTAAATTCAGAGCTAGACTGAACCAGAAAAGTAATAGGAAATGGGGCTGGGGAGATGAAAACCTTCGTAACAACAAAAGAATTCCAACAGTTGAAGAAATGAGTCAAACATCTTTGAAACAGAAAAAGAAAGTGAGTGAGTGAAGTGCCCTAGAATCTTACTAGGAAGTCGAGGACATGTAAACATTAGTCCATCTTTTCTCTCTGGGAATGCTCTGAACAAACAAATGACGTGTAGAGGGGAGTGGAGTGGTAGTGTGTGGGTCACCCTAGTAAGTCAGCATTTGCTGAGCATATGCTCATAGTTAATATGAAGAAGTTAAGTTCAACGACTCTGTAGGACAGAGACATAAACAGTACAGTTCAGTGCTCAGCAAAATTTGTATTAAAGACACAGAGGAATGTTCAATTCTGGACCCAGACTGGGATGAGCTAAGCTCTGAAGAGAAAGATGGTTTCCACAGAAATGGCAAAGAGAAAAGCTACTTAGCCTAAGTGGAATGTAACAGGAAGGTGGGGAACATGGGAGCCGTAGGTAACGGGGGTCCATCCTGAGGCTTCTGGTCCGCCTGAGTAAATACAGAGTAGAGCCAGGAATGAGCTAAACTAATTTGGCTTACATCTAATTACAGAGACAAATTTGGAAATGGAAAGGCTTTAGAAGCCAAGAACGGTGACCTGAGAGCCAGCACAGAGAGGAGGAAGAGTTGGATTTAAATATCTTTGGGAGCTAGAAGTGACAGAATAGTATTGAGACTAGAAGAGGGGCATGGGAGTTAGCGGACAGAATTCAGTCGGTTCAATAATTATGCAGCTAAGCCATTCCTTATAGTCACATTCTCATTCACCTAACACGTGGAAGGCACTCCTGGGCAGGCGCAGGGAGTAACTGGATGAATACAGAAGTCTCTGGGAGGACTTGGGTCTAACTTATGTGTGGAGCTCCAGAAACAGACACTTAACACCAATATTAGTCACAGTATGCATCTGAATTATCGTGAAACAATACAAATAGTGTCCTGATAAGTATTTCCCAATTAAAAATGAAAACGTCAATATTTGATTATGTTTCCAAGGGAGAAATGGTCATCCTCTCTGTGCTTGATTTTTCCCTATGGGTTTGTTCAGAGGAAATCCCCTTTTTCAGCTAGACGCTGAGAGAACTTTGACATTAAGAACAGATGTTCTGCCAATAAATCCATACAAGATTAAAGTCCTTGTTTGTAAAAATCAAATTAATATTGGTTAGGGTCAGTTAAATGAGTTTCTGTTTCTATATGGAAAATGAAAAGTTCCATAATTAGCAGTCTTAAGAAAATCAGAGGCGAAGAAACAGCTATTATGCAAAGCAACTTAAAACTTAAATCCAAGAGCTGTTGACCCCTGGAAGACTCTCATTACATTTCTCATGTTATCATTCTTAATGATAAACACTGCTCATATTCTGAGTCTATGGAATGACTGAGTCATAGAGCAACATGCTCACGTAATTTTTATTTATAAAATGTGTTCTTTTCTTATACTTGTCAGAACGGGCAAGAAATTGTGTCTAAAGTTCAACATATATTTTTGATGTTGGCAAAGAGACGAAGTTTAGGCTTTATGTACCCTTTTTATTTCCAAACCCAGGGTTTGGAAACCGACATTAATAAACATTCTTTGTTTCCATATTAAGAATGAGCCTGGGATGAGGTACTCAAAAGAGAGTCTAGATGCAGAGAAAAGAAAAGATCCTGACAAAAACGGAGCTCGGCTGAGCACTCAGGTGAGCTACTCCCCATAACACAGCTGAAAGAGCAGAAAACCCACTGGAGGAAAGCAGGTGAGAAGCTGGGGGAGAGCCCCGCGAGCCATTTCAGATCCATACCGTGGGGTAGCTAAGGTCCAGTGAGGAGGTTAGAGACACACTCAGGAGAAGCTGGCCCTCACCCTCCCTCCAGTCCACAGCCCGCCTTGTTCACGCAGAATGAGAAGCGTAGAAAGACCCCAGTCTCCTCCACTCGGCCAACAGGAGGAGACTGGCCCATGCAGATCAGGGAGGGAAGGGAAGTCTGGCCATCGCATTGACCCGTTTTCTGCACAATCTTTCAGATGAGGCGTGCAGGCTATCCGAATCACTCGCTGAGATGTTGCCCCATGCGGTGTCACCACTCCTGTAGACGCTGCCTTTGTGCAGCTGAGGGAACTAGCCCCTGTCGCACAATACGTATTTATATTCACATGTGCCTGTTGTGGGAACAGGGCCGGCACATCACCATGATCAGGGTGAGCAGAGATCTCATGACTCATTTGGGAGGGGAGTCCAAGGCATCCTTGGGTAGGGGAAGGATACGGGACAGAAGCTAGCCCACTTGCCTCTCCCAGATGTCAACCATGAAACAAAGGCTGGCAGGTTGTATGGACTTGTGTGTGGCTGTCACAGAGCCCTGCTGCCGCTGTGGCTTGGTTGCCGTGTGCCCTTACTTTACAGTATGGTAAAAATCACAAAGATGTAATGTGTTTACATATGAGTAGCTTGATCTTTAGCATTAGTAGTATTAGTACTACTTTACTAATTAGTAGTTTGAGCTCTAAGGGAGGATGGAGGTGGGGGAGAATATATGATCAACTGTTACTTGCCATGGGAGAAGAGTCCCAGGTGGCAAACTCTCAGCTACCACAGGAGTTTCTCACTATTGGATGCTCATGCTCTTCTAGGGGAATCTCCACTTTGTTACTTCACGATGAGGTTAGGATCGAGTCCAAAGTAAGAACAGTACAACAAGGACCCAGAAGGACCTAGAGTGAATCAAGAGTCATGGGGGCAGGGGTTGCATCTTTCCATTTGTTGCTGCTGATTTTAGCCTGCCAAGCTTATTCTGTGGGCACATGCATGTAAGGAGTGGGTGGTTAAGAATTAAATATTTGGGTCTCTTCTCTTACACAGGGATCCCAAGAATTACCTGTGCCTAATTCAGACTCTCGAGGGTACATTGTGCGAAATCAGTGGTCCCGAACATCACGGAGTCCATCTACCGGGGCTCCTTCAGTGGATGAGCCCAGAAGCAGGAATACAGTTGTCAAGGTAGAGCTAGGGATAAAAGAGAAGCGTGGACGATAAATAATGACGTATCTATTGGGACTTACTTTTCAAAGTACTCGGGCCCTGCTCTGGATAAGTTACTTGTTTATAGTTGATTTAGCTCTTTCAGAAACACCCAGGTAAACACAAATTTACTACCAGGAAAACTAGAACACAGGGTCATCTGCCCTGGTTTTCACACTGCAAAGCAGTAGAGAGCAGTGTTACACACAGCCTTTAGCTCTAGCTGTATGTTCTCTGTCCTTCAGCCACACAACAAATACGAGCTTAGTACATGTGGCACTCGAGAAAGGAAAGGGACAAAAAAAGTTAAAGCAACAAAAGAGAAACATAAAATGTCATTGTGTGCTATATAGGCCCTTAACTAGGCCTACCGCAATAAGCAAAATTACAAGATTCTTTTCAGGTGCATAGAAAATAATAGATCCCTGGGCTGATACATGCATATATATGTATATATGTATATGTGTATATATGCATATATATGTATAAATATATAGTATATTTACACCTATATTCTGTTGAATTTGGTTCAATAATCTCACCAAGAATATCCTTCCCCACATGTGAAACAAACATAAATTGAGGTAATATATGAATTTTGATAACTTTTCACAAAGCTGTGTCAGTAAAGGTATTTTTTTCTCTAGAATTGCCCCTTCTTACACAGTTCTGCTGTTACCAGATAGCATACCAAAACTGAAGGCACGTGACTCCCCAGCCTCCCCAGCAATCACATGCTAGTCGCAGGGCGAGCAGAGCCAGAGAGGTTCAGGAGAAGTAGAACATTCAAGCCACCATGTCTTACCCAGTTTCTTCATAAAGCTGGCTGGAGTCACTGAGTGAGACAGGGTCTGTGATTTATGCTATGTAAGGATAAGAGGACTTCAGCCTCTTTACACAAAACCAAATTGCAGGTATTACAAGGAGCGCCTGTGGTGTACATTCGTGAGGTGCAGGTAGGGAAACTGGAGGATGAGAGCAGAGCAGTCTGTCTATTTAAACAGTAAGATCCAATGTCTGCTTGGCTGCTTTATGGATGCTTGGTGGCCTAGTTAAAGGAGCTAGAATGCACTAGGATTCTTTCAAGGTCTAGAAATAGGCTAGAGCTAGGAGATGCAATGTTGGAGATCGGGATGTGAATCCTCATGGGCCTGGGCTTCAACCCCCTTTTCTTCAGCAGGCCCCCAACAGCTCCGCGACCTCTCGAACTTCCTCTGCCTCCCCCAGCCATCATGAAACCTCGCCTCCACCTCCATCTTCAGAGAAGCCCTCCCTACAGCAGACACCACAGACCAGACCTAACACCCAGCTTGACTCCCAACCTCCCACACCCCCGGAACATGAGCCCACCTCCAAGCGGACTTCAAAGATGTATGGGGGCAGTGAGCCCTGGGCTCTTAGGGACACCAGAGAGTCTAGAGACTTGCAGTTGCGGGACTACGCGCACAGTTGTGACTCCAGAGAGCTGATACCCAAGACTGCTCGAGAATATACACGCCCTTCTCCTACTGAGTGGAAGCCCTATGTACAGCGTCGCCTGCAGTATGGCACCTCTGTGGACATGGACCAGGAATGTCTGTCTGAAATCCAGCAGCAGCAGCAGCAGCAGCAACAGCAGCGGCGACAACAGATAGAGGAAGATGAGATAGATGAGGCCTACTGGGCATCTGTGAGCATGCTGTACGAGAAGATCCCCAGCTGTGCGCGACCCAGGCCGGTGAGAGTACCAAGGCCTTTGGCAGCCCTGGGCCCCCTTTTTCCTGTCCCTCAACTCCCTCCCACTTAAGGCCTAGGGAAGTCCTTCCGACCTCGGTCCTCTTTCCCTTCCCAGCTGCATTCCCCACTCCCTTCTGTATGCCTGTTGACTCTCCTTCCCTTGACTTTCTCCACAGCCCAAACCCAAGCACGCCATCACAATTGCTGTCTCTTCCCGGGCACTCTTCAATATGGTGGACGACAGGAAAATCTACGAAGAAGAGGGTCTAGAAAAGTACATGGAGTATCAGCTCACCAACGAGAACGTCATCCTGACTCCAGGGCCAGCCTTTCGGTTTGTCAAGGTACTGTGCGAACTGCCTTGCATTCCCACCAGGGACTCTGGATGGCAAGAGAAGGACCCAGGGAGATCTTTGGGAGTTTGTCCAGTCTTCCTGATAATCCCTGGACCGCCTATATAATTCTTGCCCCATTCCAACTGACCAAGTCTCAAAGACTTCTGGAATTGTTGAGAAAAGGTGTTTTGTGTGTGTGTGTGTGTGTGTGTGTGTGTGTGTGTGTGTGTGTGTGTGTGTGTGTTTTGTTTTTTGTTTGTTTGTTTGTTTTTTTGTGTTTCAACCTGCATCCATGGTTTCAGATCTTGGCTTTTCTTAAATGGAGCCCTAGTTGTCTGACCTTTAACAAAAGCCTGTTTCCTCCATACATGTAGAAGTAGGAAGTAATAGGGAGTAAACAATGGTCCTGAGTAGTGGAAATACAATGCCTCATTAAAATGATAGAATTCACTTTAGCTTGTCTGACCCCAAATATATCAAGAAAATCAAGATGCTCCTGACACTTCAGATCATGAATGTGTACTACAACATGTAGCACTTAGAACTAATCTCCTTTGTAAGTTATAGGATTGTTGCACAATCAATCACATGACCATGGGAAAGCCAATGACACCTCTATGGTTTGGGGTAAACAGTGCTCGCAGGACATGTAGAAGCATGGGGAGAAACCACGGGCCTATGAAAAACATATGTTCTAAAAATTAAAAATCTGGATTAAGGGGCTGGAAAGGAGGGTGTGGCATTAGAAGCAGGCACTGTTCTTGAAGAGGACCTGATTTTGGTTCCCAATCGCCATACAGAGAGAGTTATAACCATCTGTAACTACAGCTCCAAGAAATCTGACACCTTCTACGCTGTGGGCACCTGTTCTTCTCACATGTGTGCGCGTGCACACACACAATTAAAAATAAGTTAAATGTTAAAATTGAAATAAATAAATCACAGCCTATGATCTCCCTTCCATAGCACATACAAAAACAAAACAAAACCACTGAGATTATCAATCTGCCTCTGTCTGTTTCCTGCACATGAGTAACATGTAAGTTCCCAAACCATTCCGAAATTTCTCACAATAAAATCAGAATTTACAAACTTAGACACATAGACAAACCAGAAGGCAAATTATAAAAGGGATACCCTGATATTTTTCTCAACCTACCCATGAGATAATTATAGTAAAAAGAATGCTGTCATAACATCCCATGGACATTACTCATCTGTGCCCTGGGCATTAACTGAAGCCTATGTGTAGGAGTTATAAAATGCAGGAATGGTAACATAACCATGTCTTAAAGGAGCACTGATTTCTCAGCCAGGACTCTGTGAAACTTGATTCTGAGCCTGCCGAGGTGTTTTTTTCCGCCTGCTGCCTAATCCCCACCTTGCCTGCCCTTTGGTATACACCTATGTTTGTAACCTGCAGGCGCTGCAGCATGTCAACTCTAGACTCCGTGATCTGTATCCTGAAGAACAAGACTTATTTGATATAGTACTGATGACTAATAACCATGCCCAAGTGGGAGTACGGCTTATAAACAGCGTCAATCACTATGGTAAGTAAAATAAATACCATGTGGAAGACCAGCTCAGAGCTTTGCAAAAAAGAGGCCAGGCTATTTTGCTAACTGTGGCTTAAACCACGGCAGTGTCTTTGATACCGACAACCCCTTCTGCGTGGGGAATGTTTATTTGCCTATGTCAGAACAAAAAAAGGCCATGCTCATTTTTAACTTCAGCACAGAGTTGGGCTCAAAGCTCTGGACTTAACTTGTCAAGTGTGAATTTCAAAGTCTTAATCCCAGGTCCTCAATATATTTCTCTGCTTTATGTTTTTCACTTCTGAACTTGACTTCAAGGAGCCGTCAGCCCAGAGACTTTTTCTACAGGATCAAACTTCTTCCTCACCACAGATCCATGTTAAGGGTTTAAGGGTTTAAAGGTTTTCACCTCGCCTTCCAACTCTTAAAATTGGATGCTTCTGGCTGCCCTCTCTCTCCCACATTCAAATCCATATTCTTACCAGCAAAATTGTCTTTAGCACTTTACATGGAAAAATTTCATTGGTGCTAGTCTTCCAAACATTCCGATTGATGTGTCACTTTCTTGTAAAGTTTCCCATGATTGTTCCATTATGAAATTACCTAACATTCTCTTTGGGACACCATTGTCTAGTTTTCTAGGAATGGATCTAGTTGTGGGTATGTCACCTAAAATACCAGGTTTAACTTGTGCACATAGAGATCCTAGGTTTAAATCAGACATTAACCAAGGAGTATTACAAGTTATTGAGTTTTATTTTATTATTTCATATGATTCTAATTATAAAATTGGCATCTGAAATGTATTTTAATAATGCAACCTTCATAATGTTGTGAATTTAAAAGAGAAAGTGTGTGTCAAAGGCTCTGAGGGGCATATAATATTCATTCAGTGAATGAAGAATATTTCTATGCTTTTGGTTTGCCTTCACATATGTCCTTGCTATATAGCCCAGGCTAGCTCTAGATCATCTTACCTCAGTTTCCCAGTACTGGGATTATAGGTGCGCACCATCATACCCAGTCTTACTGATTAAGTAAGTGATACTGGTCTTTCTGTCCTTTAGCATGTTAAAAACTCCAAGGTTTCCAGTTTCTTATATATGAATTCTGCTGATAAACCAGTCAGTACACCTTTCCATCTTGCCATTTCCATGGAATTACAGCCTTTACCTTGGAAGAGTTAGTTAGTTCCCTCTTTAGGGTACAGAGGACAGCCCATGTCTATCTCTACTGTGGTCTTTGCTACAATTTACATGCCTGGCTCCACAATAAACTGGATTCCTTTGAGAAAAAAAGAGCCAATGTTTTCATTCATTTTTTTAAGTCCTAGTACCAATACATATTTTCCAGAACATTGTGTTGATGTTACTTAAGGGTTTATTTTTTTTTATTTATTTATTTTTTTTTTTTTTTTTGGTTTTTTCGAGACAGGGTTGCTCTGTGTAGCCTTGCGCCTTTCCTGGAGCTCACTTGGTAGCCCAGGCTGGCCTCGAACTCACAGAGATCCGCCTGGCTCTGCCTCCCGAGTGCTGGGATTAAAGGCGTGCGCCACCAACGCCCGGCTACTTAAGGGTTTATAAGGTCTACTTTTGAGTCATGTATGCCCAACATTGGATCAAATGAAAATTCGGTAATATTTTGTTAACACCGAAGCAGATGCTTCTACCCACATTGTTGACCTTTGTCTTTCGTCCTTCAAATAGCTGACTAGACCCCGGGTTTTGCTTTTATTTAGATAGCGTAGTTACCCAGTTTATCATAAATTTAAAGCCAACTTTGAATAAAGCACATAAAATTTTATACTATGCATGATAGTCTCACACTGATGAATGCATTTCCTTTCAAATATAATCCTAAATTCGGACTTTTCGACATAAATATTTACTAAAATTTTGTATTATTCCTAAAATAATATCTTCAATAAAGGAATCTCTTTCTAGACAACTTATACCAATCTATCCTTTCATTCATTGCCAATGTGGGTGCTAGCTTTACAAAAATCTTTTGAACAGTCAATTTTTTCTTATAATTGTTGGAAGGTATTTAAGAGTATATTAATTGGACGTTGAGGCAATAGGCTTAGAATGCCAACTTTTCAGAAGACTACAGCAAGAGGCTAGAGGATTGCCGTGAGTTCAAGACCTACCTGAGCTACACAGCACCACAGCAAGTTGACAACCAATATGGGCAACTTAGCTGTATCTGACTTAATAACTTTAAGAAACTAAATGGATGTGGTAGTTCATTGGTAGAGTGTTTGCCTCTCATATATGATGCTCTGGGTATAAGCCCCATTACTGAAAAAGAGGAAAGAAAATCCAGAGACTATTAATGTCAACTCTGCTAATAGCTGTAATCAAATATTCTAGTCAAGAAGGAGTGAAATTTTCCGATTATCTTTAGAAAACAGTTTAAGTGCTAGAGTGACTTATTACTAGTATTTTATTAAAGAAATATAGAGGAAGCAAGGAAGAGGCTGTAGTTTAAGGAAAGAGAGATATCCTAGTGCAGATATGAGTTAAACATACGGGCTGAAGTCTGCCCTATGTCTGTGAACCAGTGGACTGGATTTTAATTCAGTATCCTTTTCTATAAGGAGAATAATATCTGCCATGCAGTTTTGAGTAAATTGACATGGTCTGTGTGAATATGTTCCATAGACTATAGTGTACCAAACATAGTATATGAATTATCTGAGAGCTGTGAAAGTCATTTTTAATTTTCAGTAATTTATAAGAAGATAACATTCCGTTAGACTTGCAAATGAACTCAAATAGATTTACTAATACAGGCTTTTATTTCTACAGTAAATGTCATTTGGATCAGTGTTGTATCTTTAGTCTGCCTTTCTCACTTGACATTAGGTCTGCTAATCGACCGATTCTGTCTGACTGGCGGGAAAAGCCCCATTGGCTATTTAAAGGCATATCTTACCAACTTGTATCTTTCGGCGGATTCCGAAAAAGTACAAGAAGCAATAAAAGAAGGTAATGGCCTGGGTTTATTCTTCTAGCTCATAAGGTTTATACTGATGGTCAGGTGCCTTGGGTTTCACACAGTTTTAGGTGGCTTATCGTCTTACTGAGTCTTTTGCTAGTGTTTTTACACATGTGGCACCCCTTATATCTGTATATAAGGGGTTTGGCCTCCCTGGGAGGGAACATTTTCAGTGATTATTCCACAACTCATGTTCACCTTCCATTCTGTATAAACAGAATCAGTACATAGATATCTGTTCTGAGATTTGTAGTTGTGGACAGGAGCACAATTATGTGGCGATAGCTACAGAAGAAATATCACTGTGGGGGAGAAGTTTTTACGGGAGGAAACTAAAAACCTTAGGCTTCAGAAGAGTACTAATCTCTCCATGTGATGTCAGGCATTGCCTCTGCAACCATGTTTGCCGGAGCCAAAGACATGGCTTATTGTGACACGCAGCTCCGCGTGGCCTTCGATGGGGATGCTGTCCTCTTCTCCGATGAGTCTGAACATATTGCCAAGGACCATGGGCTGGACAAATTTTTCCAACACGAAACACTATTTGAGAATAAACCTCTTGCTCAGGTAAGTTTACCAAGCTCCCTTTTCCTCTGCTCATCTTTAAGGTGTGAATATAGAGAGCGTTCTTTGTGATGTGACTTTAATTAATTTTAGGTGGCCCCTCTGGTCTCTCTGCACTTTGCTCCCTTTTGTTTGTGAATTCCTTTCTCTGGAACATGTACTGCTGCCACCGCTGGTTTCCACATTGGGCATTCTTTTATTTATCCTTTCGGAAGCACTTCTGCAGTCTGTTACTAATGAGTTAACCCTCAAATCCTTGTAAACACATAGCATAGCTTACCAAGAAGTCATTCCAAAATCTTCAGCCCTCAAAACAGTAAGGTTATTTCCAATATACTGCTCAGTAAACCTTTTCTTGGGTTGTCAGTCTGTGACCCCAGATTCAAGAAAGATGCTGTTTAATTGAAAGAGCTTCAAGACTAAGAGCTCGGATCCAAATAAATAATTAGCCTCCAACACCTCTTACAAGCCCAAAACAAGTATTTGGGAGTGTGGGTTTTGGTTTGGGTTTTTTTTTTAATCTATTTCATGAAGTATTAAAGGTCAAGATCTGAAATGGACATCTGAACAGAAAGAAACTGGAAGCATGAAAATGGTATCCAAATGGAATCTGAACTGATGGATGATCCTTTTGCACTGAATCTGCTCAATTTAATGTTCAGTAACAGGCATGAGCATGGACTGCCTGGCCTCAATCCCTGTCCTTCAAAGGGTTTTCAATCTTACAGTCTTAGGTAATGTGTCTATAGGACCTTTTCAGATATCCTTGGTCAAGTTGAGGATCTACTTACTCACTATGCACTTTTGAGGGTTTATAGAATGAATGTTGGATTTTGATTAATGCCCTTGTACCATGCACTGAGAAAAATCAAATGTCATTGACATGTAAAGTAACTGAAGGATTTTAACTTGTTGAGGAGGTTCTTCACTGAGGGTACACTTGAGATGGCCATATAGTGTGATCCTTTTTATATAATCCTGGATCCAGGCTATAGAATTGAGAAATTGTCTGCCTTCATATTTATGAGGCAAGTATTCTAGAGTTGGCTTGTATCTCACTTGAGAAATAATGATTTCATAGAATGCATGAAAACTAAGCAAACGTCTGGTAAGCCTTTCTAAGCAAGCTAGCTAGGTCTGAACATTTTTAAAGGCTTTTGTATAGTAATATGTATAGTGTGTGTGTGTGTGTGTGTGTGTGTGTGTGTGTGTGTGTGTGTGTGTGTGTGTGAACATACAGAACCAAGAGATGGATGTCAGTAGTCTCCCTCTATCATTCTCCTTCTTGTGTTTTGAATTCACAACGAGAGCTGGACAGCAAGCTCTGGGCATCCTCCTGTCTCTGCCTCCCTAGGGCTGCCATAACAATCCTCCGCTGCCACACTTGGCTTTTTATGTGGGTGCTAGAGTTCCAAACTTGGGTCCTCCTGCTGGCAAGCACTTTACTATCAGCCCCACTCTAGTACCTGCACATGGTTTGAGATGCTTAATTCTTTTTGTTTGTTTGTTGTAGTCACGACAGGAAGACAGTATGGAGGCATCCTAATATAACTGGGGGCTTACTGACTGATTGAGACAGGATCCAACTATGTAACCAAGGCTTCCCTTGAGCTCACTGCCCTTCTGTCTCAGTTCCTCGGGTGCTGGGATTACAGGTGTGTTCGACCACACCTGGCAGTTTTAATCAGTGTTGTATAATGTATTTTAAATCCCACATAGTGAGGATCATTGTGCATATTCTTGACATATTCACCAACTCCTCTTTCTCATGCAATGCTGGCCTAAGTCTGATATTCATATATTCCTGATTTTTAGAATAATGCTGTATTGTTGTATATTTTCAGTACTTTTGTCTTCAACCAGTCCATATCTTGATATTTATCTTGATATATATATATATATATAAAGATATATATTAAGATATATAAATATCAAGATATATATATCAAGATAAATATCAAGATATATATTTTTAGACAACTGAAAATTATTTTTTTAATTATTGTTTTAAATTCTTTGTGACATCCACTCTGTGGGGTGGGTTGTTTACAATTAGTTGAAACAAATTACAACTGCCAAATATTTGAAGAGGTTTTTCCACATATCTGTTACTATGTACAAGCCTTACTTACTCTACCATAGCCAGAAAACATATTTTGGGTTGTACTTTATGTTTTCTGTTTGTCACCTGAGTGTGCTTGAAATCATTTAAATATAATGGGATCAATAATAACTGTTGTGGTAAAATCTAATGTCTTCCTACTTTCCTCTATATAGTCTTTTAATCTTTGTCTCCAGTTTAGTCATTGTGTTTCAGATTCATCTTTATTTATATTACTTAGAAGCAACTGAAGGTTTTCCCCTGTGTTTATAAATCTTGTAACACACAACTTCAAGTAACGTTGATACATGGTCACACAATCCTATTTACCTTGTCTGTAATATATGAACCTTGCCACAGATCACTCAAAAACTCCTCCAAACTTATTCTGTGTTGTGTTGACATAACTTTCCTTTATGTTATATATTATTTACTCACAATAAATTGATGTTCTTTTTGCCTTTGGCAATGACTAAAAGTGAGTAAGAATCTTGTATAATATTTGAGGGACTAGCCTTAATATTATACATCCAAGGGGCTCAGGAGAGAAAACTACAAATGGCGAGGACTATTTTGGGGGAAAAGAATCTCAGCACACTGAGCTCTATAGTCCACTTGCTTTAATTCCTCTAGGATAGCATCCTATTTGCACAGCTTAAGTTCTGCTCTCGTGCCTAGCTCCTGTCTTGCCTGATTTCTCTCTATACTTATCTACTGCTCCCTCTAAGTTCTATCTTAATTCTCTCATCTTAATTCTGCCTCCTCTAGGTCCTTTTCGTCTCGTTCTTACCCAGCTAGTACTTCCCCATCTGACTCTTCCTCATCTTCCATCTCGTCCACAGGTACTCTCTGGTCAAAATCCTCCTTATCCCTCTCTGTTCCCTATCTCTAAGTTCTCCACACCTCTCTTCCTCTCCATCTCCTTATACCTCTAAGTTCTCTCCTAAGTCTCTCTGCAATCCAGTTATAAACCAAAACAATACCAATCCTCTGGCTGAGCAAGGTCACCAGGCTTGAATTCTACAGAGTCATAAGAATTTTCCTCAGGCAGTGACCACCAGGCTTTCTTTTACAATCCAAAATGGGAGTGGCGAAAGAGGAGGTCAACTGAGTGCTAATGACTGGTTAGTATATGAAAAAGGGGGTCTATGTGCTCCGTCTACATTCTTAGAAGTGGTTAGGTAAGAAGTTAGGGGTCTATAAAGTTAGTAAGGTTGTATGAAAGGAGGGTCTGAACTAAATTGTGTAAAGCTACTATTTAAGGTCCACCTGACCTAGGTGGTGTCTCCTTGTGGGATTTACCTTGAATCAGGAGACTAGCATGTGGTGGTCTGGACTGTTATTTGTTAGTCCTTGAAAGTGGCTGATTCCAGTGTTGAAAGGGGAGAAATGGGTGGGCTGGGGGGAAGGAAGCCTTTCCTGAGGCTGTTCTCCAAATACCTTGAATGTATATGTCCAGAGAGTGATCAGTCCACACTGATAGCACTTCTTAGGGAAAAATCAATTGGAAAAACTATGAAGGCACACATGATTTTCATAACAGAAGACAGCTAATATATAACAAGCTAAATAACACCAAAAGCTCCTTGGAATTTGGCTTCCTCTGGAGGAATTCCTTGATCCCTTCAGGTAATGGCTTTGCCATAACCAGCTGAATTCTATAATGTTTTCCTGTGGCCCATAGCATAAGAATGAGACAAAAATGATCTTTTGCCGGGCAGTGGTGGTACACGCCTTTAATCCCAGCACTTGGGAGGCAGAGCCAGGTGGATCTCTGTGAGTTCAAGGACAGCTTGGGCTACCAAATGAGTTCCAGGAAAGGCGCAAAGCTACATAGAGAAACCCTGTCTCGAAAAACCAAAAAAAAAAAAAAATCTTTTATGTTTATGTTCCTTTTTAAAATTACAGGTTCTCTTTTAGCATGTCAGTAGGATATACATGCTAGCAATAAATACTGTTTGCTTTTCCTGGAAATTCTGTTTCCTCCTCACTTTATAATTACACTATAGTCAAGCACAGAAGCATGCACCCTTAATCCCATAAATGGGGAGGCAGAGATCTCTGTGAGTTCTGAGGGATGCCAGGTCTACATAGTGAGTTCCAAGATGGCAATCTACAGAGAGAGACCATGTCTCAACAAAATAAAATGAAAATATATTTTATTTGCCCACTGGTTATAGAACCATGTGTTTCCTTTATTTTTCTTTAGCAACTTCAAGATGCCATCTATGGTTTTCTTACACATTTCCACTGCATAGGTTCTGACCTCAAATGCTTTGAGTCTTTTATCTACTATGATCCTCTGTATATACTATATCTATTTTCACTAACTCATCAAGGTTTTCTGTTTCTTTTTGTTGGAGCAGTTGTATTGCTCTTCCTCCTCCTGCCCCCAAGCCCCCGTATGTGGGTGTATGTATGAGCTTACATGTGTGTGTATGTATAGTGTGCATGTATGTGTGTGTATGTCTGTGTGGCATATGCCTCTGTCTCTCTCTTTCTCTGTCTGTTTGTCTGGGCATGCATTTGTGCATCTCTTCCTCTTCCACCCACCCTCCTGTATGTGAGTGTATGTGTGAGTGCATGCGCACGCATGTGTATGTGTGTGTGTGTGTGTGTGTGTGTATGTATGTATGTATGTATGTGCATGCAATTGTACCTTTTTTCCTATCCCAGCCCTCTGTGTGTGTTTGTGTGTTTCATAGCATTTCAATGTGTTTCTCTTTTTTAATCTCTATATTTAAGTCTATTTTTACTTATCCTCAAGTTCATCCCTCTTTTCTTAGCCATAGAGAGTCTGCTGGTCATCAACTGAAGGCATGCTTCATTTCTGTACAGTAATTTTTAATTCTAGCATTGTATTCAATTCCTCTTTACCGAAGTTACTATTTATGTTTGTTTTCTACCGTTAAAGTAGACATTTGACTTTTGAAGGGATTAATAAAAGTTTTTTTTTCAATTTTTCTATTATATATTTAATATTTGTGTTATCATGAGGTCTAAGTTCTTTAAATTCCCCTGTTTTATTATGTTTAGATTTCCCTGTTTTATTATGTTCCCACATATATATGCATATATATAATGATCAATTGCACTAGCTATACATGGAGGCTTTGCTAAATGCTGTATCAATCTGCTAATTGGCACTCCTCCTCTTCCACTAACTACTGTGACAGACTGGATCAAGGTAATCAAGGGTTGAACCAGTTTTAGTTATTGTTATTGCTGTGGCTTTCTTCAGACTGTCAGGGACTTCAAATTCTTCTCATTGGTTCTAAGATTGGAGATTGTAGATTGGTTTGCCCATGGGCCTTTCTAAGCTCTAACCTTCAGGCCTTCTCTGAAAGTCTGTGCAGAAAAATCTCCAAACTCACCTGTCTGTGATTCTTCCCCTCTCTGCCAGCTTTGGGCCCCTGTAATTTGAAGATGGTGCTACTTTTCCCAAATCCCAGTGACAGGAGATGGCTAGTAGTCTGGGTTCAGATGTCTTCTTATGCCAGCTCTCAGAGCAGACAGCTTTTCGTTTCTCCAGTGAGAGTGGATCTTTCTGTTTGTTTGTTTGTTTGAGCTGAGGACCGAACCCAGGGCCTTGCACTTGCTAGGCAAGCGCTCTACCACTGAGCTAAATCCCCAACCCGAGAGTGGATCTTTACATGTGCCTGAAGAGTGCCTTCCTAAAGCCCTTCTATCAGCTTAAGCCCTCTTCCCTCCAGGTCCAAAGGGCTCAGCAAAGATTCACACTTTTCCCAAATGCAGGGCTCCCCAACTCTTGTTCCAACTGTTATGTCTTTTTCCATCCTCTTCCCTGCCTGTGGTGTTTCTCATGAACATGGAGTGAAGTCCACAGAGATAAACTCAAGAGAGCACTGCTCGGTTAGCAGAGCACAGGGTTGTCCTTTATCATTGTTTTAAATGCTCTGAAATGTTCACACTTACTTGTCCAGTGTCTGGTATTTCCCTCTTCATTTCTCTGGAGATACGTGAGGTCTTGCACACCATCTTTCCCGGGAAGATGCCCATTTCTCCTTGACTCCAGCCTACTTGGCCAGCCTCTGGTTTAGCTGCATGAGATGCAGAAGAACAGTTATGGTTGTTCCAAATATCCAGGTATTTATTATTAGGAAAGGAGACATAGTTTATATAACTTCCCAAATCTTAGACAGATTCCAAAGGTAAACAGCATATAACCGGCAAGATGGCTCATCTGGTAATGATGCCTGTTTGCAAGTCTGAAGACCTGAATTCAATGCCTCAGACCCACATGATGGAAAAAAAGCAAATCTGGCAAGTTGTCTTCTGACTTCCATAAGTGAACTATAGATATGTGTACACACACACACACACACACACACACACACACACACACACACACTTGTAAAATGAGCCAGTGAGGTGTCTTAGAGTATAAGGGTGCTTGCCACCAAGCCCAATGACCCAAGTTCCATCTTATGCAGAGAAAATATAAATCACAGAATCTATATCCAGGTAAAAACCTTACTCAGGTAAAGAGAGGACAGCAAGCAGAATGGTTGATAATATACTAAATTCTCAAAGATTATTTCCACAAACATAAAATATGTTTACTCATGGATTTAAATGTAAAACAATGGTAGAGACTAGAGTAATGTAGAAAAAGAAGCTTACATTATGTCTTAATGTAGAAACTATAAAGATATAAAGATACATACCTTGAAGTCAGGGCTGGACTCAGGCCAAACAAATACCTAGCTAAACAAAGTGACAGTAATTTCAAAGGTAAAAAATGCAGCTAACAAAAATGGGGGGAAATGTGGTTTTGGTGATCAGCTGAAGTACATCTCACCCAGGTAGCATAGATAGTTATGAATGACTTATTTATAGAACATTTTTTTTCACACATAAAATATCTTCGTTTGGATGATAAATGATGTGGTTATCCGAGACTTATTCTAGGCATGCAAAGGGATGGTTGTATATCAGGAAAAACCTTCACATAAATGCAGAGAGTTTGGCACCATGCTGTCAGCTCAGAATCATTCATTGTATGACAGCATTGTGTGCTTTGTAAGGTCAAATAAGACCCTGTTTTGTCAGTAATAACTTCTTTTTGCTCACCCATTCCCAGCTGAGACATATGTTCTTTTTTCCAGGGTCCTCTTAAAAGCTTTCTGGAAGATTTAGGCAAACTGCAGAAGAAATTCTATGCCAAAGACGAACGGTTACTTTGTCCCATCAGGACCTACTTGGTTACAGCCCGGAGTGCAGCAAGTTCAGGTGCCCGTGTGCTGAAGACCCTTCGCCGCTGGGGTCTAGAGATAGATGAAGCTCTTTTCCTAGCTGGAGCCCCCAAAGGTCCTATCTTGGTGAAGATTCGGCCCCACATCTTCTTTGATGACCAGATGTTCCACATCGAATCAGCACAGAAATTCGGCACCATCACAGCCCATGTACCTTATGGCATAGCTCAAAAACGCAACTAGGGATGGGGAGGAGAAATAAACGGTGACAGTCTGGTATTACAAATGGCATGTGTTTTGGATGTCTAGAGTAACAGGGTATTTCCAAAGATTAGACCACAGAACTTAGCCTCTTTTGGTGTTATTTTTTCTCCTTCCTTCCTTCCTTCCTTCCTTCCTTCTTCCTTCCTTCCTTCCTTCCTTCCTTCCTTCCTTCCTTCCTTCCTTCCTTCCTTCCTTCCTTCCTTCCTTCCTTCCTTCCTTCCTTCCTTCCTTCCCTCGAAATGTCTTTCTTTCTTGATGTTGTAAAACATTTTGAACTGTCAAGCTGCTATGGTCAAGCTACTTTTCTGTAAGCTAAGGACATCGAATCTCATCGCACCTATATGTGTAAGTCATAATGGTGGCTCTTTAAGATAAGTTTAGAACTTTCATATTTAAGTTATCCCACAAGCAGCTTAATTTCCAAAAAAACATTGCTCATTTTTTTTAACGTTAGCAGGCCGAATGAATTATCACCCGGAACAGGCAAGGTAGAAGAAACACTATTGGAAATAGGGCTTGCGTCCTTTGTCAGTTCCGTGTGGCGAGCCTTTTAACAAAACGAAGATAAGAAATGGCCCTTTGTCCGCAGGCGTATACCAATTTTAACACGGTCCACTTCTTTATCTATAAACCCACCGGTGGTTTCCACAGGGTAGTTTCTGTGATGAGCTCGACTTCAAGTTGCCGTCAGGAAGGAAACTACAAATCCCAGCAAGCCCCGCGCGCACTAGCCCGGGACAGCAGGCGGAGCCCCAGAGTCCTTCGCGCGCAGTGGCCCCCGGGTCTCCGGAACCTGTGCTCCAGGCCTCGTGCGCCCTGCCCGGAAGGCTATGGCAGTGGCTACTGTGGCCGCAGCGCTCCTGGCCGCACTGGGTGGGGCGCTGTGGCTGGCGGCGCGGCGGTTCTCGGGGCCCAGAGGCCGGCGGCTGCAGGGAGGCGGGGACCGGAGCCTCATGCACGGGAAGACCGTGCTGATCACCGGGGCAAACAGCGGCCTGGGCCGGGCCACAGCCGCCGAGCTGCTGCGCCTGGGGGCGCGGGTCATCATGGGGTGTCGGGACCGCGCGAGAGCGGAGGAGGCGGCGGGTCAGCTCCGCCGGGAGCTCGGCCAGGCTGCGGGTCCTGAGCCCGACGCCACCACCGAAGGCCAGCTGGTCGTCAAGGAGCTGGACCTGGCCTCTCTACGTTCAGTGCGAGCCTTCTGCCAAGAGCTGCTGCAGGTGTGGGTCTAATGGAGCCCCGCCACCCGCGGGGGAGGGGCCCCCGAGGCCTGGTGTGACCTTGAGCGTGGTCAGGACTAGGACACCTGCCTGCCTGCCTGGGACCCTGCTGGGAGGAGGGGCAGGCCCGAGGAGGAATTCCTGGGAGGTCCCCCCAGAAGAAGTGAATAACTAAGCCCGTGCCTGGACATTTCATTGTGTTAGGCGAGGACAAGTCCAGGAATCATCACCACCTGATCTTGGAATTGTTTCCCCTGGGTCAGAAGTGAAATGTGGGCCAGATCTTAACTTGCTGTCACAAGGCCCGAGAGCCCTGCTGGGGAGAAAAGCTAGCCAAGAACTTTGATTAGGCCCATCGTTAAACTTTCTTTTCTTTTTTCTGGTTTCCATTTCCTGGTTTTGTTTTTTGTTTTGTCCTGCTGAAGTAGGAGGGAGTGTCACTTGCTGATTGACACCTTTGCATCATCCCCATACTCGATTCTACCCCGTGTCTAAAGAGAATGGAATTTGGAATCCTAGTAATAGCCCAAAGAGGGACAGGAATAAAAAGCATATGCCTAACTTTATGGAAGGTTCGGTGTGTGACAGGAGATGTGCCAGGCATCTTTTTCAATGATGGAAAAAGTTCATTGGCTGTTGTCAGATCCTGACTGTGCCTCTTGTAAAGCAAGCATTAATGTCTCCATATTCGGGAACTGAAGTGCAGGAAGGTTCAGTAACATGTCTGTCTTCAAGGCTTTGCTTTTAATCTCCTGTATTCCTGGTGCTTGATGGCTGAGGCGTGGGTGGTACATGCACCACTGAAGTAGAAAGACTGTGGCCGAAGTGACTTGCCAGAGGTAGATCTAAAGCCAGCTAGGTACAGGGAGACTACTTGTCACAGTTGGAATCTCTTGAATCTAAAGCTGAAGTTATAAGTGACTCCCACCCCCCCACCCCCCACCCCCGTGATCAAAAGGCCCTTGGTCCGCAGGCGTATACTAATCTTAAGATACTTCGATCAAAAGAAATATCTGCAAGTTCATTTGTTAGCAGTTACATCTAAGCCTGAGTGTCCTAACAATTCCATAACTGTCCAGTGATAGACATCATTCAAAAAGAAGTATCTTATTTAACTCTTAGGTAGCCATAATTATTAGTGGAACAGGGTGCCTGTTGGTCCCTGTAGTAACTACTTTTCCAATCTCCAAGTCAGACTGGACACAGCCCACTCTCATTTGTGTTCCTTTTTGTTTGTTTGTTTGTTTGTTTGTTTGGACAGGGTTTCTCTGTGTAGCTTTGCACCTTTCCTGGAACTCACTCTGTAGCCCAGGCTGGCCTCGAACTCACAGAGATCCACCTGCCTCTGCCTCCCAAGTGCTGAGATTAAAGGCTGCGCCACCACCGCCCAGCTCTCGTTCTTGTTCTACATAGATTCCTTTTAGCTTTTGCACTTGCTTTTAAGACCCTAGCTGTTAATAACTGCTCAAAGCACAGCTATACAAAGAAACCGCCTCATGAGAACACAGCCCATGTTGAACCACTTGGAGGTGGTTTTGAGATAGTGAGTGGAGAGTCTCACTGGTTCCCTCCAAACTTGAGCTCTTGCACAGCAGGCTCTTGTGTTCTGCGGCATCGTGTTGCATAGTAGGAGCTGGTGCAGCTCAAAGAAACTCTTGTTATTAGCATGTCATTGGCATGTAGCTGATCAAGTGGCAATAGTAGTCTTGAGAGGTTTTGGAAGCATGGACAGCAGGTCATCCTGTCTCACTGACCTGTGAACAGGGTTGAGCCTGCTCCTTCCTGATACCATTGCTGCTTCAGTCAGAGCACAACGAGGTAACTAAGTTGTGTTATCCTAAGTACTTACGTCATTGCTTGGCTCTGAAATTTAGTGATTATAATTAGAAGGGAAAAGAAATAGAAGTTTTGACATTCTACTGTTTGGTATTCTTGGAATTTATGCCATTTATCTCCTAGAATTAAAAAAAAAGTAAATGATAAAGTCTTAACACAAACCCCCACAAAGAATGATAGTTCAGAAATGATTGATTCTGGAAACCTTTCCAGAAGATTAGTGACGATGACACTCCTTCCTTCCCGGTATCTGTGAACTCACATCCTCCTTTTGAAGTTGGCTGGTGGAAAACATGCAAGTTTTTCCGCTGGCCAGCAGGAGAAACAGTTAACCCGACAGGTAGCCTTTGATAACAGTTGTGAAATGTAACACATTTTTCTTTCACTTGCACTTGGCAAAAAAAATAAAAGAGAGAGAGAGAGTGGAAATTCGACCTGAAATTAATTTAATCATGGGTCATCGCTGTGTCTTTACACCTGGAACATATTGTGCATTTCTTTTCCTCTGTCATCAGAAGAGACAGAGGAGCTAGGAAAGAGCCAATGAAAACCAACTTAAATGATGTCAGGAATGAAAAGGCTCCCTGTGCGAACAGTACAATTTAGGACTTAAATTGGGGAAGATAGGGAGGTATATGATGCTTGGAAGATATTTCAAACAGAGAAGAATGGGCCAAGTTCTGAAATCACCGTGAAGGTTAATGGTGCCTGTTGATGCTCTTTCTTTTTTCTCCTGTACAATTGAGACTCCTGTAACAGTCACTGTGTTGTTACTAATGCTTTTATGTTACCCACTCAGTGATTTTATTAACTTTTCTTTCTTGATTTATTAACAATATTCGCTCTAGTGAAAAGTTTACATCTCTGGCTTTTCTTTGTCCTAATTCTGGGGAAGTGCCCTCAAGTTATTCTGTCCCTGTGGTGACATTTTACACGTACTAGGACCGCAGAGTCCTAATTTACCATTGATGATGTTACCGGTAAGGTGGGAGCCACAATACCAGCCCTTTGTCGGATATGGTCTGCCTTGCTCACCTTGACTCAAGCTCTGTTTTAAACAGCCCAGTTAGAAGACCAGGCTAGGTTACTAATTGTGAGAATGGGCTTTGGAGTCCAAAGATTTCATCTTCAGACTGATTCTGACTTGCCTCTTAGGAGCTTGGTGACATTGACCAAGTCACCTGGGTCTGCCTTGAACTTAGAACATTAGGAGTAGATAAGATTATTTGAGAAAGGGATCAAACAGGCCCCTCCTAATCATGCATCATTGCTTTAAAAGTATATTTTTTCATGTTTTACAAGCGTTTTTAAAGTTTATCACAGAGACACATTATAAATTTAATATGATAATGCCAAAAATTGGTATTTTTCTAGTTCAACTGAAATTAAGGGAAGACATAGGATCCTAGGAGTCCCTCATCCCCAGATTTGCTGTATTTCTGTTTTAGGAAAGACTTTGATAATTATATAATCAACATCTGAGTGAAATGTAAGAGTATACATAGTCATAATCCTTAAGTTGTAAAAAACCCAAAATTGACACTGCCTCAAATAATGACTGGATACATGGGCTAAAACTTGAGATTAGTTTTAGTCACAAATTCTTTTCATTGTTAGTAAAACATACATGAATGAAAAGAGCTATGGAAAATGTGTATTCATAACTCTGCATTCTCTCCCTGGTTTTAAAGGAGGAGCCCAGGCTAGACGTCCTGATCAATAATGCAGGGATCTTCCAGTGCCCATACATGAAGACGGAAGATGGGTTTGAGATGCAGTTTGGAGTGAACCATCTGGGCCACTTCCTACTCACCAATCTTCTGCTTGGACTCCTCAAAAGTTCAGCTCCCAGCAGGATTGTGGTCGTTTCTTCCAAACTTTATAAATACGGAGACATCAACTTTGAAGACTTGAACAGTGAACAGAGCTATAATAAAAGCTTCTGCTATAGTCGAAGCAAACTGGCTAACATCCTTTTCACCAGAGAACTAGCCCGCCGCTTAGAAGGCACAAACGTGACTGTCAATGTACTGCATCCTGGTATTGTGCGGACAAACCTCGGGAGGCACATACACATTCCACTGCTGGCCAGACCACTTTTCAATTTGGTCTCCTGGGCTTTTTTCAAAACTCCACTGGAAGGTGCCCAGACCTCCATCTACTTAGCTTCTTCACCTGAGGTAGAAGGTGTGTCCGGAAGGTACTTTGGAGATTGTAAGGAGGAAGAACTATTGCCCAAAGCTATGGATGAGTCAGTAGCGAGGAAACTGTGGGATATCAGTGAAGTGATGGTTGGCATTTTGAAATAAGAGTAAAGATAAAAGGGCTATTTCTAAGACTATCCATTACATCCTTAGTCAGGAGCAGCATGTTGTGAGCGTGTGCTACTTGGAAACAGTTTGGGTTTTACAATAATACTGCTGAGAGGTACTCATGGATATTTGAAGGGCACTGGAGGTATGTGGACTAATACAAAGTTCAAGCAAAGATGTTTTAAATAACTAGAATGAGCAACACATTTCTGTTTTGATATCAAAAATTATAATTGGGCAATCATAAATTACAAATACTAAAGATACTGGCAATTTAAAATATATCTTGAGAGTTTTAAAAACCTTTTGAGTTTCATAGCAAAAATGTTAAGAATTTTTACTTCAGTGCTTGTTTTGTGGAAAAACTGTGCCTAGTGTGTGCACATAAATTATCACTTGGAATAAATGTATATGCAGATTCCTCGGTGTGCATTTCTTTAGAAGTATCTGAATGCAGTCCAATAGTTTGTCCTCATTGGCCTTTCTTGGTCTGCTGTACCCATGTTCTTCCTGCCGACTGCTCTGAAAATTTATTTTTATAAAACTCCAATCTGTGACTTGGTGTCCTGACGCACTTCCAAACCCGTGATGGTTTTCCAGTTAACCATACAGTTAAGTTTTCTTAGCCTCTTTTTGTTGTTTTAAGGTGTTTTGTTTTGTTTTGTTTTCCTTTTCCAGCTGTAGAATTCTTTATTCAAAGAAGTCTTTTACTCAAACATCAATGTTGAGTATATAAATATAGCAGTGATATAGGGCTGAAATCCCCCAAAGGGACAGCTCTGTAATACATGCTGGAGACACTCCACAAACTGTCCACAAGTCCTGTTGAGTGGAAAGAACTCTATCCACCACAGCCCAATAGAGTGGACTAGACATGTGGAAACAGAGTACATGAAATATCATTGAGAAGTGAACTTATAATCTTATTGAAACAGGGAAATGTCTGGTGACTACCCTCTTAGACTGTCCACCTGCAGGGATCAGCCCTGAATATAGAAGGGTCGTTCATTCCCTTCCTTCAGATCATCTCTTCATGTTCCTTCAGTCTGAAAAGCCCTGTTTCAAGACACGACCGACCTTTCTTGTGTCTGTCAGGTGTACCCGTGGGCAGAAACAATTCTGTCTTCTTGCTTTGTTTCCTTTGACTTTGGTAGCTGTGCTTAAAATGCACTAATTATTGACTCTAGGTCCAGTTAGACAATTCAAAAGGATTATCCAAAGGAAGTTTTTCTCCCTCAGGAATCAAAGTGTAGTAGCCGACATGGAATGAATGAAAAAGAGCAACAAAAAATGAAATATAAATATTTATAATTACATATGTTTTATAAAATTATAAATATATTTCATATATGTATTTTATTTATTAGGTATATAAATATAAATATATAATAAATATAAAATGTTTTTTAAAAATAACTGAGCCCAAATAGGCATTTTGTAGGTTTCTGTGTTTTAACATCAGAAGTATCAACTTAATAACTTCATTTCTTTTTGTCCTGTCACCTTAGAATATTAATGAAAACACCAAATGAGAGGCAACTCCACTTAGTTTAATGACCATTAGGGCAGAGCTAACGCTTGCTATTTTTAAAGACATGTCTGGTTACAAATACTGGTTCTTTTCCAGACTGGCAAGATCTTGGCAGATCATGCAAAAGGTCTGCTTTCTTTTAGAGCATGGCCTTGTGAGTACAACCAATGGCCCTCTCGTCACAGGTGTCTCTGCGGGTGCAGTGGGCAGAGCTACAGCATGTAGCTCTTTGAAATGTATTTTAGAAGGTTGTCCTCCAAAGAGACCTGCTAAACTTGGAAATATGGGCAGGAAGTACACGAGAATGCAACTTGGAAAAATAGAAACTAATAAATCTGTCCTACACCTCGGCTTCATTAAAAGGGAGCTCCCTTTTTCATTTAATACCATCTTTTTCTGGCTGTATTTTGATACCTGATGCTTTGGCCCTTTTGAGCCTTTCAGAGTTCTTGTTTGTGGCACCACAATAAAAATAGTTATATTAATTTATAGTGATGGCAAAAATAACTTATCTGCAAACACCAACTATTACGGTAAAATGAGCTGCCATTTGGAAGATGTCTTTCCCACTACTGTGGCTGATGGAATCAAGGACCCACAACACTAGCCTGACCAGTTAGGATTGGAAAATTGTTCCTGTTCGTTCTTTCTGCCATAACTCACTTCTGACATTCCACCGAGCAAAAGAATAAGGGAAACAGTTCTATTGCTTTGATACTCAGCAAATACTGCTAGAGTAAGCCTGGGCCAGGTAATGGAATAAGTGAGGTGAAACCCATTTTTCCATCCTGATCCTTGACTTTTGTTTGTTTTGAAACGGACTTCATTCAAGCAGTTTGGTCCTGTAAACAACATACTCATTGGCCTGTTGTTTCAGCATCACTCATACTACTTAATCTAGTGGGGTTCCTAACTACCATTTAACTGGGAAAGGTTCCTTTCTTAGCATACCACATTGGCTTTAATTAATCACTTCCCAACGTAACTCTCCCAATGATCATGGGAAATTATTTAACTATTCTAAAACATTGTTTTCCTAGCTCTGGTGTTAGATAGAATGTACACTTTATGCCGGGCGGTGGTGGCACACGCCTTTAATCCCAGCACTTGGGAGGCAGAGGCAGGTGGATCTCTGTGAGTTCGAGGCCAGCCTGGTCTCCAAAATGAGTTCCAGGAAAGGCGCAAAGCTACACAGAGAAACCCTGTCTCGAAAAACCAAAAAAGAATGTACACTTTAAAGTTCATTGTTATGTATGAGAGAAAGCGCATATGTGCCTGTGTCACAGTGTATATAGGAAGGGGATAGAACAAGTCTGTGGAGTCTGCTGTCTCCTTCCACCTTGCCCCTGGTTCTGGAGATCAAGCTCAGGTCAGCAGGCATCTGTAGCAAGCACTGAACTATTTTCCTGGCTGACAACTACCTACTTTAAAGGACTGGTCAATGAATTACCGTGACAGAGAGCATCAAGCGTTTCATAAAATGATAACATAGACACGCATCCACCTCTATTTCAAAACATTCCTAACAGTGACAGTAACAGTACTAACAATCAGTGATAGAGATGGTTAGCTGAGTATATCATGGACTCTAAACCATGAATCAGTAGCCTGTTTTGGTAAAAGGCTAGATGTGCATATTTAAGGTTTGGTGCCTCATTGCCAATCCATGTTACATATTTTTACATATTTTGTTTTTGCTCTAATATTATAAAATTGTAAAAAACCGTTCTCAGCTAGTTGAGAACATTCTATCGCACTTCAACAACTAGTGCCATCTTCCAAGCCTGGTACATTCACATACAGTTCATCTTTCTGCAGTGGTTGTAATAACAACAACTCCTTCGGTAGGGAGCTGCTTCTGTTTTTCTATATGATTTTTAATCTTGTATGATTATTTGCTCGAAGACCCAGGAGGTCTGCAGAGTATATTTTTAAATCTATCTCCAGCTATAGATTCTGGTGTGAGGAATAGCAGTTATCTGCTTCCAACTCCTTCCCCACACAAACCTGCTGGGCCTGGCCAGAGATCTAAGAAAAATCTATATTTGAATATTTAATTGATTCCAAATGTCCCAAGGAACACTAAAGAGAACATGTTACTAATCACCCTTCAGGAGCTGGGCCCCCACAGACAGCTTCAGATGTTCACAAGGCTTCTCTGGACAATGGGGAGTTAAATTAGTTACAGGTCAACATGGAGGAAGGTAGTTAATTCCTAGAGGGAAGTTGGAAGGCATGCCCAGTTTTCTGCAGGCAGCAAGAAAGAGGTTTTGCCAAGCCAGATGTTTAATCAAAGTAGAGTGGATTCACTCTTCGGCACCACCATGTAACTGACTTACTGTAAGACCAGAATCCCCATTCTTTCTGAGAAAAATCACAGACTGAGCCTCATAACCTGTAGAGGTGGTGGTGATGAACTCCTTTCTAGCATAGTGTTATGTCCAACCTTTGGACATTGAAAGAATACATTGTCAACGTTCATTCTGGAAAGCTGTGAAACTACATTACAAAAAGTGAGAGAGAGAGGAGAGAAGGGGAGAGAGAGAGAGAGAGAGAGAGAGAGAGAGAGAGAGAGAGAGAGAGAGAGAGAGAACCCTTGTAACATTTTAAGTAAGTGTATAATTTTGTGGTAGACCACATTTACAGCTATCCTGGGGTACACGTGGCCCACATACCACAGGTTGGATATGACTGTGAACTCTTTGCTCCCTCTTGTCCTGTCATCAATAAGACAAGGAAATGAGGTGCCACCACGTGTTCAATTAACAATGAATGTCTTTTACATGTTAGACATTGGCCTGGCTCTGCCTCCTGGGGAGGTAGGAGGCAACAGAGAAAAGCCGGCCAGAGCTCTGTGTCCCTGTGTGCCCGTCAGCTATGCTTTTGGTTAATCATAGAACGATTTAATAGTTGTGACACAAACTGGTGAAATGTAAGGGCAAAGAAAAAGTGAATCCGATAAGGCTTAGCCTGAGGGCTTTGCATTCGACAAGAAAATGAGGGCAGATCACCGGAAATTTACTGTTAAATAAAGTTACACACAACTATCTTTTACTAAAAATACACGCTGTGAACACACCAAACATTGGGGTGCTCGGTACCTTGAAAGTGACAAACTCTGAGTCCATTTTTTTCTGCTATTTTTCCGCTTGTTTTTATTTATATTTGTTTAATTTGTAGGCAGACAAAACGATTAGCTTTATTATGGCATTTTTATATGCACTCAGCATTATACTGTGTTCCTGTTTCCATCCCCTCTACTGCACTGTTTGGTCATCTTTTTTAAGAAATGACACATGACACCAAAGTTGGAAAGCATAGACTGTACCCCCTAAGTGAACACAGTGTAAGAAGATCCAATCCCACGTGGATACAAGCTCAAAGAGCAGCAAGGAGGTTGATTAAGCCCTTAGCCTCACGTTCAGGTAATAGCTTCATGGTGTAGATGACTCACCATTATTATTTCCTCCTTTCTTAAGCCTTTTCACGTAGCCAGCCAGTTTCAAGTAAGAGGGCTTCTACTGTGTAAATCAGTCATCGCTGGCATTCCAGAAGAATCTCAGTTTGATGGAATTGGTAATACATATTTTCGGTGGGGTGATTTGCAATTATCCTAAGGCTTTTAAATTTTGGAATAACTTTATTTTTTCAATGGACCAACTTGCGGAATTGATTATCTGACATAATCAGCGGAGTCCCCACATGTTTTTGCAGCTGCTCCTTCAGATTTAATTTCATTATCGGCTTTGCCTCTCTCTCCCTCGTTTAAAAAGTGCCAACTAATTATGGTAAATAGCAAAGTTCCTGAATGCTGAAGATTTATTATTGTAACATTGTCATCTTGCATTCAGAAGTTGCTGTGTTATGTATATGTTACAGGCCCATTGCTGATATTTGAGTTTGTTGGAAAACAAAACAAAAAAAATCCATTCATTTATAAATCCAAACTTCCAAAAAGTGATGGTACCTTTTTGTTGTTGTTGTTGTTACACCACACACATCTAAGCAATCATCCAATCATTAGCAGAATGGAATGGGAAACCCTTCTAACCGCTCCCATTCTGTGTACCACCATGAAACCAGTAAGACGAATAAGTCAAATATTCTGTGGTAAACAGATAAAATGGATTCAGAGATTTTTATCTTTGTACGTCTGCATACATGTTGGGCTTCTAGCTATACCTGGAAGCTATACGTATGGTTTGAAGAAATGCCAAGTGCCAAGCCCTATTGTTATTAGCTTCTTCCAGAAAGAGAGAGAGAGAGAGAGAGAGAGAGAGAGAGAGAGAGAGAGAGAGAAGCAAAACGAGTTTCTGCCACCAACCCATGAAAGCACAGGAAATAGCCTCATGTAGTAAGTGTCCAGGTCTAAGCAAGCTGTTGACAGAAGGAGATTCTACCCAAGGGTTTCTCGTTAATGTAATCAAACACTTCAGAGCCGGAGCCCAGCAAGATCAGGTCCACCCACCTCTGAGTTTATCTTTAGCTCATCTGGAAGAGTTTATTTTCAACACTGAACATTGTTTGCTGCTGTTGAAATGAAAGTGAAGGAGTTACAGGCTTTATTCCACTGCCATCTGGCAGATTTACTGATGGATCGGGTTCTTTAATCCATGTAACCCCGTGTGTGGGAGCTATTGTCTTTGTGTTGATCATGCAGCTGGCTTGGCTGAACTTTCAAACGCTCACACAAAGCTATCAAGAGCCATCCTATACATAAATGAAGTTGGGGTTGTCGTAAAAGTCATCACAGCCTTTTGGAGAAGGTGTGGATGTATATTATCTTTATTCTTCTCTGAATACACATTTTTGCTCTATGTCTCTTTCAGTGAACTGGGAAAGAATATGACTGTATTGGGATATTTTAGGAAAAAAATAATTGAAAACTACAAAAACTCAACTGTGCTTAAATAAGAAAAGTACATAGCAGAGTAGAAAGGAGGGGAATAACAGCCAGGTTAGTGCTGTTTGCTGTGAAGGTTTGTATGAGTGTTTGGTCTTTCTCATTCTTTATGTGGTATAGGCTTGTTCAGTGATACACAAATCACATAACAAGTCACTGTGTGAGCATAGGCCATAGTAGTACCTAGAATTCCAAGCAGTACTTTGCACTAAGCACAATTCATATCCAAGTCTAGGACACACCCATACATGTAAATGTACACAAGAATTAAGACATTATATGCAGACAGGCAAGATAGCTGAACAGGTAAGTCCACTTACCACCTACATGGATGACTTGGGTTCAATCCCTCATACGCACATGGTGGGGAGAACCAATTCCCCCAAGTTGTCCTCTGACTTCCACATGTATGCCATGTCTTGTGTGTACCCACACAAATAAGTAAGTTAATTTAAGACATTCTATGCAAGCAATAGGCTTTGTGGAAGGGAGGCTAGCTTGCATGGCATATATAAGGTTTATAGGAAAATGATCAGACAAATAGAAGTTGAAACATTCAGATATAATCAATTAGCATTCAGTTTTATTTCTATCTAAAAATCCCTATTCTAGTTTGTTTTAATTTTATCTTATTATTCATTCTTAGATGTCTGTTGGTAGTCTAATGAGAAAAAGAAAGGTTGTGATTTTGGGTAGCTGAGGAAATTGTGTCTGGAAGGAGTTGGGGAAAGGGAAACTATAATCAGAATATACTATATGGAAAATAAATTTTCTATTACAAAACGAAACTGGATTGAAAATTTTTACAAATTATTGTGTTTAAAAACAAAAGACAGGGATGTAGTTCAGTTGGTAGAGTTCTACCTCCAACAACACATCAACTGGAGATGGCTGCATACCAATAGTTCCAGCATTCAGGAGGCAGAGGAAGGAAGGTCAGAAATTGTACTTCCCCTTTAGCTATAAACCAATTAGGGTAGCCTGGAATAGGTAGGACCTTCTCAAAAAAAAAATGTTTTTATAAAGCCAAACCCAGAAAGAACTGCATTGCCTGTATTGTGGATAAAAACATGCTAGCCCAAATGCATGACACTAAATAGGATTTTGACAGAAACACAGAGAAAGAAGCCTTCCTCTTGCCACTATGGGATATTTTCTACTGGCAAGAAAGACCATCAAAACAGTCACTTCTTTTGGCTCAGCTTCGTTTATTGCATAGTTTCTTTGGAGGACAAAGAGCAATTGGGACATAGCATTGACGAATATGGGTACACTTACGCCTGAAGGTGTTGAGAGAATGGGACAGTGTTGGTGGCTGAGCTGTTATACAGAGCTGTGGTGACCCAAGTTCTAACTTGTAGTTCCAGCAGAAGCCTCCAGCCTCCTTGCCTTCCTGATTATGGCAGAAGTAGTCCCTTCACCAAGCTGATTAGTTCTGGTAATATGCTCAGCCATTCTGTAACTTATTCCACTCTTCTAGCCTTTTCCATTACTTTGTTGGTGCTTGTCTTACTATGTTTTTGTCCCTTTCCAAAATGGGACCTATACCAGATGGTTTCTGCTTCCAACAAATGAAAAAGGCCACCAGGGTGCCTGACCTGTTCAATGACTAAATGACACTGGTATAGATGGATGGCATGAGTCGAGCACTTGACTGTTTTACAGCCTGAAGGAAAAGGAGACACAGAGCCAGTGAAAAAGGCAGCTACGACAGCAACTCGGGTAAAATTTAAATTGCGTAATGTGATAAATCCCAGCCGATCAGCTTCAGGTATTTAAATTTGTTGATGTTTGTTGACGACGAGAAACAAACAAGCAAGAGAGAAAGAAGAGGAAATCTATTTTTTTTTTTTACCCCAATGAGGAAATGTGTTTAGAAAACCAAATGGTAACAAGAATTTTTTAGCTACAAATCCGAGCCAAAGAAGCGAGTCCTTGATTGAATGTTTGGTAACATACCATAATGGTTGCATTAGGTGAATCCTTGACCACTAGCAGGGGCTCTTCAGGAAACCCCTGGACTCATGCATGCTGCCTTGTTGGGTGTTGACTTTTCTGTGACTTTTTTCCTTTTAATTTTTCACGGCTAACATTTTTATCACTTTGTATATCTCAGAGACATAAAGGTGGCCACATTAAAAAATTGAGGGCTAGAATATATATATATATATGATGTCTGCTGAACCAATTAATTAATCACAGCTCCTTTCCAGCTAAGAAACCTATGGTACACCATGGGCCTCCTTAGCAGGAATGTGGTTGAGATTTTAGAATGACTTGTAATGGATATCCCTGCGTAAGTTTTTGGGATATTGAGGCTAGATGAGAAAGAGGTTCACAATGGAATCCTCAGGAATATTTAGTTCTGCTTCTCTGCTGCAAATAAAATTGGAGAAGTCACCGTAAGAGGTGTGTCAAAGGCTCAGAAGAGCTAGAGAGGAACATTGTGACTGCACAGAAGTCACACATTTGAGTGAGTCATTTCTATTCCCTTATTCTGGCAAGAGTGGCCATAAATCCATTACAAAACACTGGGTTGTTCTTCTTTTTTTTTTTTTTTTTTTTTTTTCATTCTCAACTCTACTTCAAGGTAAAGGCTGAATTTCTTTCTTTTTTTTTTTTTTTTATTGTAAATGTAATTTTTTTTCCATCACAGGCAATTTATTTTGTTCTAGTCATTCACAGTTAATACAGAAAATACTTGGAAACATTTCCATATAATATTTGACACAGAAATCATCAAATAGAAGTATACAATGTTGACAGGAGGCAGTACATTTATAATTTATAACCCCAAATGTATTTATAAATTAGAAATGGAAAGATCTACAAATGAAATTATGAAGGTTCACCAAAGTCATTTAATCTGTCAGTTTCTCATTCATTTTTATGTCTTAATAATATTCTATTGTATGAATAAGCCACATTTTATTTCTCTCCAGTATTTGATAGCTATTTGAGTTGTTTTAACTTTTTTACTATTAGCAACACACTGCTGTAAACCTTCATGTACATGTTTCATAGGTGCACATTTTTAGTAGTTTGAGGTTATATTCCTAAGGGTAGAATTGTTGAGTAACAGAGTAACAATGTTTTGCATTTTGACCAACCACCAGACTGTTTTGCCAAAGTGGCACACCATTTTACAATCTCACCAAATCCTTGTTTTTAAGGCTCTGATTTTTGTACAAAAGCATTCAATCATTCTGTCAGACCAAACCAGGAAAAGTAAGCTATAGTTCACAGCTGTTCTATTCCATTTACTATGCAAAGCCAATCTTGGCGTTTGCAACTCTCAGCCCTTTTGAGTATTCTTGCAGTGTTCACCTTTTCCTCCACCACTTTTTTTTCTTCTTTTTTTCTGGTTTATTTCTATCTATTACAAATGTATAAAAAATCCTCCATCAACACTGCTGATAGCAGCAGAACCTTGAGAAATATACCTTTTGGGTTCTTAATTAGTTAACTGGTAACCTGAAAGGTAAGATGCATACCACCTCACTGATGTGCAAGTAAGATGGAGATGATGCAGTGGCCCCCTAGAGCAGAGCAGTGCATCTCACACTCTCAGAAATATGTCAGGGTTCAGAGTTTGAAAAGAGAAGGGAGCCCTTTTGGCTGGGTCAGACACAGCCGCGTTCTCTGGGACAGCCCTATTCAACAGTGGAAATAGGAACCAGGAAGCAGGTTTTCTCATTTTCTGTAATCATAATCAATGGTCATTGGGAATTAGTATGAGGGAAGCTGGAATGTCTACAGAGAAGTCACACAAAAGAAGTCACAGAAACTGAAAAAAAGAGTTTTGAGTCTAGCCACCAATTCCCCTGGTTGCTTCTGTGTTATTAGTCAAACTATTGGCTCCCACCATCTAGTTGTTCCTGGAGACCCAATGAACTGTGTTGAGCAGTCTGCTTTTGGTTGCTTAAGCAGGGCATGCTAAGGCCGACATAATTATTTCTACCATAACCACCATGCATTTATTTCATCCCTTCATGAATTTCCATGTGAGGTAATAGACATAAAACTTGAGGGCTTTTTATTCTTTTTACAATACTAACACATTCTTTTGTGATCCTCTAGACCAAAGATCATCACTTAATAAATAACACAAAAGGAACATGTGATCAAACTCACTGGAGAAAGTTTTTTCTAGTATTGCTACCATTTCTGTGACAGATTTTGTATGTATCACCTCTAATATAATAACATGGTATGCAAGAAATTCTTATTCCTCTATAATAGATAAGAAATTGGAATTCAGAAAACAAATAGTGATTTACCTAAGGCTTGATGAGCCAGTGGTTGAACCAAAATCCCTTAGGAGTTAGGGTTTTTGGCTGCTTTAATATATTAGTAAATGCTTCTTTTAGGTACCAGATAGGTTACATAAAACAAATTAACATTTCCTCTAAACTCAAACAATAATATATTTTTAATTCTCATGCTTATATCTATTATTTTTCAATCTTTTTCCTAAATATATGCATGTCTGAGAATAGGTATTATTTTAAAAAAGATTGTTTCTGCCAGGCAAGTCAAGAATGTGTTAATTTTTTTACTAAGTATACTATATTTAGTTTCTCTGTCAACACAAGCTAATTGAAAAGGTTTCTGCATAATATCCTAAGTGTAAATTATTTATCAGAGTGGTTAAATAACCCAGTGCCCAGCACGGTGTTCGTTTCCTGCCAGGGGGAAGTATATCGTCTTTCATGGCTTTGGAGAAATGGAACAAACAATAGAGATGTCTGAACTAAATCATAATGCAATGATCAAAAGAACCATGTTATGGTGCTTATAGCAAATGCATTTATTTCTCCTGCAATGAAGCACTTTTAACTCCCCCACAGCTGCTTAGGAGTCAGAGACATTAGACATACTCTATTAATGAAACCCCACTAATTAAGGCTGACACTTACTTAGAATAGTTTTCCTATTCTGAAACTGGTAACATACTTGCCATATCAATATTATTTCATGCACATTTGCCTAAATAAAGTGAAAGGTGACAAAGAAACAATTTTTGTGGTTGGTATGTAAAATAAATGGAAAAAATGTTATTTAAATAAAATAAACTAGTAAAAAAATTTTAAAATAGTTGAAAGATCATTGGTATTTGGATTTGATAGGCTAAGTTATACAAACTAATCATTGTTTTAAGGACAACTCTGGGTGAAATTTCATGTATTTTTATAAACTTCAAAGAGTCATAAGATAATGAGATGTTTTCAGATCAAAATCCGGTCAATGTGAATAAATAAATTCACACAAATTGAAAGATGGTTCTTGTCAAGCAGGCACTTCTCTCCCTCTGCCAATCTAGAAAACAAGGTACACGAACTTTTGTTCTTTTATTTTTCTGACCCTTGAAGAACAAATAGAAGTGAAAAATTACACAAAATTAGACAGCTACAGAATTCACATTAAACTGGATTTTTGAATAGCTATCTGTTCAAAGTAAATATATGCATGAGTTAATGAGATTGTATCCTGGACTTTCTTTGGTATAGAAGTTCTACTACATAGAGCAGAGGAGGGAGTGTTAGAAAAGAAGAAAGTTCATCCCCTCAAGGCTACATACAACTAAGCTCCAGCTTCCCGTGAGTACAAACTGAGTTGAGCAGGAAAGTCCAAAGAACTCAACCCAGTGATTTGGTTCATAATTGTTAGGGACCAGTAGTTTCTTAGTAATTGACAAGAGAAAACAGATTTTCACTGGAAGGCACCTTCCAAAAAGGGTTGAGTGGCCTCTATGAAGAGTTTTCTAAGGGCAATAGCTAACACTAAGAATTCAGGCACAGGGATATCAACCCTCTCCTCAAAGTTCAGACAAAAGAACCACCAGGTGCAAAGGGTAAAATGTAACAGTTGCTACGTGTAATAAAATTAAAATTTCAACAGAGATAGAAAACTATGGAAGTGATAGTTCCTAGCCTGGGTAATAATGAAATAAAACCTCTGTAAATGAAAATATAACTGAAAAGACTCAGAGGTAGAGTTGAATGAACCCAGTAGAATGGAGAAGTGAGAACCAGAGGGGTAGAGTTGGGGGATAACTGGGAAAGAAATGACCAAAATTAAATGAGAGACACAGAGGACAGAAACCGTGGGAGATATACAAGGAAATATCACAGGTGGAGCAAGTAAAGAATTTACTGGATGTACAGAAATAAAAGAATAGGAAATGAAAACAGAGGCAATATTTGAAGCAACAGCAAGAATTCTCTATGAGTGATTAAAACAATAATTCACAGTTTCCAGAAGCTTAATTTGAAATATGAACAGTAAAAAGCTACACGTTAAAATATTAGCACACACACAGACATAAAATCTGCAGATATTCACAACAGTTTTAATCATGACAGTCCCACACTTGGAGCCATGGAAATAAATAAGTGAATGGATCACAAACTGTGGTACATCTAGGCAATGAAATAGATTTCACTGCTGACAAGATACATGCTTCCAGACCTATGCTGAGGCCATAAATAAATCCACGAAAAAGGCTACATGCTGTATGAACCTACTGAAACCAACGCTTTCTGCAAAATACAAACCATAGCAGTAACAGGGTGATCAGTGGTTAGCACAGATTGGAAAGAATGAATATACAGAGCACAGTGGAGTTTTTGGACATTTTAGTTGTACATACTTATTATTACTCATCTTTCAAGAGCCCTGGTAGCTCACCAGTAATGAACTGTATCAACAGCAATAAAGAAAATATTTCTATCTAGATACACAGTGAAGAAACTTACAGAAAAGAAAAAGAGACAAGGAGAAAAATCTAAGAAGCTATTGAAAAGAATAGATGGATCACCCTCAAAAGATAGCTGAGCAAGTGCTCTTGTGGTATGATTGAGCATTTCTTGGGTATATGCCCAGGAGTGGTATAGCTGGATCTTGGGGGATATTGATTCCCAATTTTCTAAGAAAGCGCCATATTGATTCCAAAGTGGTTGTACAGGCTTGCATTCCCACCAGCAGTGGAGGAGGGTTCCCCCATCAGAGGCATCCTCAGTGATTCACTTCTGACCTAAGGAACGTCATTTCAGATGGAAGACAACATAGAGAATGCTGAAGCTAAAACTCAGAGGTATATTAGAAAATACGAATGTAGAATAGAATATATGCATGTGTGAGCGCGCATGTGTGTGTGGTGGGAGGGTGTGGTGTGTAAAATAGCAAACTTAAAATGCCTAACAGTGTTTAAATATAAACTATTTTCTGGATAATGGAAATATTGAGTTCTAGTGTTCTAAGATTTGTTTTCCATTACTCTGAAACCAGATACAAGTAACTATTGGTACTAAAAATTTCCTAAGGACACTGATGTGATATATGTGGCCACTGCAACCATCACAAGAAGGAACCCTCTCCATCATCACACAATAGAAAACCAAATGATAAAATGACCTGAGGGAAAATGAGAAGCAAGAGAAAAAGTAGAACGTGCAGGGCATGGAAGAGCTTGGTGGAGTCAAACCAAAATGCATAGTTGAGATAAACGTGAGTGATGCAAACCACAAGACGCACACAGGGGGTTTGGGACAGTTTTCTTTGAAATCTAATACGTTACTAGTAAACATAAAATGTAAATATGAAAACAGTTTGAAAGTAAGAAAGAAGAAGGGGAGATGGTTCAAGACATTATTAATCAAATGAAAACTAGTGTAGACCCATTGAGGTCTACTCAAACCAAGTCCAAAAGTTGTATGGCTACTGGCAGAGACCATATCGTGATAATAAAGGGTTTAATTCACCAGTTTATTACTGTTTCATGAACTTAACTATATACAAATCTCAAATCGTACAACCTCAAAACATTAAAAAGCCGAGAAACCCCAATAACTCTATTTACCAGAGGGATTGCTGCATATGTCGCTGGAATAAAAATTTTAAGTATGCATCAATTTCCCAGAACTATGGTACAGTAACTGTATAGACCAGATACAGAACATTGCTCTCACTGACTGAAGGACATGTTATCTGTCAAGCTCCTGGAAATTTTCAGAAAGTGACTTTGTATTTTGTAGAGAACAAGGTTTAACTCATGTCATAGGTTTGAGAGTATATGGAAACTCTCCCAAAACACAATTCAGCCAAGAAAAAAACATCAGGAGCTAAACCATAACTAGTTGTTATTATTATCGTGACAAGTCTTTTCCTGGGGAGAAGTGGCACATATGTCCACTCACCCCAGATAAGGAACCCACAACAGACCAAAGTACCAATACCACTAAAGTCCAACTTGCTGAACCATGAGTTTTATTGAGGTTACTTTTGGAAATATGGGTGAGAGGTCACTTAGCAGAAGTAGAAATGACTCAAAGACTGCAGCTGTATGGACAAGGCCCAGCCCAGCATGGGTGACAGCTCACCAAAGCTGGGAACCTCCAACAGGTCGGAGGCTGCCTCTTCCAAGTGACTCATTTGTTTTAAACCTCTTCCAGGAAGCATGCTGGTTTCTGCTTCTTCCATGCAGCTGGTCTGGTCCCAGAGCCGTTGAAGCTTGTCCTGTCTAAGAGCCTTCTTTGCCACTTAGCTGACCTGAGAGTGACTCTCAACAGCCTTTACTGCTTGGTTACTTGGGTGGGGAGGGACCTAGTGAATCTGGTTAGTTTCAGGGACTTCCTGAAGTTGTTTTGAGTTGTTTATCTTCCTGTGTTAAGGAGATTCCCTGGGAAATGGAATGTTTTGCTCTCAGAGGAAAATGCCATATAATATTAGTAAATGTATATATTTGAAAATTAAGAACTAGATTTCTAAATGACTAGTGAGTCAAAAAAGAAATAAAAATGGAAGATTAAAGATATTTTGAAACAATGATAATGAAAAGATAACCTTGGATAAATAAATTAGAAAAAGAATAAAGAGAAATCAATATTGTGCTAGGAGTTAAATAAAATATGGCAAAAATTCATGTACAGGAAATTAAAACAATTTAAAGCAAAAAGGATAGTTCATCTACCATTCATAATGCTTCGACTACCAAATACGTGGAGTTTACTTTCTCACACTAAGAAGTTCTCTAATGCTCTATAGCATCCAGTAATTCAATTCTGATTCAATTTTTCAGTCAGACCTTTTCAATTAACACTGCCCCAAATTGCAGGTCTGAATCACAAGTGGTGGGGTACCAGATTACTCACTCATACTGTTTCAAAATTAATCACAGTTGGACATCCATATACTCCCTTTTCAGCTTACTATGACATCTCACAACACTGAGAAATCTTTACCTACTATTAAAAGTTTATTATTATAAAGGATGTTATAAAAGACAGAGATGAGGAACCAGATGGTGAGGTACAAGGGTCCCGTGTGAGTGCATGGCTGTTTCTGCCTACCTGAGGTCATTGTCATCCAAACATGTGGATGTATCACCAACCCAGAAGCTCTAAACCCAGTTATTTGGAGGATTTATGAAAGCTACATTATGTAGCAGGCATAACTCATTCAATTATTGGCTGTAGGCCATTGACCTTAATCACCATTTCTTCTCCCTTCCCCATAGGTTGGGAGGTGGTGTTCAATATTCCAGCCTTTAAACCACAGGCTGGTTCCTCTGGTGACCAGACTTGATTAACATAAAAAGACTTTGAAAATATTGAAAACTGTTCTTTTCATTTTTATCAGAAACTTGCAAAGGATATGAAGCTCAGAGCCATGAGTGATGAAGACCAGTCATCTATTTCATATTAACAACAAAATCACAAAAAAAGAGAAGGTATTCATGAAATAGAAACAAAAAAGTAAGCAGAGATTCAAATAATCAATGATGCTTTTTGAAAAGGCCAATGAAATTGATCTAGTTTTACAGAGAAGGCTCAAATAAAGACATATCACTACTCACTGCCTTCATAACCCCATAGACACTATCATTATCAATACTGTTTTGATGAATTCTTGAGGACCTTGCAGCTCCAACATGCTACCTAGTCCCATCTTTGTTTTTCTCACCATTTCATTTTAAGCTATCAGTCTTGTGTCTGCTTCCCCTGATGGTGAGACAAACCACTCCATAACAATGTTGCTTGATACCACACGGCAATGTGCTTTACTTATGAGTCTGTTATTTGGGACTAGGCTCTACATATCTACTCGTCTCTTTTCCTCCTTGCATTAGCTAAGGGCTATTCTGCATCCATCTGGGCTTTTGTTATCATTAAGCCACCCAATTAAATGCTTCCCTTTATAGAGTTGCTATGGTCATGGTGTCTCCTTACAGCAATAGAAACCTTAATTAAGACAGCTACATAGGTAGCCTGGCTATCTGATGCCTATTGTTCCCTTAGAGATGACTGGTGCCTGCCACTACCTTACTGATTCCTTACTCTTTCAGAGACCTAGGTCCCTGAGTCTATAATCACCTGTTATGTGTGTCTCTTTGAACAACACAACACTAAAAGCTAAAACGCCCAATAGGCCAGTTTAAAAGTGACCACAGAGGAAGAAAAAAGCAACTGAGGCAGGATGATTCTTGGGAATTTTAGGTCAGTTTAAGAGTTGTGATGGGTTTGTGGTCATCAACCTAGGCTACATAATGAATTCAAGACTAGCCTTCAATACCTAAGAAAACTTTTGTGGAGAGGAGAGGTGGGGCGGGGGGGAAGAACAGAGGGAAGAAAGATGACATTTTTTTTTTCTAGCTGAGGATCATGAGTGTCTGTGTTTTCATTTTGTACTGCTTTCCATAAATTAGGCAGCCAGTCCTGAACTGGAAGCATGACTTGGTTGAGGGACCAGCTTACAAGATGACTGAGTACCTAGATATCCGATAGTGGCTCCAGCTGGCTGCTCAGCCAGGGCTGCTGCCCAGTGGACCTGGTTCCTCCGGCTGTCAGCTTCGGCATGAACTGCCTTGAGCTTCTTAGAGCCTGGCATCTGGGTTTTCAGTGACAAGAGGCCCTTTCCTCAGGCCTAGGCCTCGAGACCTGAAGCATCACGTTTGACTGGTACTACTGCTGGAATCAGTCACAGAGTCCATCAGACCCAAGCGGAGGGACCGGAGACCCCTCCCACCTTCTCTGAGGAGTCTCAAGGGCTTTGTGATCATCTACAATCTTCCATGGGGACATGGGTGGTAAAATAGCATGGTGATCAGGAGGTGGGATAATTATCATTGTAAAGGAGGCAGTAGGGATCAGGAAAGAGTCTGTGGGGTTGTGGGAATGTGACCTCTACAATAAAAGCACTTTTTTCTTTCAGAGTTTTTCTCTCCTTTTATTTTTTGTGATTTTTTAATCAAAAAATAAAAACTGCAGGTTCTGTATTTTTAAACCTATTGCATAACAAAGAGGAGATCAGAAATGAAAAGAGCTAGCACCCTGTAATCTTATTTCATGAAATATTTTTATGTATCTTAAGCATAGGTCCTTAAATCATTTTCATAAGTGTTACGCTTTTTTGGCATTGATATCATTTTTGAAGTTGAAAAGTGAAAAGAAAAGCTATTGAATTCAGGATAAGATTTTTATATACTTCTGATCAAGCCATAACACTTATAAATATTGTCATACATGTCTTAGAATTCTCTCTCTCTCTCTCTCTCTCTCTCTCTCTCTCTCTCTCTCTCTCTCTCTCTCTCTCTCTTGATGTAACTGATGTGGGGTAAAACTTTATCACATAGGTTTAACTGAGAATTTCCAGTAGCATGACTGGAGACGAAATGAGTGGCCTCAGACTGTCTAAAGTCAAAGCATAATGAACACATGAAACTGTAACAGTGCTTCTCCTGGCCAAGTAAAATAGTTTTGACCCAAAGCAGAAATCAACATGGACTACGAAACCTGTTCTCTATCCTCCATGTCTGCAGCAGGGCTGCTCCATCCAGGCATTCATGATCCAAGGGCCAGGGACAAATTAGCTGATGTTGACTCTGGACTGTTGTATACATAGTCCTGCCTCCTCCATGGTAGATGCTCAAGAGGGGTCACTGCAGCATGAATGGGGAGGAGTTCCCAGGGCCACATGGACTGGTAGTTAATGGCTGCTGGAGGAGGCAGAGACATTTTTCACTGGGTGTGTGGCCACTGGTAGTTGTTCATCCCCTAAAGGATGGTTCCACATCTGTGTATATATGGGCAGCACTAACTGGACTCAGTAGAATAATTTTTAAGAATTAAGGACATAAAATAGGAAAGGAAATGTAATGGAAGATCTGGGAGGAGTCTGAGTGGATGTGATAAAGATACATTGCATACATACATGAAAATATCAAAGAATAAGCAAAGGATTAAAAAGAAGTGATAACAAGCAATTCAGAAGTCTTTACACTTTATGTTACTATGGACCCCTTTTCTCATGTGTTATCCCAATAGTATGACCTCTCTTCATATCTTTGACCACAAAGCTAAGATTTTTACCACTGTCCACAAGTTACATACATTCTTAACTTGGTACCTTTCCTCCCTCACAAAGCTAACAGTCAGACTTCTTGCTGTGGAGCCAGCCATTTCAAGAAAATCTAGAGGCAGGTTTTGATCCAAATTCTCCCGTTCCTTATGTTTAGACACCATTCCTCCTATCCAAGCAAGGCGCTGAGCCTGGCTTAGAGACTTCTCACACCTGAGCATTCAAACTTCCTTGAAACCTTTCCCCACCTAAGTTCCAAGCCTACTTGCCCCACCCACTCCTCATCACCCTTGGGTCTAGGTTTCCATAGATTAAAGTTTATTTATATGTTCTCAAAGAATCCCTGGTTCCAATGCTTCCCCTAAAATTAGAGATTAATGACTCCCAGACTTTGAGTCTCTCTCTCTCTCTCTCTCTCTCTCTCTCTTTCTCTCTCTCTCTCTCTCTCCCCCTCTCTCCCACCCCCTCTCACTTTCCCATATCCACAGCACTCATCAAAACCTGTCTGACTTTAAAGGCTTCATAATAACTTTCCACAGGCTTCTCGAACACCTGAGATACTGCATATGTACTACATTTGCTTCCTCCTTTCCCATCCCAGCTCGCCCAGGTGAAACCGCTAACAAATGGGCTGCTACAGCAGACCACAAGCTGGCTGTGCCTCACCTACTTCCAGCAATGGAGTGCTTACTGGCCCTTGGCAAAGGGGTTTAACCTGGAGCTGGGTGACACCTTCTAATGGGCAATTCTGTGGTGAGAATCCCACCTGGGAATAACAGCAAACTGCACTGTTTGACAGAGCATGTGGTGGCCACGAGATAAATCCTGATGCCAAGGAAGGGGACCAGAGGAAGCTTATCACAGAATCTGCCACCTTTTATTTCCTATTTTGCTGGATTTTAGTGAGCTTCCAGTGATGAGAACAAACGCAAACAGTGGGACATAAAAGTTGATCAAAGTTGCCCCTGAAAACTTCATAAACATAGTGCCAAAGACCTCTGAAAATAGTTGACTATTATTGTGTTATTTTACTTAATATATAATCATAGCATATTGTTTATATAGGATTTGTTTATAATATGCATTTATAGTATACCATTCATGCTTACATTCACTTTTTCCTTTATTTCTGCAAAATATGCATATGGAAGTCAGAGGACAACTTGCAGGAGGCAGTGCTCCACTTCTACTATGTCAGTTTCTGGGAACTGAACTTAGATTGTCAGGCTTGACAGCAATCAATCATCCTTACCCAGTGTATCATCTCACCTTCCATATACTTGTTTGCAAGGTGGTTGGTGTGTCCCTTAGGAGGGGGCATGGCTATATGTGGGGGCAATGTGAGGGCTCTGTGTAACAGAAATACTGTGTAACTCAACTATACCAACGTGCGTATTTTGTTTACTATCTTGTGGTTTAGTTTAACATGATCATTGGGGAGAATTAGTAAAGGGTATCTGTCATGTCTCTATATTGTTTATTTAGAGTGAACTCCTAGAATCATGATATTTCTATTTCAAAGATGTGTGACCTTATACTATATTTTGTTGTTATTGTTTTTGCTCTTTGTGGGGAGGGGTCTGCCACCCAGCTCCCAAATACATACACAGAGGCTTATTCTTAATTATGAATGACCAGCCTTAACTTGACTTAATTTCTAGCCAGATTTTCTTAACTTAAAAATTACCCCATCTACCTTTTGTCTCTGGGCTTTTCCTGTTCTCTTATTCCTGTAAATCTTACTCTTACTCTGTGGCTTGCAGTGTAGCTGGGTGGCTGGCCCCTAGAGTCCTCCTCCGTCTCTGGCTCCTAGCTCCCTCATACCTTTTCCCAGATTTCTTCTTTTATTTATCCTCTCTGCCTGACAGCCCTGCCTACTTCTCTCTACTGCCTCGCTATTGGCCATTCAGCTTTTTATTAGACCATCAGGTGTTTTAGACAGGCACAGTAACACAGCTTCACAGACTTAAGCAAATGTAACATAAACAAAAGTAACACACCTTAAAATAATATTCTACTACAATATTTTATTTATTTATTTATTTTGTAGCCTTAGCTGGCCTAGAACATTATAAAAAAAAAACTAACCCTGGCTGGCCTGGTACATTATCAAAAATTAGCCAGAAGTTCAGAGACTTTGCTGAGAGATTGTGTTGCCTAGTAATGTCAGAAGCTACACCCATAAAGTCTTATCAGCATGGCTGTCGACAAAGGAGCTGAACAAGGGCACCACCACTAGACATGCCAAAGTGGATAGGGAAAAGCTTATGAGACCTCAAACCTGCACAAAACATTACAGGAAACTGAGGACTGCTGACATCAGAAGAAATAGTCTTCCCCAGTAAAGGGCACACCAAAGGTTACTTCAGTGCCAATTGGTCAGCCCTGAACATATATGTATAAGTACCCTTATTTAAACTGGACAGGTTATATTTATAAATATATGTATCTACAAGTATGCATACAGTAACAGTTAATGGAAAAGCAAGAGGCCATGAACTTGAAAGAGAGTAAGGAGGGGTTTTAGAAAGAGAAAAGGAGAAATGTTATAATCATAATACCAAAATTTAAAAGTTAGCCCAATAAAACATTCAAATACCTAAGAAAGGTTTGTAAGCATCACTTGCTTTTTTGAAGGGTAATCTGGGATGCTGAGTATCCTCCACCATTTCTGTCTATAGGCTTTCTCTTTTCATTGCCCTTGAGCAGATGAGCATTCAAAGACCAGAGATGAAAGTTCCTGGCTAGTGACTGTGTCCTGTGGTTGGGGAATAAATAGCTTGTCTTCTCTGACTCATTCCCATACCCGCAATCCTCAGCCTCTTCCAATCTAGCTCATTTGATAATATGAGTTTTGCCAGACACACTCCTGTCTGCCAATCATAGCATCCTCTATTGGCAGTGAGTAGTAGTGGGGGACTTGATGCTTACAGATAAGGGGCGGCTAAATTATACCTCTGCAGGGGTTTTTCCTCAAGTGTGTACTCAACAGCCATCATTCTCCAAGTACATAAGCTTTCAGATCTTTCCCTGACCCTATGGACACGAATCTCTGGGAATGTGGTCCAATACATCCTAACATAAGAGCCAGAATCTTTCAGGCTGTTTTCGTTTGAAAGGCCTTTAAAGAGACAGCTGAGAGATCCTCTTCTGGTAGATCTTCAAGAACAAGAAGTCAGGCTAGAAAGGTGGGTGGTCACACCCGAGCCCATCTCTCTGTACATGAAGAGAAGGTGGATTCTGTCTAGGAAAATGAAGTCGTGGTCCATTCTGAGGAGCGGGAAAGCTTTTTCAACTGATCACATCATCTTAAGAGACTTCCAGAAATTGAATAATACCTCCAGAATTAAATAAATCGCATGTGCGGTTGTAAGAAAGCTGAGCACTTATTTATCCACATCATTAGTCATTGAAATTCTTGTAAGGAGGAACAGCCCAGCCCTACAGGTCATCCACTTCATGTTTCCTTAACACTTCCACTGTTTTTTAAACACCCGCTTCTTGATTTATGACTGCACTGTGACCTCAGGCTGGGCCTAATAACGCAGCACGTACCACCCCATCAGAATGACATGCACGTTCCCTAGCACCAATTTAAGTCATCCCATATGTGAGCCTTTGCTTTTTATTCTGCTATCTGGAAGTTCATGGAAACAGGTGACCTATGTGGCAATCCCAAGTCCTTTCCTGTGGTTCACAGTGCTTCTCAGATTAACTTGAGCCACTCCGTGTTCCTGCAGGTCCCCCCCGCCCCAGTCACTTGGGGTTTCTCCCTATGGGGCACTTTCTTCCCAAGGGAAATATTTTCCCTTCTCCTTGCATGGCATGGGCTGAGAAAGAAAAGAAATTTCACTCCTCTATTGGGATTCTCTAGAGGAACAGAACATATTGTATGAATCGATATTAAAGGGGGATTTATTAGGTTAGTTTACGCACTATGGCCTGGGTAGTCCAGCCATGGATATCTTTATCCTGAAGAAGAAAAGAGCCCAGTGTCTGCTTAATCTATGAGGCTGAATGCCTCAACCATCACAATCTGGCAGTGAAGCATTCCTGGAGATTCACTGGTCCTCAGATCACATTAGGAGGTGGCCGACACTGGGTTCTGATGTCGGTGAAGAATGGCTAAGGCAGAGGTAGCAGCACAGAGTGGAACTCTCCAGAAACATGGGAACAGACAAATGAGCTCCCCATAAGGAGGGCAAGCAGGCAAAGGCAAAGGCTTTCCCTCGGACCACCTTATAGCCAAGTTGCCGTAAGGTAGCAGCTGCACTCGGGTTGGGTCTTCCCCGGACAGGAGATGTCATCAAGAAGAGCCCATAGGCCTTGCCTCTTAGTTGATCACAGATTCAGTCAAGTTGGCAAACAATGCTCATCTCCACAACTCCCTTTATAAAATTGCTGCCCGTGTAACAAGTCCCAGGCCACAGAGGGTTACTCCTCCAACAGGAAATATTCTCCTGGATTTGACTTCACTTACCTTCCCTGCTTCATCTTCTCACATTGGCTCATATGTCCTATTCTACAGCTAAGTGAATATCCTCAGGACCACCCTCCTTGTCCACAAGATGCCACTTCCTCTATATAAACTCCATCCTTGAGATGGAGGTCATGGTTGTGTCGCCTGTCTCTGGGTCCAATTAATGTGTGTTTTAGAACTCGGCATCAAGGATGCACATGACAGAGGAAATCGACAAGTGAGGACCAGCAAACAGCACGTATGCAAACCAAGGCAAAAGGACTCAGAGGGAACAAGCTTACCACTGCCTTGATCGTGACGTCCAGCCTCCAAAACTGTGGGAATATAAGGTTCTCTTATGTAAGCCATCAGTCTGGAGTATTTCATATACTAACCATGGCAAAGGAATACAACAAATAACTACAGTTTGTGGTTATAAGAATTTGATATAGTTAAAGATCACAGAACCCATGGAGGAAAGGAATCATGATTAAATTCAGCCTGGGAGATGCAGAACAGGAAAGAGTTCCTCAAGCAAGGCTCAGAAAGATGGACATGAACTTGCAAACAAAGACAGAAGGAACACATGCTGGATGGAGGAATTCCTCTTTAACATCCTCAATAGCTTTCTTCGTATTGGTGCCTTAGTCTATCCCCAAGACCTGACTTCCCTTCTTTCTCTTGGCCAGTCCCTATGAATAGGAGTATAAGCTATCCTTTCCTGAGGTTTTCTCTCTGCCTGCCTCAGTTGGTTATTTTCCTCAGAAAATGCCTTCCCATGTTTGTGTGATGACAGAGGACAGGCACACCCCATGCATGCTTTTTGCCAATATGGCCCTCCAAGGGGCCAACATCTACAACAACCTTATCTAACCCCATAGGGATCCTGGAGCACTCTCAGATCCATCTATACACCATCATCTCCATAAAGTGTCATTCCCTGATTGGACAGGCTAGTTCGGGTGGTAAGGCAACCCTGTGGCCATCAGGATCAAGAGTGATGGGTGTAGGAAGGCGGTATCTGTTATCAAGGGCAAGAGGAAGTAATAAGTAGGCCAAAGCAGCAGCTACCATTTCCATGTATTTTCCCTATCTAGAGGAGGAAAGTGAAGCAAGGAAATGAACCCATGAATTCATTCATTCAACAATTTACTGAATTGTGTATCTACTGGGTACAATTTTACAAATTTTAGATAAAGAAACAGAGGCTATCACACTTCACAGACTTATCCAGCTGAATCATTCAGAGCCTAGGTTCCGCAACTAAAGATTGCTTCATATATTAAGTGCCATGCTAGGTCTTTGGACTCTGTATTAGTAAGTTTTTCCTGTAGCTGTGATGAAAATAACTAGCGAAAGCAATTTAAGGAAGGAAGGTTTGCTCTGGTTCACAGTTACAGGATCCTCTGTGATGACATAGAGGTGGACTGGGGGAGCTGGTCATATTGTGTCCACAGCCAGGAATCAGAAGGGGAATGAGTTACTTGCTCTCTTATTTATGTTTGATCCAAGCCCCAAGATCATGGAATGATGCTATGTATGATTAATGTAGGTCCTGCCATCCTAATTAACCCAGTCTAGATAATCCCTCACAGGAATGCCCAGAAGCTTATCTCCTGGGTGATGCTAGGTCCTCTCAGGTTGACAGGATTAACCAACCATTTCATAATCTAACAACTGCCTTCATTCATAGAGCTTATATTCCGATAAAAGGAGGCATGGATGAAGAATGGAATCAATCAATCAAATACACCTGAGGTGATCAGGGGACAGGAAATCAGGTACCCAGTTACCGTAGTGTAGTATTGGTAGAGATGGAGAGACACACAGAAGGAGAGTTTTATTTATACGGATACGTTAGGCAAAGACAGGAAGGATGTGAACAGGTAGCTCAGCCTGTTCAGAGGAGGAGCTGTCTACCTCTGTTTTCATGCCTCATCACTAGCACTCTGTGAGGACTGTGGCATTGGAGGTAGGAGCTGTATGGCCCGGGTTCTAATCTCAGCTTGGTTCTCCCTAGGGATGAGCCATGGGTCCAGTTACTTAATCTAAGCTTATCTCAACAGCGTACAAAGTGAGCATATATGGAGTAATGTGTAAAATCACTCAGTCAAGCTTGGCACAGTGTAAACCGCTGAACATTAGCCATGTCAATATTCATCTAGATACAGAAGATATGAATGCAAGCCCAGCTCTGCACCTTCTCAGCTTTATGAGGCTGGGCATCCCTGAGACATCTCCAAAAGGGTGGTAATCACCCTTGACTCTTTTCCAGCATTGTCTGGAGACTATGTGACATTACAGATGTGCAAGTGGCTGTGCACTGTAAATGGCTGTGCAGATATATGCAAGTCTCATTGTTACGAAGCAAATCCTGGGGAGGCTCTATCCAGTGTCTGGATAAACTGACAGAGAGAAAATATATTTCACAGATTTGGCAGAGTTGGAGCAGCAGCCACCCGAGACATTCGGAGACCAGAGTCTGGAGACACAAAGGATTCCATATGGAAAGCCTCGCATAGGACCTCTTGTTCTTTTGTACCGGTTAAGTGGGCTGCAGGCGGTACCTGAGACCTATAAATACCACCTGGAACACAATCCCTTTCCCTGACTCTGCACTGTCGGTTAGGATGCAGCATTATTTAGCAGAAAACAAAGGTCACGAGAGACGGCAAGCAGCAGGGAGGACTTCCAGGAGTCAAAGCCAGCTAAACACACATGGTACTGCCATGGATTTCCTGGTGTGGCATGAGGATGGAAGGGAATGATGCAAGCACATTAATAACAAAAGTAACTGAAGTTTTGCATTGTTTTAGCCTTTGAGCTCTTTCATATTTTGTATGTTTGCATATGCACAAATGTAGGAATGTGTGCATCCATATGTGAGGGTGAACATATTCGTGTGTGTGTGTGTGTGTGTGTGTGTGTGTGTGTGTGTGTGTGTGTGTGTGTGTGTGTGTAAGTTAAAGGACAGTCTCAGGTGCTCAGGTGTCAGTACTGGCCTCCCACCTTAATAGAGTCAGTTTTTTCTTTGTTGTTGCCTGTTGCATGCACCAGCTGATCTGGCCTTCTAGCTTCTGAAAATTCTCATGGTTGATCTTCTCCTCTCTCCACAGAAGCACTGGGGTTATGGGCACATGCTACAGCATCCAACCTTTATATGTTTTCAAACATGGGTCCTCATGATTGTACATGACCTGATTTATCCACTGAGCCATCTTCTCAACCCTGACTGGTTTTTCTCAGATGGGGTCCCATTCCATAATGCAGGCTGGCCTTGAACTCTTCATCCTCCTGCCTCAGCCTCCAGAGTGCCAGGATTATAGAGGTATGTCCCACCACACCAGTTGTTTTTAGATCTGTTTAAATTAGTTAAGATAAGGTTAAACAGTCTGCATCCCAGGTGGCCCAAACACTTTGCCCATCCCAGGTGTGAACGTATTATCTCATTTAATCTTCATGAGCTCTAGGAGGTTGGCATGGCTGTCCACACTTCACAGATGAAGAAAGGAGCCTAAGAGTAGCCATGTGGCTTTGCAGAGGTCATGCACTCCAGGCTGATCCATTCTTCACAAGAAGGAAATGAAGCACAGAGAGTTTGAAGAACTTATTCTGGGATATTATGGCTGATAGAATGAGAGACAGATATGAAAAGGGAGGTGGGGGGGTCTGAATCCAGGATGCTCAAGCCTTTCATCTTGATCTTTTCCAGACTGCATGAGCTGTGTGCTATGGAAGACAGGCTTCCTCTTCCTTCAGCTGTTACCACTGCTGTGGTGCCTGAGTTAATTGGCCAGCCTAGATTTACCAGTGAGGCTGTGCACGTTACCTGCCATAACCCAGACTCAGGCTAACAAGGACTGCTTCTTGGGGTCGGATATGTGGTGTGAGGTACATCAAAGAAAGCTGTGGGATGGACTTATGGCAAGCATGCCACCACACAAAAGCAATAGACAAGTCTAAATGCCAACTGGCTGTCATTTGGGTTCCTTACTATTTGTCGTCTCTGGGGAGAAGCATTCCCTTCTCATCTTCATACTTTTTTTAACTTTTCATTCTAGCCTCTGTTTGAGGCTTTGTGTGACCCTTCTAATCTAAAGTAGCTGCTTCCACATCCATCCTTCTATCCCATCTTCCTATATGACGTTTAGAGTGCTCCTTCGGAATTGATATAATTTTACTCATTTTGAGTTTACACATTGATGATCAGGCTTCTTGGGTAGAATGTATGTGTTTTGGTTTGAATGTAATTTGTCCTCCACAACTTCATGGGTTGGCGGCTCAGTCTCTGCTTGATAATGATGTGTGGGGAGCAACTGGAAATTATAAGAGGTGGGACCAAGCTAGAGGAAATAGATGACTGAACACACACCTTTGAAGGTTCTACCTGCTTCTTACTCACTTCATTGCCCCCACCTCTTTCCTTTTCCTCTTCATCAAGAGGTGAATGGTATCTGCTGCATGTACACTCCTTCAGTCATGACAGACTGCCGGGTCCCAGGCCCAGAACTCTCAGAGACAGAACCATGGACTGAAACCTCTGAAAAGGTGAGGCAAAATCAACTCTTCCCCCTGGAGTTGTTTGTGTCAGATATTTCGGGGCATCAACATAAAGGCTAACTAGCACATTTGCCTCATGACAATGGGCAGCCACTGTGCGTGACCCACCCTGATATCCCTAGCACTGTATGTGGAAGGCATGTAAAAATCCCTGTGCATGACTTGCCTCACATAGAGCATGATAGGCATTCATTGGCATTTGGGTTGTAGAAGATGAAAGTCACAGGGGACAGATACCCAATGGAGAAATGAATCAGAGATGGAAACCGTGTCTCCAGAAGAGAACATCTAAAATCCAATGAGCTAAGGACCCCAACATCATTCAAACATAAGATATGCATTCGTTTCCACATGAGAAGCAAAACCGAACAGTCTCACAATCAGCCATTGTCACAGTCAGTGGTAAACACACACCCATACGCTGCTGGTAAAATGCAAAGTGGTTCGTCTACTTTGGCAAGCATTTTGGCAACACATTCCAAAATTTAAAACGAGCATTCTCCATGGATCCACCATTCCACTTCCAGATGTATATTCTAGAGGAATTCTTAAAGATGTCCACAAGTGAACATGTGCAAGAATATTCATTGCAGCATTGTTTTTAACAGCTAAGGAGTTGGGAAACATCCAAATGTCCATCTATAAATAAATACACTGTACTATATATATAAATTCTATGCAGCTGTTAAGAAGAATAACCCAAATCTATACACATAAATCTCAAAAACATATGTGACTTCCACTTCTGCCTGAGACGCAGTAGCTGTCGCAAAAGCACGGCTCTCTCTGAGAAAGAAAAGAAAAACACAGAAGAAAAACAGAAAATAAAATCTCAAGAATCCTCTTGAAGGTAGCGGGAAGCTGCTGGGGCATCTGGAGCAGAAGGTGGTTAGTTGCGTGTGCAAGGCCAGAATAAAACTGATTTCTTACATAGGCTAGTTCTCTGAGCTCAGAACGTGCTGAGACAGCCTCTGAAGCACTCATGGCAAACTTGGGAGCTTGAAGCTGTCCGAGCAGCCAATCCATGAGGGACTTTAGACTCCTACAAATTCCCTGCAAGCACCTGAACAATGAAACACTGGCATGGTAGTCTTGTGAAAGCTGAATAAAGCAAGTGTCCATGACCTGACACCTTCCTGGCAGTGATTTCCCCAGCAGGAGGAAAGAAGAGCCAAGTGTGCCAAGAATGTAAAAATGGTGCTGGGTAAATCCTATGTAAAATTGTTCTGAAGCAACAGTTATGAATTTAAATCCTGATACTAATACTCCAGCCCCCTCCACTGAGCTTCTATATCATTTTGCTTGCTGTATAACATGATAAGAAGTTATGTGCATTTATGCTCTAAATGTGAAATAACTCATTTACAAAATATATCAAATGTAGTGACTCATTGGAGAGATAGTTTTGTTGGTCATCTGCCTGCTTTACAATCATGAGGACTGGAGACCAGTCACTAGGACTGCGTTACATTTTTTTAAAAGCAGCAAAAGCTCACTACTTTTAGTCTCAGTATGAGAGAGGAAAAGACAACTGGATCCTTAGGGCTTATGGACCAGCCACATTAGTCTACTTGTGATAAAAGACTACTAAGAGACTCTGTCTCAAAAGAACAAACAAAAAATAATGGACAGTACCTGAGAAACAACACCCAACACTGACCTCTGGCCTCTACATAGACACAAAAGAACACATAGATACACATACACATGCCACAGGCACACACCAATAAGAACCACCTCCTGGGCCATGGTGTTGACTTGGTTATTGCCTGCTCTCGTGGGTGCTCTGTGGAAACATGATCTCTAACACTCACAATAAGTGCTCAGAAATTCCTCCCTGTTAATTCTATTGTTTCCTCAAAGTGCTGAGTATATAATATAATGTTCCTATAAGACCCAGAAACACACCCTGTGGGCGGGAGAGATGGCTCAGCAGTTAAGAGCACATACCACCCTGAAGAGGATCCAAGATTTGGCTCCCAGCATCCACACGACTGCTAAACTCCAGATACAAGAAATTTAATGTTCTTTTCTGACCTCTGAGGGCTCTTGCAGGCATGTGGTGCTTAGACATATACTCAGGTACACACGCATACACACAAAAGACAATAATTAAATACATAAATAAATTTAAAAATACACCTTTCTTCTTGCATTTAGAACTATATGAATATTAGTTTTTAATTATTCAGATTTACAATTAACCAAAGTCCCCAGAAATAAATGACTTGCATGGAAAGAGACTTTTCCATATCCCTACCAAGATCCTTGGAGCCAAAGCCAACATCTCATGTGAATGGTCTGTTAACACATCCAGGTGGGCTCTCACCATGCCATCCCAGAGCAAGGAGCAGAATCCATACTGGAGCTCGGTCCAGAGAAGTTTCCAGCATCCTTAGCCCTTGTCATTTGGTTTGAGGTCACACCCATGCCATCCATAATCCTTACCCTAGTCCCAGGGACAGAACAAAGATGCAGGGCCCCATGTAAGGCGAACAAACTGCCTGGTAAAGAAAAAGTCCAGGAACTCTGAGGTGGCAAAAAGCTCCAGGAAGAGAGAGCTGCATCCCAAGACTTGATCATTTCTATGCGCATCTCATGTTTCCTAGAGGTCCAGTCTGTGGTCAGGCATTGGTTATGACCTAGAAAGGCAATGTCACCCTTGGAAGTCCCTTTGCTCACTTCTCTGCCCAGCTGTTGAGCAGGATCCCTCTTCAAGCCTCAGTTACTTCATATACACAAATGAAAGTTGCCTGAGATTATTCCTGAAACCTCATATTTCTTTATGGGCACATGGAAATAAAACAGGGATGGGCTAGCCACCTCCCTGGAAAAACAGTGTTTTAGCCTTAGAGTGCATCAAACCCACCCTAGTCCTCCCTCCCTCCAGTGCTTATCCCAGCCCCCACAGGCTTAAAAACACCCAGAGACCTTTCCTCTGCCTCCTGCTTTATGACTTGAATATGACAAAGTCCAGGAAAAAGGGAAGAGAATGTCTCTCTCTTTTCAGGACCATCCCTCTCTTTCTAGCTCCCCGGCTATAACATGAGAATAGCAATCACTACCATAAGGAAATACTTATCTCCAAGGGATGTGGGGATAGTTCATGAGATAATGGACTCTGTAGCTGCCAGCAGGGGAGAAGGGGGGACAAGAGAGCCACCCCCACCCCACAGGAATCACTGCAGACCAAGAAGGGAGCCTCAGGGAGTGTGGAACTTCAGCATCTCCCCCTCCTCTCCTCCTCCTCCTCCTCCTCCTCCTCCTCCTCCTCTCCCTCCTCTCCTCCTCCTCCTCCAGTTCTTTTTCCTCCTCTCCCCACCTCCTTTTTCATTTGGTTGGTTTCCTGACCTAATTCTGATTGCTGGAAGATTCTGGCACCCAAGACTACAGGATCTCCTATCCAACATTCCTTTGGGATAATTGACAGAATCCTGCTAATCATTTTATGATTTCTTCAACAAAGCTGTTCTGCTGTTATAGTGCATATGTTTTAAGAACCCACTACTTAATATTAGAATTTTGCTTCACTGTCCTTTAGACATTTCAGGGTACCCAGATACCTTGGACACTTTTCTGCTGTTGTGATAAAATACCCTGACAAAAGCAAATTAAGGGAGAATGAGTTTTGGGGGGCTCACACTTTGTGAGGGGACAGGCTGTTAAGATAGGAAAGGGACAGCAGCAAGAGTGTGAGGTGGATGCTCACTCATGGCATCTGCAGACAAGTTAAAGGGAGTGATGTCGGGCACTGCTCAGCTTACTGTCTCCTTTATACTCAGTCTGGGACTCATGCCCAAGGGACAGTGGCATCTACAGTTAAGGTGGCTCCTCCCACTATTAATCTAATCTACATAACTCTTCATAGGTGTGCCTAGGTGGTGTCCTACATGGTTCTCATCAATGAACCATCATATCAGGGCAGTGCTGAGGGTACCAGCTTTGTAGCTATTTTGTGGGTATTGCCTAGTCTATCACTTATGGAGAATCTGAGTCCTATTAGCTTACAGCCAACGACTCCCCACAGATGGGCTCTGCCAGCTCATACCTGGGCCACTGTATCAGCCACCATCCAGTGCCCTGAATCTCTCTTTATGCTTTTCCCATCCCTCTGTGTCCTCCTCCAGCCTCACACACTTTCATCAGTAATGTTCTACCTGGCTCTCCATTCAGAGAATTACCTCACAACTACACATGTTCTCCTATGCAGCTTCCAAATGCAATATTTTAATCCCCCCCCACACACACCCAAGGTGCTTGGGGATGGGGGGGGTCTTGTTACTCCAGTCTTAAAAGTCAGAAAAGGGAAGGCTGGTGAGATAGGTTAGTCAGTCAAATGCTTGCTTTGAAAGTACAGGTACCTGTGTTCAATGTCCAAGACCCATATAAAAAAAATAGTAATCATAAAAGGATGTGTGTGCTTCTGTGTAAACCTTGTGCTAGGCAGCCAGAGAGAGGAGGAACCTCGGGACTCACTAGCCAGCCAGTCTAGCCTGACGGGTGAGCTACAGACTGGTAAATGACCCTGTCCCAAAATTCAAGGGGTGTGGCAACTAAGGAACAAGTTGAGGCTGGCCTCTTACCTCCAGGTTCATGCATACCCACGTGCACTCACACACATATATCCACAGAGCACATACCCACATGGACCGACATATAGACACATATACACGAACACAGACACACAGAGTGAAGGAAGAGAGAGAGAGACTGAGGTGTAGGAAGTCATGGTATTACAGACCCCAAAGCCAGAACTGAAACCCACGGTGTTTGACCCCAATTCCAGAGCTCCATGTGCCTGAGTCCTTCCTCATTTCTTAATGATTTTAAGACTTTATTGAGTAGATGTCCTAGTTGGCTTTATATCATGATGACCAAAAGCAAGTTAGGGAGAACAGGGTTCATTTCAGCTTACAGCTTATATAGTCCATCACAGAGCGGGACCTCAAGCAGTGGAGGGACCTGGAGGCAAGCACTGAGGCCATGGAGGAAATGCTGGTACTGGCTACACCCCATTGATCTCTCCGCTTGCTTTGTACGCAACTGAGGACCACTCGCCCAGGAGCAGTACCACCCACATTGGGCTGGCGCTCCCACGATTCATGATGAATCCAGAAATACCAGGCTTGCCTAGAAGCCAATCCAATGGAGGCGTTTTCTCACTTGAGGTTCCCTCTTCTGGGATAACTCCAGCTCCTGCCAAGTTGACAAAACACTAACCAGCACACCCTCTAATACAGCACTAGAAATTCTGGTTCGGCAGGTCTGAGGACTGGGGCAATGCAGTTTTCAAAGGGTGAGGCTGTGTTCCATCCTGAATTGAGAGCTACTGTTCATTAATAAAGATCTAAATGTCCTTTGAAACTTTACTTACATTAAAATGCCAACTTTGAGTCAGGCCAGGCTGGTCAACTCACAAGATCCAAAATTTTCCTTCTCTCTGGCTATGGCTCCTTTTCTCCAAAGGGATCTTCTTCCTAGTCCTCTATGCCTACCCAAAGACCCTACTTCCAATAGTCAGCCATTCCTTCCTTTGCCATGAAGGCTACCTGGAATGTTCAAGTCCACGGGGATTGGCTGTTTGCAAAGCCCTTAGCCTGTCTGCTCAGTCTGGAGAACTCATCTTGGCAGTTACCATTCATTGCTGATGTTGCTGCAGATCTGGTTTAGTGGCTCTTCTGAGCACCACAGAGAAACTGTGAGATGCTGTGTATACTGAGAGGTATACACAGCTGAGTGATCCGCTTGGAGTAACAGTAATGGGTGATCTTCCATAGTTCCTTCCTCTGTTCCTGCCTGGGTTCCTGCCTTTGCCTTCTAGTTGGTGGACATCGTAAATTCAAAGAAATCCCTAGTCCTTAAGGACCTATAGACAAACATTTGAACTAAAAGATGAAAGAAGAGAGCACAGCAGAAATTCCACAGAATATGCACCAAGAGCAAAAGCAGGGGTGGGCTTTTATCTTAGGGTACCCCAGTTGCTTCCTGTTGCTGTGATAAACACTGACCACAGATGATGTGGGGAAGAACGGGTTCATCTGACTTACAGGCGACAATCCACCAACTAGAAGGCAAAGACAGGAACCCAGGCAGGAACAGAGGAAGGAACTGTGGAAGATCACCCATTACTGTTACTCCAAGCGGATCACTCAGCTTGCTTTTTTATAAAAACCAGGACCTCCTGCTCAGGTATGGTGCTGCCCATAACTGTCTCTCCCACATCAATCAGTAATCAAGAACCGCCCCTTTACACACACACACACACACACACACACACACACACACACACACACACACACACACACGAGACTTGCTTACTTGCTTACAAGCCAATCTGCTGAGGGGAATTTTCTAAATTGAGATTCCTTCTTTCCAAATGACTCTAGTCTGTGTTAAGTTGACAGACAGAAAGAAGGAAAGGAAGAAAGGGAGGGAGGAAGGAAGGAAGGAAGGAAGGAAGGGAGGGAGGGAGGGAGGGAGGGAGGGAGGGAGGGAGGGAGGAAGGAAGGAAGGAAGGAAGGAAGGAAGGAAGGAAGGAAGGAAGGAAGGAAGGAAGGAAGGAAGGAAAACAAATGGGTAAATTGAGTAAAACAACAACCTGGAAGATGAGGAATTGAGGTATGAGGGCAAAGATGGGAATATATCTTATCCTCACCTTCCATTGTTTTTCTGTTTTGTTTTGTTTCTGAGGCGGGGTCTGTTTTGTAGCCTGAGACTGAACTCATTATGGAGCTGAGGGAAGCTTACCTGGACCTCGGGACCCTCCTTCCTGAGCCTTCCCCATTCTCAGATTACATGTGCCATCATCTCCACGTTCCCGTAAGGAGTCAGTACAACCCAGTTCACACGGAAGGAGCTGAGGCCTTGGGCTGGTAATTCTGCATCAGATAATGTGCCTCTCTCCCTGTTCTTGCAAATGTGGAGGTGACACTTACCCGGCAGGACCAGTCAACAAGCAGGCATGCTTATTACTCCGTCCTTTGTTTCATTTAGTCCCGCTCAGGGAAGAGACAAGCTTCGAGAGCAGGATCTCATATCTCCAGCAAGCAGACCAAAGCCAGGCCACACATAAAGAGCAGAGGGAACCAGAGACGTCTTTCTGTAGACTCTATTGAGGAGAGGTTGGTCTGAATCCAGGCTGTTAGGCCCCTGATCTCAGTCACTCCTCCATCCTCAGGAAGCTAGAGAGAGGAGCTTGGAATGCTCCCCTACCCTCTCTCACCCCGCATCCCCATTACTTGTGCCTCTGTGTGAAAATAGGGTGGATGGGCATTTCTTCCCAAAATAACATGATTGGGCAGACGTTCAAGAAAAAGAAAATCCAATAGAAGAAATGGAGGGCACAGGACTGGATGTGAAACACTGTAACATACACACATGCAGGAGGGCGCAGCACCGTGTCTGACCCATCAAGAATGTAATGTTGTAGAGGGAGAGAAAGCAAGAAAGCTCTTTCCAGATCTGGAGAGCCTTGAATTCCAGGCTTAGGAGCTGGGCTTTGATCAGGAGGCAGTGCAAGTCCATGCCTCTTATTGGAAACATAACTCTGAGCTCTGACTCCACTCGCCAAGAACACCATACCATACAGAGTGGGTGCTAGAGGGGCCCACTTATCATCCTCTCCACATCGCCTGTTCGTGAGCCATTCCACACTGGACCTACCGGGTTCCCAAACCACCTTGCATACTTAACTCAGATATAATGGGAGGCAGGTCTCTGCAATTAATGATCAAAGATGCAGAAATACAGCAGAAATACAACATGCATCAGACTGGGACTGGGACCCATCAGTGGTGTTACTGGGGTTTTTAGCATCAAAGACTGGGCCTAGCACCCAACAAGTTAGGCTCCATTATCTGTCCTCAATATACCAACCAAAGAGATAATTATATTTGTAGAAAAGAAAAAAGGATTATTCAGTATGGCTTTGTTGGGAAGAGAAAGAAAAAAAGGGGTCCACTTACCCAATGGTCCAATTTGGGGGTTGTGATACGGTTAGCTTTAAATAGAGTGCAAGGGATATGCACACCTCAGCAGTCTTGGTCAAGGTACAGTCCTGTCTCTTACGGCCTTGGCTCCCATCTTTTCTGAATGGTGGTTTGATGAATTGCCAGGACCGTGAGGTCTCTTCTGGGTAGACCCATCTCTTCTCCAGCTGACCCCAGGGCCCCAGTCTTCCTCTCCCCTCTATCTGGAAATCCCCATATAAATTCCAATTTCTTGGGATCAGTTGTCTCAACCACCTGGCAGTGGGGGAAGATCTTCATGCCTTCCAGGAAGGTCACAGTGTGAGGTGGCCGTGAGCCCTTTCTGGGTGATACCATTCTGAGGACAGAGCAGAGTTGTGGGTGAGCATGGCAGGTGAGACTCTGAGGCAACACTCACGGATGAGCTTTGCAAACATGACTTTATGAGAAACACCATGAAGGGAAATGACGTTTACTTCAATGGTGGAATCTCATTGAGCTACAGAGACAACCACGCCTACAACACAAGGTTTTTTGGGGCATAGTGACCTACTGTGAGGACACTGCCTCCTCCCAGACAAAAGAGTGAATTCTGTTGTGCACAATGCAATTCAGGAAACGCTTCCACATAACACAGTTGGGGGTTTTTGTTTTTTGTTTTGTTTGTCCACAGATGCAGCTTCAGAAGGGGGTGCATAATTTTCAGGTTAGGAAGCCAAGCCGGTTCCACAAGTCAGTTTGAGATGAAACCAGCCTTCCCTCTGGCCCCATTATCACCATGTTGTTTTGTTTTGTTGTTAAAGAAACTGGTGCAGTGGGGTGACATAAGAATTCATCACTAGCTCATCAGGCTGTGTCCTCTTCATGGGCAGCTACAACAGAAAATCTGCCGTGATCACTTCTTGAATGCAGCAACCAAGTAAAGTGACAGCATTTACCTCCTCCAAAGTGGTCAAACAGACTGATAGGTAGAGTTCTACTCTGAATCTAAGACAGGAAATCAAACTCAGGGTTATCTGGGCAGATTTGAGATGTCTTATACCAGCAAATACTTGTCTCCACTTTATCTGTCTTTTAAGTAGTTCTAAAACATAAAAAGCAAATAGAAAGATACAAATTGGTAGCTCCAAATCCAGAAGATATTCATATACGTGTGTGTATGCATGTGTAGGCCAGAGGCCAACTTACATGTCATTCTTCAGACACTATCCACACTGTTCTTTGTGGGAAAACATGGCTCATTGGCTGTAGCTCATCGGGTAGACTAGGCTAGCCAAGGAATTCCAGGAAGCCACCCATCTCTTTCCTCCTCTCTCCTAATCACTAGGATTGCAGGTTCGTACCACCATGTCTGCTTAGGTTTGGGGGAGCTCAATGACTCATGCTGGCAAGACAATTACTTTACTGACAGAGCTCCCTCCTGCGCCCCCAAAGTGTGTTTCAAAGGCAATGCTTTGGACATATTAAGAATAGGGTACCTGCTCTCCAGTTGGATAAAGCTCTCACCATTTCTATGACCTCTGAGCAATCCCACTGTGTGAGTCGATGAACAATAAATGCCTGCTGTACACTTTCTCTAGACCAAGCTTGCTCCATAAATTCCAGTTTTCATTCCTGCCCAACCTATCAATATTTGAATGCATGACCTCTGTCCTACAGCAATATATACAGATGGTATAGGAGCCGACACTGGATGAAAGTTCCTTTGTCCATTTTAATATAAACCTGTACCTTGACTCTAATTGCTTTGAAGCTGAGGAGTTGTAATTAATGTCTGCCTCTCCCCGTCTTCGGCACTTGGTTTTGTGGGGGCCGTTGCATTTCTTAAGAGACACCCACAGCCAGGGGCAAATGTCAGTTAGCTATTGTGCTCCCAAGTCCAACCAGGTAGCCAAAGCCCAGAAACTTGTGCAAGTCTCAGAAGCTAGTGAGGAGGCTTCCAGGGACGAATGGCCCACTTGACTCAAGGCCCAGGGCTAGATCCCTTGTCCTTGAGGTCTTTGGTTTCAGACTCTGCCTGAGAGAACAAAAGAGATTTCAGTTGTCACATCTCTGCAGCCCTGAGCTGCTCTGTTTCCTAACTTGGCCGCCTTTCCTATGTACTGTTTCCCATCAAACACCTCCCCCCCTGCCCTTCAGATGATTGGTTGAAATTAAATATCCTGAAATTACACTGAAAGGGAGAGAAAAGAAAAGAAAAGAAGAAAAAAAGCTAATATGAAATTTTAATCAAAATACAAGCTTAACAGTTCCCAGCCTTTGAAATGCGAAGCAGACATGGGGTCCATGGGGATGCCCCCAATATGTCTCAGGTGTGACGTTAGCCAATAGGAGGCACAAAGCAGAATGTAATGGAAAAGAAACTGGGGATTTCTAAAAACAGTGGGATCGTCTTTCCATTTCCACAGTGGACATGACTGGAGGACTCAGTTCCCCAAGAAAAGAGGTCTGGGGGCTTCTCCCCATCCCCAAGCACAAAGGTTTTAAATGCTTTGGGAAAGACCAACAAAGAAGCCCGGAGGACTGCCAACCCTCTATAAAAGAGGTGGACATGGGCGCCCTCTGGTGGTCAAAGCTCTGTTAGACGGCACAAGGCGGTATTTCTCCCTGGATTAACTCTATAAATAGACAGATGATTTATTAAACAGATTTGAGGCTCATTTGAGGCACTGGGCCATGATTGCTTCGGGGCTCAAATAAGGGAGTGCTTAGGACCTCTCTTCTTCCGCAAGCACCTGGATTTACTTAGCGTGATCTACATTGCAAGTGCATTGGACACTGTTGGCTCCGCTGCTCCCAGCCAGGACATGCCAAATTCCTCCTATATAAAAAGAGCTTTAGTAACTCAAGCAAAATAAGCACACTTTTCCCCCACCGTCTTCCCAGGGACTGAGGCGGCAGGGTTGCTGGGAGGATACACAATACCTTGTTACAAACCATGTAATGTTTTAGAAAAGTATCTATCTGACAGCCTTGGCTACGGCCAGATCTTCTATCTCGATTACTTCAATATGTCAGGTCCATATCGCACCACTGCGTCCAGGCTTTCAGAGCCAAGACCTCTGTCTTGTCCAACCTTCCCATCTGGAAGCAATGACCTTAATATTCTGGCTCTCCCCCCATAAAAGCTATGTCACAAAAAAGTAGCAGCCTGTGAACTACTCCCCTCCCCCAAGACACACCGGGACTTCTTCATGCCCTGGATGCTCTATTCCGTTATGCTTAAAGAGCAGCCTACCTCTCCCCTCCCCATAAACTAGAATCCGCCTGTAGCGGCATAGTACCAAGAGAGAAGGAATGAATTGACAATCATTTACACTTTAATCCCACTTTTGACATTTTGAGAGATGCAGCTTAAAATATACTTGAGGCTTAGGGACGCCTTCTCTCCAGCTGTGCTCACCAGAGAAGAGACACCCCCTTTCGTGGATCCTACTGTTTCTGGTGTCCCACTGGAAACCCAATTTGGGGTCTGTTTTATACTGTTTCTCCCACAGACTTGAGCTTTTCCTTCTGTACCGAAATGCTCCCCACCACCACCGCAACCACAAGTTTAGTGTTTGGTAGCCTTTCCTGATTTGTGTGTTTGATTTCATGCATCCATCCCCTTTTTTAAAAAAATCCGTTTTCAACTGAATACCTAGCAAATTCATTTGCATGCCCTCTGTTACGCTGCAAAAATCATATGGCTCCCTGGTCCCCAGTGCTTGTTGTGAGAAAGGACAAACTCAGTTCTAGAGCACTTAGATGGGTGGTCCCCACAAACCATGGCTGCATTGGATTCTTTGGGCCCTCGATAGATACTGGTCATCCCAAACCTACTCGTTGAGAGTGGGGAAAGCGAAGCCCGGGATTAACCAAGTCACCAAGAAAGAACCGTGTTCACATGTAAAGTGAAAGACAGGAAGAGTAAGGTCAGTGGCAGCAAATGATGAACCTCACAAAGCGAGGACAAACCATGGGAACTGCAACAGAGAACTCAGTGCCTCGCCTGGAAATGATAGAATGCTGCTGTTCACCCTCCAGTGAATCCGAGGCCTGGAGTTCTGGAAGATTAGCATGGCTGGAAATCACCCTCCTGCTGAGCTCTCTGGACTCTGGCTACTTTTCTGTTCTCCTTCAGCTGGAAGCTTCTGGGGGCAGAGGTCAGCTTTCCTGTGTTGAATCTTTAGAGAAGGGCCTCTGGATCCTGGGGGAGAATTGGAAGATCAGCTCGTCCCGGTGCCTTGTTTTATATGGAGGACACCTCACTTGGAAGGGGGAGTAGATCGCCCAAGGTCACCCAAGCCCTCAAACAAATTTATTTAGGCTAATTCGGGAGACATCCGCAGCATTTGGGTACAAGCCAAGCTCATGTTTGTTAAGGACTTTATTCTCCAATGTCCTAAAGCCTTGTGCATCCACTCACATACACAAAAGAGTTTCTCCAAGTGCTCATCTGAGAGCCATTATATAGGCAGGAATTCCAGTGGCCCAGACTCCCAGGCAGTGTGCGCAAAACCTCTTTCCTCAACGTTACCATGCTGCACTGGAGTTAACCTCTTTTTTGGCAAATTAGTTCATGACCTGGGAACAGTTGAACGAAACTGTAAGCACATCAAGAGGACGTTATTTGTGTTCTGTCTTTTTTTAGACTGGGTCTCTGATGTGTTTATTTGCAAGCTTGGCTCGTAGTTGCAATCCTACTCCTTACGGTTAATCCTGTGTTTTCTTTGAGCTACCTTTAAATCCATGTCAGATGAGAAATACTGCCCGATTTTGAAGTGTGTGGTATTATGAAGGAATCCCACGGTTTATGGCCTCAAATTTATTGTCAGATGTATTTAGTTTTAGTCTTTTTTTTTCCCTCTTCTTCTGTTTTTTTTTTTTTTCACCCTCCCACCCCACGTTAGCTCAAGTCAGCTGAGAAGTTTTTTGGTGTGAGTCATGAAGATGCAGTGGTGTACGACACTGGACAGTGTTTCCTGGAGAATGTTTTGTCCTATAAAAGGGTTGCTGATGCAGAGACAGCCCTCCTCAGCTGCAGCCTCTGTCAGCTACTCTCTGAGGGCATGGACCACGTCCGCTTCACCCTTCTGGGCTGTGCTGACACTGGGTTTGGCACGAAGGGCCATTCGGTGAGTGTTCGCTGGATTTGGGCCATAAATATGAGCCTCCAGCCAATGCCACCATGCTACTGGCCATTGCTACCATTAAAATGGGTTTTCCTTATTTTCTTAGATGTTCATAAGGCAAAGAAACTTAGTTTTCAGGGGGAGAAAAAAGGAATTTTGTTTGTTTGTTTTTGAGACAGGGTTTCTCTGTGTAGCTTTGGAGCCTGTCCTGGATCTTGCTCTGTACCCCAGGCTGGCCTCAAACTCACAGAGATCTTCCTGGCTCTGCCTCCCAAGTGCTGGGATTAAAGGCGTGCGCAGCAGCAGCAGCAGCAGCAGCAGCAGCCGCTGCCACCACCACCATCCAGCTGAGGAATATTATTTTTAAAGCAATTCAATATTGAATTAAGTATTTTGGAGACAACTCAAATTAGATAAATAAACATGTGACCTGATGTTTGCTTCCTGCCACTTATAAAGCAACAGAAGGAAACAATGAAAGTTGCATTTTCCAGTAGTGTCTTAAATGAAGCTGAGCTTTATATTAGAATCATTCTTTCCTAACTGTTTTAAAGGCTTGGATTGGTTAGCCTTTCAGCTCTGAAAGGTTCTCAGCACGAGAGAAGATTTGGCACGGGCAAATCTAGATGCCTAGGGACCGCACAAATAGCAGAAGTCACAAAAGCATCCCAAATCGGGCCTTCTTCCCTTGGCTCTCTGGTTTCATCATCTTTAAAGGGCTACGGGTAAGCTGCATGCCAAGGATGGAAGGCTAATAAAGAAAGACAGTGGCAGCATGCCAGGTACCTTCATATTCATGTACCACGTCCCCCCAGCACCACACAATAGCTTAGCTCAGGATGAGACATAAGGACACACCGAATGCTTCCCTTGGATATGAGGAGGCCTCTGGCCTCAGCTTGTGCCAGTGAAGGATTATTTTGTAGCTACTTAATGCACCATGTTATATGAAGAGGAAGAGGAGGAGGAAAAGGAAGAGAAAAAGGAGGAGGAAAAGGAGGAGGAAGAGAAGAAAACCTTACCATAAATGTCTCAGTCTCAAACTTCCTTTGATGGCTGAACATCTGGCTGTGGCATATACTTGTGAACATCACGTGAATTGTTCTGCTTTCAACTCCCAGTCACACTAGTGACCACAACCTCCAGAGCTAACATGTATTTAGGTCCCATCTGCCATCTAGCTGAGAGGAATGGATGTGGATGTTTTCTAAACCCTCAATAAATCAAGAGGTCCCTGCCTGCCCTCATCATGCCCATTGCCTTCTGCAAGAATTATCTATAGATGTCTCCAGAAAGGAGATGGCCCAGATATACTGAAAAACTTAGACATGTTTTAGGAACCTATGTAGGCAGGTTGCTAACTGACCTCTGAACTAGTTGTACATTTTGAGTTCACTATCAAAATCCACAAAACTTCCTAGAGATGTTGTTGGGCTGTATTAGGTAGATTGGCAATAGAAAGGTAAATAGCTTGTATATTCCACTCCAGTTTTCTATACTTTTTGCCTTCTAGGATTGTGCTATTTAAGAGGCTTCCACTCCTACAGGGTTTAGTGGACCCTGCTTGGGTTCATACTACACTGTGGGGAACCTTCCCCCACTTTTTACAGGGTTCTCTTGAGGATAGAAGGGTAGAAAATATCAAAGAGAAAGAGAACTAGAAGAGAAGAAAGACAGAAACACAGGATAGCTTCAAGAGGACCTGGGTCAACATCCATTGGCCCATTTTTTATAATAATGCCAAAGGGCAAGGCAAAAGACCTCCCCCTCACTAGATCCAACCAAGTGCAGACCCTTCCAAACACCTAGTAACCACACCTGTGGTCAAATCATCCCCTTATGCAGCCCTGCTGGGTAAAGCAAGCTCAGCTTCTCTGACCCTGAGTCATTTGGGCCTCCAGGCTCCACAAGCTCACGTTCTACCTTGGCAGCCTCTGGCTTGCATGTGCAAGAAGGTCCTCTGCACATCGCAAGGCACCTTTCACATCTGAACCGTCCATCAGACATTAATATGACGAAGCCATCACCGCACGAGTTCGCCATGCCATTAATATCCTGGAAAAAGAACGTCGAATATACACATCCTGAGATTTAATCTGTAAACAGAGCTCTGAGCGGCTGGGAGCAGGAGATGTGTTTATGTTTCCATGTGCTACTTTCATAAAGCTCAATGGGCCTATCTCTATCACTAACCAGAGGTACTTTCTCAACTGCAGGAGGGTAAAATCTGAGATGACGTTTCACCTGAACTCTATGTGTGCCCTGTGGCTGATCCTGGGGATGGAGTTCCATCCAGCCCTTACAGGTAGCCATAAACCTCCCTCTGAATGGTCCTCAAGGACAACAATGGTGCAGTCATAGAGCTTAGTGTTTCTGTTTCTCTCTGGCTACCTTCTCTTTTTTTTTTTTTTTTTTTTTTTTTTTTTTTTTTTTTTTTTTGGTTTTTTCGAGACAGGGTTTCTCTGTGTAGCTTTGCGCCTTTCCTGGAGCTCACTTGGTAGCCCAGGCTGGCCTCGAACTCACAAAGATCCGCCTGCCTCTGCCTCCCAAGTGCTGGGATTAAAGGCGTGCGCCACCACGCCCGGCCTGGCTACCTTCTCAAGGGAGGTTTGTCTTCCCTTCTTCTAGGAAGCACTGGGTCCAGCGGCCCAGCCTCTTCTTCTGTTTCCTAACCGCGGCTGTGCTGTCAGGACATCAAGTCCAAGAGCAAATCTGAAAAGCTTTCCCTGACGTTTCTGAAGAATCCAAATTCGGGAGTGACTCTGACCGGAAGAGTGGTGCAAAACAAATCATTCCCAGCTTCATTTTGTCCTGAGACCAAAAACTAGGTCCTCTCCCACTGGCTGTGGGGAAGCAGCTGCTAGGTTTGGATTGTTTTGTATTTTTCCCTACCCAGCTCCATGTAGTCTAGTTGGGCCTTTGCTACCTTGCTAGTTCAGGATCTGAAGACTTGAGCAAAAACAAGGAAACAGACACATGTTATCTCAGAAGGATGGAGAGGAGAAAAAGCAAAGAATCACGGAGCAGCGGTCGGATCAAGAGTGCTACCTTGTCTTACAAGCTGATCCTTAACAGACCTCCTTTCACCAAGAGGAGATGATTCAAACTAACTGTCACAGCATACATCCCAGCTCTCAAAAGTATTTTGTTTGGCATCATCAAAGTTGACCTGGGGAGTCTCTTTGAAACATAGGCATGCATTCAGCTCTGAGAAACTTATTATTTCTACACATTGGTGCTCTAACACTTACAGGGAAACGGACTGAAGCGTGGGAGACAATATTAACTTTTGGTGGCAGTGTGGTGGCACCTTTTTGATAAAGGCAAGTCCTTGAGGGACACAAAACAGTCACTACCAACACAGTTATCATTAGTGTTACCTCTGTTTCTGTGTCTGCCAGTACTGTGGTTGTCTGGGTCCTGTGTGCCAACCCCCCACTCCCACCCCCAGTACCCAGTATGACATATGACAAGGAGTTACAGTGAGTGGGTTTAATCATCAGTGGAATATGATCTCCTGCTGGCCATGATTTTAGTTCATTGACCTGCTGGGTTCTGTTTGCACTGGATTTTATAAGCATCCCAGGAATCTGCTTTAATTTTTAGCCTTTAAATATTGCTGTTCTCGCTTTATTTCTAAGGAGACACCAGGAGCCCACGGGGCAGCAAATTTGGTGTGATCCCAAGGCTGGTGCAGCAGGAGGAGACCCACCCAGTTACCTCCAGCATATTTCCTCTAACCAAGTCTCCTTTGAATCTTCAGGGTCTGATGCATGGCACCCTGTCAAGGGTGGACACTCCATAGTTAATATCTCTTTTTGTTCTTCTATGATCAAAAGAAATTTCAGTATCCTCAAAAATGCTGGAAGTTTCCTATGGAGAAAGAAATATTATCATTTCTCTCTCATCCTTTTGGGCTGACAGTGTCTCTGACCTTGAGGGCTCTGCTTACAATCACCAATCCAAGAGAAAACAGCTGGGAACACAATCCAGCAGCGTGTTCCCAGAAGTTTAGACTCTGGCTCCTGTGTACTGTACCTCACACATGCACACGCTGTCTGTGTACAGTTAGAGCACGTTCTCCAACAGAACAGATCCGATTCTCACAAACCCAAGTGGCCACAAGACCAGCGTTCTTATTTTCCCACAGTAGGAACGGCAAGGTGGGAGGATTTGTCGAGCTAGATCCAGCAGGGTAGCGGTAAGGTTGGGACAAAGAACCCAGGCTGGCTGGTTTCTATCATCTCTTTGCGATATGCAATGAAATGTGTCACAGTCTGAATCCCAAACAAGAATACCATCTAATTTCAAGCCCAACTGGGTTCAGAGATACAGAAGAACACTTTGCAAAATGATTATGTCAGTAAAATGCACTAATGTTATAAATAATTGAAAAGAGATGACTAGCGGGGTGGGAGTCCTGACTGGGGTGGGGCAGGATAGAAAAGTGACTCAGACACTGGTGTCTAGTTACTCTGGCCTTTTAAAATCATTACAATTAGATATGCATCACAGAACAGGAGTGGGAATTATTGCAATGTTATGATTATGCAAACTTGATACCGAACAAAATCCCAGTCCTGCAATTCTATCTAGGCTGTTACAGTTCTTCCAGTCTCACATATGTGTGATGAGATATCAGTATTCCTGTTTTACAGATGACTTTCGGTTATTCGGGGACTGTATTTTAACCTGCCAGAACGCATCAAGAACCTTCTAAATACCAAAATGAATTGTTAGCAACCAGACACAAATGAATTACTGCTCACTCTCACCTGAATTTGGAATCTAAAATTATCAAAGCAAGTTCTCAGAAACAAAGTAGGAGAGTCACCAGAGAGCTGGAAATGGATAGATTGGGCACAAAGACGGGAGCCAAAGGGTCCGGATTTGGTTGGACAGAAGAATAATCTCCAGATGTCAACTCCACATCACAGTTACTGGTATTAGAAATACAAATTGAACATATATTTGGAAATATTTTATATTTAGAAATGGCTTAAATAGATTTGAAGTGTTCTTATCATGAGGAAGTAATAAACATGAGATAATATGTGTGTATTAATCTAATTTAATCATTTCACAATGGATACATGTTTAATATTATATCATAAATGCATATATACACACAATTATTTCTTGTTGATCAAAATAAAATTTAAAAATTCTTCTAAAATTTTGCTCTGGAAAATAATAATAAATAGGGAAAATGTTTATGTACAAAATATTAATTTTGTTTCTTATTAAACTAAAACTTAGAAGAAAAAAATAGATGGAGGGGGAAGCCAGGGCAGTGGTGACACATGCCTTTAATCCCAGCACTCAGGAGGCAGAGATAGGCGGATCTCTGTGAGTTCGAGGCCAGCCTGGTCTACAGAGCAAGATCCAGGATAGGCACCAAAACTACACAGAGAAACCCTGTCTCGAAAAAAAAAAAAAAAAAAAGATAGATAGAGGGTTAAGTAAGCCCTGGTAGAATGACATCACATAAGTTTATCCAAAGCAGAGAGAGTGAAGCTCTTTCGTGTCTAATAGTGTAAGCATAAGAGTGTACAACCCACACGCACACTAGCATGAGTGAGTAAGTACAAGTGTGCACTGTGAAGGTGTGTCACTCTGATTTAATAAAAAGCTGAACAGCCAATAGCTAGGCAAGATTTTGGGAGCAGAGCAGACACCGAGAAGGAGGAGGAGACAGCAGGAGATGCAGACCGAGCAGGACGGGTACTACAGAGATGGGGGAACAAAGCCACGAGGCAGAAAGTAACAGAACAGAAATGGGTTGATTTAATCAAGGGCTACTTAGAAATAGGCCTAAGCCAAATGAATGGAACTAGGAAAAAAAAAAACATCCTGAGTGAGGTAACCCAGACCCAGAAAGAAAAACACAGTTATGTACTCACTCGTAAGTGGATATTAGAGGTAAAGCAAAGGATAACCAGGCTACAATCCACAGGCCCAGAGAAGCTAGGCAGCAAGGAGGACCCTAAGAGAGGCATGCATAGATCACCCTAGGAAAGGGAAAGAGGTAAGATCTCCTGGGTAAACTAGAAATATGGGGTGTTTGGGGTGGAGGATGAGAACATGAGGGAATGGGATGGTCAAGTTGGGGGAGGCACAGGTTGAGTTGAACCAACAACTGGGGAGCCTGCACAAGGCCCTGGGAATGTGGGTGGCAGTTGTATGGCTCGGTCTGTTTGTGGGGCCCCTGGCAGTGGGACCAGGATTTATCCCTGGTGCATGAACTGGCTTTTTGGAGCCCATTCATTATGGAGGGATGCCTTGCTCAGCCTTGATACAGCAGGGAGGGGCTTGGCCCTGCCCCAACTTGATATGCCTGGCTTTGTTGACCACCCCATGGGAGGCCTTGAGAAGTGGATGTGGGGTGGAGAGCAGGAGGAGGGGAGGGAGGGGAAACTATGGTAGGTATGTAAAATTAAAAAAAAAAAAGGCCGGCTGGTGGTGGCACATGCCTTTAATCCCAGCACTGGGAGGCAGAGACAGGTGGATCTCTGTGAGTTCAAGGCCAACCTGGCCTACAGAGCGAGTTCCAGGATAGGCTCCAAAAGCTATACAGAGAAACCCCCCCCAAAAGAAAAAAACTTTTAAATAAAAAAAGAAAGAAGCCTAAACTATAGGCCAAGCTTTCATAATTAATAAGTCTCAGTCATGTCATGATTGGTGAGACAACAGTCTCAGTGAAAAATCCATCCATACACAAGATTCCAAAACATCGAAAATGAAACAGTAATTACCTCTGGGTTTTAGTGACTCGTCTCATCTAATTTTATCTTGCTTATTTATTAAAGTAAAGATTGATTTTACTATCCGAGAAAGAGCCGTATGAGCAAATTGGGACCATAACTTCCTCCTGATCTTAATTGTTGGTATTACCTGTGGCATCAGGCAACATGTTCCCCCTTCCTCTGAGACCTTGTCCTTTGCTTGAGGCACCAAGGTAAGAAATATCCCCTGGGCACATACACGATCTCAAGAAACAAGAAACTTAAGGTTCTTTGGCAGAAGACATGTAAATGAAACCTTCCAAAAACATATTAAAGGCTGCCTGTAGTTGTATTTTATGTATCATATATTAAAATATTTACATATTACACATTATATGTCACACACACACACACACACATATACACACACACCTATATATATGGTTTATATTTTAAACACAAAAGCTTTGACTATTCTATGTGAAGGAAGAAGGGATGGAGAAAGGTAATGAGGTCCCAGTAAAGCTTCTTCTCTCGGGACATTGACAAAACAGATGAGACTCAAGGTGTAGAGCATACACACCAAGTCCATCTATCCTGTGAGGAGAGTCACGGGTAACACCTACCTGCAAATCTGGGGTCCAGCTGGAAGCAGCCTGCTTGGCCTGATCTCCTAGAGTCAACCTGTACACTTCCCTTTCTGAAAGGGCCATAATCAAGAGATATGAAGGGGCATTGACAAACCATTAAATCTCTAAGTTATGAATTCAAGAGGATCTGTCCCTCACACACGGATCATCCAAATTCACAGCAACTGTTTAAAACAAGGCTTAAAACCATGAAAGTTGTGGAAGCAAGGGTTAATACTCTCAAGAGCCTGGCATTACCTCTTTTTACCCCTGAAGAGGGCCACACATAGTATTCAAGGCCAACTGAGCAGCTCACGGACAAAACTAGTATATAGGAAGGCTCTGGCATGATCCTCAAGGGCCAGTCAACACCCATTTATTCTGTGCCGACATGCCAGAAGAGATAGGCTAGCTTTGGCCCCTGCTCTATAAGGACACTACTCCAGTGTGTAACAGAGAAGCCCCTGACCTAAGTCCCACTGACCAGCTGCATCTCTCTATTATACCAAGGTGAAATTTCCATTCAGGGCTTAGATGACAGGGACATCAGAACAGAACAGATATTGCCTGCTTAAATATTATAATAATTTGTGCCAGGTCACAGAGCAAAGGGACGGGATGGCTCAGTAGGTGAAAGAAAAAAAGAAAGCACCCGCCATGCAAGCCTGAACCCTGAGTTACATTCCTGGAGCCTCATAGGGAAACAGAGAGACAGAGAGAAAGGGCAGAGGGAAATGGGGGGGGGAGGAGAGGAGGGAGGGAGAGAAGGGGGAGGGAGGTTGGAAGAGAGGAAGAGAGAGGGGGAGAAGGAGGGAGAGAGAGGGGGAGACAGGGGTGGGAGGGAGGGGGAGAGAGACAGAATAATTAATTAATTTAAAAAATAATAATATTCCAGCAACTTTCATTTTATGTGTGTGTGTGTGTGTGTGTGTGTGTGTGTGTGTGTGTTGCTTGCAGCAAAACATTAGGAAATGATAATTAAAATATATAACCTATAATAACATCAAAATAGGAAATATCTGGAAAATCTGCAAAAGTTATATGAAATTTTATGGAAAATATCATTAAACTTGGGTATGAGTTATTGCAGAAGACATGTAATTGGAAAAGTCGAGTTTATGATATTTGTAATATTTAAATATTTTAAAGATGTTGATTTTTCCCAAGTTGGTTTATAGACTCAATGCAATGTCAATCAAAATCCCAAAAGATGGATGTGTGTGGTAGTGCATGGACTTATTTTATTATAAGAAACACAGCCTTCCAATAAACAATGGGTAAATAACTGACTCACAGTATGGAGAAATGAAATCAACACTCTATTCACTTTATACATAAAAATTATTCCACATTGCCTAAAGATCTAAATAGAAAACTATGTAAGTATTTTAGATAATAAATAATAAAATATAAAGTCCTGATCTTCAAGTTAGGGCAAAATTTTATAATAAACATAAAATAAGAAAATATAAGCTATATTAAAACAAGAGGTTCTATCATAGATATGATATCTAAAGAACAACATAAAAATGATTAAAAACTCAAACCACAGAACAGAATAGTATATGCAATCATTCAACTGACACAGATCCACTATCCAGAATATAAAAGAAACTGTATGTGCCCTTCAAAAAAAAATGCAAACACTAAGTACTCATGAAGACCTGAGTTCAAGCCCCAGGCACGTACGTGAAAAGCCAGGTATGTCCATGCATGCTTGTGACCCCATCATTATGTGACAGAGACAAGAGGATTCTGAGAGCTCAGTGGCCAGCCACCTAACCAGAACAGCAAGCTTCTGATTTCAGTGAGAGGCTCCGTCTTAAAAAACAAGATGGGGGAAATTAGAGGCAGACACTGGATGTCCTCAGATGACCTCTGCGTGTATGTGTTCTACATGCATGGACATGGGCATGTGCAAATATATACACACACAGAGAGAAAGTGGGGGGATTACAATGTTAACTTGAGTATCAAAAACTTTAAAAGTTGGACAGCATCAGTCTTTGTAAGCTTTTCTATTCGCTGACGCTCAGGGTGTAAATTGGAACAATAACTTGAGAGAACAGTTTGGAATTACCTCCTGAAGTTGAAAACGCATGTGGCCCACGAACCAGTCTTTCTACATTAGCTGAATATTACAGGGAAAATTTTTGTACATGTGTACCAGAAGGTATGTACAAGCACACCACCTCAATAACCCAAACTGTTAATATGCCAGCTGGGCAGCATGGTTAAGTGAGCTTCAGCATATTTACACTGAATGAGTCTATGTGGAAAAGAAATCCATGAACAACAGCTACATTCAATAACATAGAAGAAAATGTTCAACCTTATCTTGAAGAATGAATAATTCATGAAACACACATACACACACACACACACACACACACACATCTATTACAATTTACTTTTTTTTTTTTTTTTTTGGTTTTTCGAGACAGAGTTTCTCTGTGTAGCTTTGCGCCTTTCCTGGAACTCACTTGGTAGCCCAGGCTGGCCTCGAACTCACAGAGATCCACTGGCTCTGCCTCCCGAGTGCTGGGATTAAAGGCGTGCGCCACCACCGCCCGGCTACAATTTACTTTTTAAGAAGTTGAAAAATAATGTATGTGAGACCTAAACAAAATTATTTATTTTTGTGTGTTATATATATGTATACCTGTTTGTGTACGTGTGCAGGGGAGTGGGTGAGTGTGTGTGTGCCTGTGTGTGTATAGAGGCCAGGGGGTCTGTATCAGATGTCTTCTTCTATCACTTCCCATCTGATGATTTGAGACCTGATCTTTCACTTAAACTTAGATCTCACTGATTCAGCTAGACTAGCTTGCTAGAGTGTTCTAAGGTTCCTCCTGTTGCTAGAAACCAGAACTAGGGTTAGAGGCACATGCCACCATGCCTGGCTTTTTGTGGGGGTACGGGGATCCAAACTCAGGTCCTGGCTTATACACCAAGCACTTTACAAATTGAGCTATGACCTTAGCCCTCTCTAAATTATATTTTAAGGAACACATATACTTTTAAAACTCCTCAGAGGAACAAAGCCATAACTCTGGGGAGCAGAATTATTGTCTTCCAAAGTTAAAAGACAGTAATAATGTTGACCATAAGGCTGTCTGGGATTTGACAATCTTTTGTACAACCTGGATGCTGTTTTTGCAAAGATGTTCTTTTGCATTAATTAAGCTCTGCATACCTATTTGTGTATCTATGCACATATAAATATTTACTTTAATATGTTTCTATGTATCTCTACAGTCTGGAAAGTTCTCGAGGAAAAAAATTGGAGAGAAATGAGGGAGTCTCTCATAACTGATGCCTACACCAGATCCATGTCCCCCCCAGTGCCAGTGTCCAAGCTGCTGGGATGTGCATGTGCTTTCTTGGATAATAGGATATGTCCTGATCATTCTGGATGCCTTTCGCTGGCAACTTGAGGAAGGACCATTCCTGGTTGCCCGTATATTGATAACATCAAACGTTGGATTTCACACTAACCTCAGCCTTTCACCTCTGACCCAGATAAACTCCAAGCCCAACAGACCAAGCAGAACCCTGAGCCTACACTTCACCTCTGTGAGATAGTGCCAATGTTTTGTTCACCAGCAGAGAAGAAACCGGATTGCCTTCCCTGACCATGTCTCAGGGTGTCCAGTTCTAGGCATTCTGCAGACTGCTAATGGAGAACAGATCCCAGCATCCTCCCGCCTCACTTTCCCCCTCTTCCCTTTCTCCCCCTTCTCTTTATCTTTCCCCTTTTCTCTCCCTTGCCTTGTTTACTTTTTCTTGTCCACTCTTCTTTCCTGTCTCAACTCTGAATCATTGTTCTATTTTGTGTTATAATTGAGCAAGACTTAACACAAATAAGGAATGCCACATCTTTTTTCTTGATTCAATTCTTTACTCCCAGAATGAGAAAAATACCATTATCTTTCAGAATGACAAATGTAAGGAGGGATTTGACTTTCTAATAAGCTCCAAAGGACTAAAAGGATTTTGTAGACTTTTGAAATCACATTCAGAACAGCTATTTTCTCACTAACATCAGTCAGTGAGAGGGCAGAGATGAACAAAACAGTATAGTTGTTGATGATATTGGAGTTTATAGCCTTAGGGACAGTGGGAGAACCAATTAATTACTCATGCCTAACTCTGGTTTGACCACATTAAAGGAACGAGCGGGTGAATGTTCCTGTTCCTAACATATAGATACTATAAACTTCATTTTAGGACCTTGAGATACAATGTGTTTTTGATATTTACCCTTGATAAACTGAAAACTATAATAACCTCACTACCTATGATGCAATGATAAACCAGCTTGCCTATGTCTTAGGCTTAAAAGCCATCTTGTAGTAAAGACAAACTAGATTCATTCCTAATTATGATTAAATCTGTTTCTCGAGGATTGGACTGTGCTCCACCTGTAACCTTAACTACAAATGGTTTTGCACTGCCTATTCCAGGAAACAGCATCCATGCCTTTGTTTCAAAGGTTATTATGACCACCTGTTGTTATGACCACCTTGTCATGACCACCTTGTTATTGCCTTATTATGGCCACTTTGCAACTATATCTTTGTTTCACCAGAGGTTGTTATGACCAACTTGTTATTCTTATGTTCTGGGCCTGTAAAATCCTGCCTATTTTTGCCTGCCAAATTCCCCCATTTGGAAACCCCCTACCCCTGAGCTATAAAAACCTTATCTTCCCCACATCCAATGCTGACCTCTTGAACCCCAACTTTAGGGGAGGGAGACAGCTTATGTACACAAATTTACAAAAGCTTGGTTCAATGAATTGCTTGCTTTAATTTAGCCACGCTTTAGGTCGGTGGTCTTTCTCCCTGCATCTTTGGGATTAACAGCCACTGTTCACCAGGCCCTGTAGCCCTTGTTTTTTGTGAACAACTGTCTTCAGAAGATCTAAGCATGTATTGTTTCTTTTCAGATGAGGAAACAGACTCAAAGAACTGAACTGAGCTTATAGAACAGAGTGGTTCTTTCAAGAGGAAGCTAGACTCCCTCCCTTCCCTGTGGCCCATTCATTATTTCTAGAACCTGCTCATATTACATAGACCATTGGATTTTCTTTTTTTTCTACAAAGAAAATTCTTATTGCACATACCAGTAGCTTCAGGGCCTTTCGGGAATCTGTTTTCACAAAGCCTGTAAAACTGTTTTCTCCTCATGCACATGTTTTGGTTATTTACCTGTTGGCCCAGCTCCTGTCATATAACATGGCTGAACGAAACACCAGTCAGGCACATCTCCAGCTCTGTTTCCTCCCAGCTTTGAACTTGAGGATGGGCACAGGTTAGAGAAACAGTAGAGCTTTGATGAAAAGGGGAATGCATGCAGGAACCAAAGACAGCGAGAAAGGATGATGGAAGTCCAAAACCATTTCCTCAGCATCCACAGCAGATGTAAAAGAAATGGATGGTGTGGGGAACAGTTTCCAAACAGTTCAATCTGCAGTGAGTTCATGTACAGATGCTGTGAAACCAGTAAAGGCTATTGTAAACTGTCCTCTGTAGGATGAAGGCAGAAATAGGAAATTTTACAATGATGCTTTGGAAGTTTAACCACATCTGGAATATTAGCTTGAACAAAAATCCAAACTTAAAAATAAATAAATAAAACAGACTGTGTAAGTCACAGGACTATGGAAGAGCATAGTGTTGTGGGAGAAGAAAGTCCATTGATGAGGCCTGGAGAGATGGTAAAGGGGCAAAAGACTGGACACACTGGTGTGAGGATATACTCATATCATATATTTGATACTGAGTTCAAATCCCGAGAATCCTATACAAAAGCCAGATGTGGAGTGCAAGTCTCTATAATCAGAGTGGAGGTCCAAACAGCCTGGTGTGCATAGAAGAAAAGCAGAAAGGAGACCCTGCCTCAAACAAAATGGAAGGTGAGGACCAAGACATGACCAAGACACCAACCTCCATACAAACACCCCAAGACACACAGGAACACACACACACACACACACACACACACACACACACACACACACACACTATGTCAACAAAATCCCTTAGGTCCCTATAAGTTATCCAGGAAAGGAACCAGTTATAATTTTCAGCCTTAGTAGCTCCGTTTTGTGTTGATCAGCCTGAAACATGAAAGTAGGTATTTTGTGCAAAATCAATGTTAGTAAGGATTTCTACCAATGGTGTTTCTCATTTACTTTAAAATTCTATCACTTTTTCCAAAGTCCCTGCAGAGAATCTCCCACACCAAAAATGAAGCGCAGGGAATGTTTCACTTTTTTTTTTTTTTTTTTTTTTTTTTTTTGCAACTGAGCAGTTTGGAGTTTTTCCGTGCATGGGCACTGCTCCACCCCATCCCACTCCATCCTAAATTGAGTTTGAGGCTTTTTTTTTTGTTTTCACTCTTGCATAACATGAAAACAAGTGAACACATTTTACTCAAAATTTCCATCTCTGAATCCCCTAAGTGGTGTGAAAAATCCTGGAAAATCTCAAACCCAAAGACGACGACGCTAGGAAAAATCGGGAGAAGTGGAAACAGCAGTTAGGAATGCACCCCAGAGTCTGTGTCAACACAATCAACCTTCCCTGAAGATGCCTTCTCTCCAGGGAGGCTGGGCTGCTGGGAGCTAAACCATGCAGCTGGGTCACCTCTGCATCTCAGTCATGGCCAGGGACTGCTGGGTGCTCACTATCCCTGCTACTACCCACCCCCCTTGCCTACAACCTCTCAGGACCCTGTGAAAATGATACCCCCAAAGAAGTATTGGCTGTAAAGTCAGCAAGAAAACTGGAAAATTGGAATTAATATGGTCAATTTAATATGCACAAAACAGAACAGCATGTTTAGTGCGTTAGAATTCACTTCACGTGCATTCATATGTGTGCATAGATACATACGTATTAATATTATGCAAATGTGAGTGCGTATGGGGAGGCGTTCACAAGCAAATCTCTGTGTGTATGGTATTTAATTAAGATATGGATATGCTTCAGTATGCTTTGTATAGTGTAGTGGGTAGCCGTTCCAGCTTTGACCTGGAAGTTCCAACCCCCAGTGAGGCTTCGGTAACTGTCACGCCTACAAGACAGGGACAAGAGAGGACCCTGAAGACCCGAGATCCGGATGGGCCTGCTCTCTTGGTTCCTGGACGCTGGAGGTAGACTGAGTAGAGTTCTCCAGAGAACACCGCCGGACTGCGCTACACCTTTTCCAGACCCTGTTACCTATCCCTTCACTTGTGAGTTACCCCACAAAATAAACCTCCCTTTAAACTACGTGGAGTGGCCTTGATAATTGCACCAATAGTATAGTACTGCTTGAGTCTTTTAAAGTATTAAAAGAGATAGGAGGAAGGCAAGAAAAATGCTTTCAAACAGGCTCTGCCAATTTCTGTGAGATCTGATCAGGCAGATTCTGTGAAGTTATCTTTTTTTTTTTTTTTGGTTTTTAGAGATGGTTTCTCTGTGTAGCTTTGCGCCTTTCCTGGAACTCACTCGGTAGCCCAGGCTGGCCTCGAACTCATGAAGATCCGCCTGCCTCTGCCTCCCGAGTGCTGGGATTAAAGGCATGCGACACCACCGCCCGGCATGTGAAGTTGTCTTACTAGGACACATTTGCAGACTAGCAGAGCAGGGGTCCTGCTGAACTCGCCACAAGCAGTGGATACAGAGGCCAGTGGTCCAAAAGCTGTGCGTTGTTCGAATTTAGCTCAAATTCTCCAAGTTCAGCTTAGACACCACCACGTTGTTTAAAAGGTCCCGACTCAGCAAGACAAAAGGGTGAGCACAGGCTTTTGCTCTGATGATGGCAGGACACCAGCCCTTGCTCTCCTGGCTTCCAGGTTTCTCCCCCCATCTCCCATGCCCACACCCTTAAAATTCTCTGGGTGGGGTTCTTCTCGGTCCGCATCTCCTACCCCTTAAAGTTTACCCAACCAAATGCAAACAAAAGACTAACTTCATCTCTCATTTACGTCTAAACCCCTGCCAATCAGGCTCAGGTACTGGGTAGTCAAGAGCTCAGCCAAAGCAGCAGGCTGGCAACACATTTTCAAGTCCCTCCTCTTGCTGCTCCGAGCAGCTTCTCTGCCTCAGTAAGCTTTGTTTTTTTCTTATTCTACTGTGTATCATCCTTCATCTGTATGAGTTAATGAACCTGGGAGCCACTGGCTCCGAGTGACTTTGATGGACAGAGTTTCCAGGATCCTGGTTTTCTAGTTTAAGCCTGCCTGAGCTAAGAAATAGGTTCCACCAGTCTCAAAGAATCCTGCAACAAGATGGTCTTAGCCCTCCTCATCAGCTGAATGCTGCACTTCATTATTTCTTCCATCGAATGGGAAAATGTGCCAACGTAAGAAGGACGGACAGACATCTGAAAGTACAATCTTTTCTCCAAAAAGCACAGCAATACACTTGAGGTGGTCGCTTCAGAACAAGGTTGTGATATTTTATGAAGATAACTAGATAATGAGCAATACAAAAAGGAGAGAGGGGAGGGGCTTTAGGGTGGCACCGGTAAACACCTACCACAAGAACCTGGGGCATGGGTGAGGTCTTGGGGTGGAGCAGAGGGTGTGGATAAAAGAGTCAGGCTAGAACTTTGAGAAGGAAGTGGCAAACAGAGATGGCATTTTGAGAGCCCTTTCTACAGCCTCTTTCCTATACATTCACAGAAGGTGCTTACACGCCAAAGATCTGCACTATTTTCATGATATGAATATGAGTTGGCTAACATGTGATTGCTCAAGTTTCCTCGACCCATCAGCAGGATCAAGAGAATGGATGGATTTCAGAAAAAGGAGTCAGTATTGGGTAACTACTGAAGAATTAACTAAAATTATGGGACTTAATTTACCCAAAAGATAATATAAGATATTCAATCACTGTGCTAATTATGACCTCTATTTTGGGAAGTCTTCAGAAATCCTTTCTTAAGTGACTTCTAACAGAGGCCATCATTGTAGGAAGCACATATCAAGGATGTTCATTGGTAAGACTTCCTTTCTTGTCGATAGACCCTTTCTTTCCACACAGAACCTTAAAGAGAGGAATTCTTGGGCTGGAGAGATGGCTTTGCGGTTAAGGGCACCAGCTGCTCTTCCAGAGGTCCTGAGTTCAATTCCCAGCAACCACGTGGTGTGGCTCACAACCATCTGTAACAATATCTGGTGCCCTCTTCTGGCATGCAGGCAGAACACTGTATATATAATAAATAAACGAGAGAGAGAGAGAGAGAGAGAGAGAGAGAGAGAGAGAGAGAGAGAGAGAGAGAGAGAGAGAGAGATATGAATTCTTGTCCTAAGTTCCCAGGGCGGCGGCGGCGGCGGCGGCGGCGGCGGCGGCGGCGGCGGCGGCGGCGGCAGCACACGCCTTTAATCCCAGCACTCAGGAGGCAGAGCCAGGCAGATCTCTGTGAGTTTGAGGCCAGCCTGGACTACAGAGTGACATCCAGGAGAGGCACCAAAACTACACAGAGGAACCCTGTCTCAAACCACCACCCACCCAGAAAAAGAGAGAGATGGGGTTGTATCAGTGCACATTTGAAGCCCCTAATAGATAATGAGATCTGTGACCAGGCACTGGTAATGGAGATGCTTCCTGTATCTATTTTAGCATCCCCAGTACCTGGCACAGTGTCTAAACAGTAACAGAGAACTGGTGAGAACAGCACGTGCAAACAATTGGATGAACAGATAAAAACACGGGCCTGAATCATGGCTTATGCACATGGATGAAAAGAAACAAACAAATGAGAAAGAGGAGAAGAAGGGAGAGAAGAGAGGAGGGAAGGAAGACAGGAAAAGGGGAAGAGAAGAAGGGATTAAAATGAATGGGTATGTGGAGAAGGTAGGGTAGGGGATGAGGAGAGAGAGATGCAAAATGAAGGAGGTGAGGAGAGGAGGGAATGGGAGAAGTAGACTTCAGGTTGATATAATAACCAGAAATGAGAGATACAATTGCTTGCATTTTTATCTAAATTATAGCAATTGGTGGTACTACCACATAACAGGAATTGTTACTATGACCCACCATTCCCACATGGTGTTAACGATGAAACCTTGGTCCTTTTGATGCTTAATCTTGATTTTTCAACTTCGACTGGATCTAGAGACAGCTTAAAGGCAAGTCTGGGCACCCCTCTGAGGGAGTTCCTTGATCAGATTATTTGAAACAGGAAGTCTCACTGTAAATGAAGGTGGTAACATCCCATGTCACCCCAGAGTGGTTTTTGTTGTTTTTAAAGGGAGGTGGAAAGGGGAATTTTTTTTTCTTCTGCTTGCTCACTTTCTCTCTCACTGGGACATTCATCTACCTAGTTGCCGCTGTTGTCTTTCTCTGAGAGCAAAACTCATATTTTCTAAGCTTCCAACATGAACTGAAGACCAGTGCTTCTCCAGGAATCCTCCAGGTTTTAGACCTGATTGGTACTTTGGAGATATTCAGCCTTGTGGACCAAGAAGCTACCAGGTTCTCAAGGTCCCCAATGTGAGACAAGTATTTGACTAATCAGACCATAGATAATTAATATGATGAGTCCCATTTTAATAAATAATTGTTCTATTAGTTTTGTTCTTCTAGGGAACCGTGGCTATGACGGCTCTAAAAGTCACAGTGAGTTTATGTTTTTGTTCTCTGATTACAGAAACAGTGAAGATGTGATTGACTTGGAAGAGAACTGGACCAAAGAACACACCCTTGTCCAAATCTGGCATTCTTACTGATTAGTTTTGTAATATCAGTAAGTTGCCCATTCTCCCAAAATGTCTCTATCTCCTTTGAAGATTAGAACATTATGCTAGCACTGTTGATGTTCTTAAATCAATACATATGGTGAAACCTTATTTATTATTATTTATTATAAAAATAGCATGGCTGTTCAAATTTAGAATTCCATAATTCAAATTCTCTAACGTAAATTTACTCTGTGGAGAGAAAAGGAACACTGCCCACAGACTACGGAGGGCCCTATACATCACTGAGATAACGTCCTTCCTCTGATGGTTTCATCTGGAACTTTCCCTTGCCATGAGTGCAACTGGATGGATTTGAAAAACAAAAGATCTGACCTAGTCTAACCTTGGTCACTTTCCCATAAGGAGCCAAAAGGTTTTGAAAGGAGAGCAGCTTGCCCAGATTCAAAGAAGCGAGGTCCTTGTCTGGAGAGCAGCACATGCCAGCTCTTAACACTTGCTCTGGGACCACACTGTCCCCATGAGGAAAGAATGTCACATCACGTGCCTGCATCTGAGGATACCCTTGTTCATTTTAAGCTATCCTTCTATATGAAGAACTCAGGCTGAGGATTTGGGAGGGGGTGAAGTGGAGGTCAAGGGATCCTTTTGTTTGTACCTTGAAACAGGGACTCGAGAGATGAGCTTCTGTAGATTCTCACAGGAAAACTCAGTTCTAAAGTGAGGTCTGGGTGTAATTCTGACTCTCACTCATGTCCCATACCCACCTCTCCTAGACACTCACAACTTACTAGTTTTGAAATCATAGAAAATCATTGAATTTTTAACCCTTGGTTTCCTATGTAAGACCCAAACAATAGGTACTGACAATCAAAAGTTGCTATGGACAATTAACCATGTGCCCTTTAGCAAAGTACTTACTTAGCTTGCTGTCTGGGCCACAGCTAGGGCCTCAGTGCAAGGAAGAACGTTCTAGATTAGTATGTATCTTATAAACAAGATAGAAAAAGCAAATAAATGTCAGCAATAAATGTTACTGTAGTAATCATATTGAACAAACTGAGAAAAAAATCAGAATTTGAGTATATGAAATAATATTCTACATACACACCATACAATGAATTTAGTCAGTATAAATGCATGATGAATGAGTTTGAGTGGAGCAGAAGGAGTCGTTAAGCACCTACATATTTCCTCACAGAAAGCACATGGAACCCAAATCTCTGAGACAATCCACAAGGTTGGAATACAAACACAACATAGTGAATATTTTGTATTCCAGGGGATGTGTTGGGATAGCTCAGAGCATGAGAGGGAGGGTATTTTAACTGACTGAATTCAGTGGGGGCCTCGGCTTGGCCAATGAGAACAGTCGTGTTTAAAAGACCAGGAAAAGGTAGAGAGCAGCTGCTACATAATGAGGTCTAAGCTTTGGTTTGGAGTGGCTGCTTTGAAGAAGAAAAGAATCTTGGTGGAAATATACATATACTAATATCTTCTGGGTGGAGAGCTGGCTCAGTGGTTAAGAGCATGTGTTGCTCTTGTAAATGACCAATGTTCAGTTCTCAGCACCCACAAAGGTTGGCTCAGGTCCACCTATAACTCTCGTTCTAGAGGATCGGAGGCCTCTGGCCTCCCCAGGCACCAGTACTCACAATACACACTCGCACGCACGCATGCATGCATGCATGCATGCACACAATTAAAAACCAAAAAGCAAATCAAAATCATATCCTGTCCTCAGCAGATTAAGATTGTTTATCCGTCAACAAAAGAGCACGGTGTCAAAAGTCTGTATGTTTACAGATTCATAATTTGTGAAAAATTATCTCATGAGTTAACTTTTTTAGAACCTCCCAAGATATTGCTATGACCTGGGAGCCTAGACTTGCATATATGAGCCTATGTTAGCATTGCATATTCAAACTCTAACACTTAGACACAAACGTTGTCATTTTTTTTTAATGGTTGCTGCCTTTTCCTCCCCAGCTGTCTGAATCAGTAACTGCAACTCGGCAGCTACCAGCAGCCAGCAGCTGTCAGGCCACAAGGGCCATAGCCGGAGGGAAGTCTGTTCCCTCCAACTCCAACTCTCGCAGAGCTGCGAAGGGAATTTAACTAAACCTCTCTCCCTCTAAAGAACTCAAGATTCAAAGGTTAAGGTGGAACTCTGGTCTTCAGTGGCTGAATAGTAAGTAGCTCACCTCCTCTCCTTGCTTGTGTCCTCCAAAAAGCCTTCATGCGGCTCCTCGCCCCTCCTTATAAACCCTTTCTCACCTGGCTCCTCCCTACCACTTCCTGTCAGCTAGTTGCCGACTCAGCCTCCTGATTGTAGGTGAATTTCATTTAATCAAACACATCTTTGCATCATTAAACAAACTTTCCAGAGTGAGCATAAACAAAAGTAACACACCGTGAAATAATATTCTACAACACACAAATGTGTAAACACAGACATGCATATAATGGAGAGAGAGAGAGAGAGAGAGAGAGAGAGAGAGAGAGAGAGAGAGAGAGAGAGAGAGAGAGAGAGATTGTTACCTAACAAAAGAATTGTTCAAGGTGGGTGTGCTCTAATAACAGAAGAGATATAAGGTGGAAGCTGTGACATTTGAAAAGCAGAATGTCTGAATAATGGACCTTAAAAACAACAGATTAAGAGGCTGTAAAATTTTGGATGAGCTCTTTAGGAAAACCTCAGAAGGTTCTTCATCCTGGGGGTTTACATATCCATTGCCTTGAAGATGGATGCTGCTGATGGCTTCCTCAGCTGACTTTTTCTAGTTTTAATTTTCAAGTAGCCATGGCTGCCATTGAACACTTATAATGCTTGAATAGCCCCCACTAAATACTGCATGGGACCTAGTGACACTTTTCATAGAACATACTTACAGTGTGCATGTCCCTGGGTGTATGTGTGAGTATAAAATTTAATTTTTGTAGCAACTGTTCAAACATTTAGTTAAGGCCAATGGCCTTCAGGGGGATTAGCATGAATATCACCCAATCCTGTGATGTGATTCATGCATATGTGTATCTGCTCCATACTCTCTGGTTCTAAAACATTTTCTCAAGAAGGACACATGAAAACAACCTTGACATATTCTAAAATTTAAAGAATTTAACCATTGATTGATAATCCTTTAAGAGGGAATGGAGCTCATGAAAACTAAAAAGACTCCCAAGTCTGTCTCCCAAACAATGCTTCAAGCATGTGATGTTTTTAATGTCTTCCAGATCATTAAGAGAGAAAAAAAAAAAAGCCAAGATGTATCCTCTCTCAAAAAAATCATTAGTGCAGCGGTTTTCAACAGGGGGTGAATTTTGTACCCAGGGGACATTAGGTAATGTCTGGAGACATTTTTGTTTGTCACAAGAAGGACCACTAGTGAAATCTAATGGAAGAGAAGCCAGGAAGCCAAGCACTCTACAATGGACAGGGACAGCCCCCACAGCAGAGAATCCTCCCGTCCCCAAATGTCAGTAGTGCTGACTTTAATTTGGGGTTGAGAAACCCAAAATTAAAATAATCTGTTTGAGTTTTTAATGTTTTCCTTTTTATTTTAAGTCATGGAACTTTGTGCAGAGGACTGGAAGAGGGTGGACGTATGGTGGTTGGGGGGCGGGGGGGCCGCTACTCAGGATATGTTCTGGATTCCAAACAGTTACAAAACCAAAATCCCCTCGCAGAGTTCAAGTGAGCACAGGACGGACTGGATAGGGCCCTTTGGAACCTGGAACCTCTTGGGTGCCCCAGGACACAGGGCTGCTCTCTGCAGATCTGTCCTTCCTGCACTTTTCCCATGGTCAGGTTTTCTTGGAACTGACACTCCTACTGTATTGATGTGCAGGCTGTTCTGGGAGTTGAGATGCTGATACAAGTATATATATCTTACTCTTGTACCCCTCAACCCTCTTGGCCGTGTGTGATAAGCACAGAGCCAGCCTGGTCTTGCATGTTGGCATTCTATCTTCCTAGCCTTAGCCATAACTGTCTTCCTAGATGTTCTGTTTGGCTGAATGTAAATGTGATATGTAGAGAGATTGCAGCTCAAGGACACCAGACGACTACAGAAAGCACAGAACGGGAATTAGACAAAAGCTAAAAGACAGTTTCAGCTCATCTGTCTTTGGTCTACTACCAGTTGGGCAGTTTGGAAATTCCCATGAATACCAGAGTTAACAACCATTAAATGAAAATAAATACATAGGTAAATAAATAAAAACAAGTCTGTTGCAAGGTAGTTGTATGTGCTGGGGTGGGGGTATGAATGTGTGTTGCTATGGTAACATGTACACACACACACACATACACACACACACACACACACACACACACACAAGCATAGAAGCTAGAAATTAACCTTAGATGCCATTCCTCCAGAGACATCCACCTTATTTTTTGAGACAGAGTCCCTCTTCGAAGCTTGCCAGGTAGCCTTAGGGTGGCTGGCTGGCCTGTCTACCATTCCCCAGTGCTGGAATTACAAGGGCATGCCACCACTGGCATTTTTGTTGACAAGTTTTGGGGAAGCCAATTCATGTTCTCACGCTTGGGTGGTAAGCACTAGAGTGAGCTATCTCCCCCAACCCATGACGAAGTTTAAATAAGATAAAACTCCTTCCACGATTTCCAAAGCATTGCCCAAATGGACTAGAGTTCTCAGCAGTTCATCGGCAAGGGTGTGTGTGTGTGTGTGTGTGTGTGTGTGTGTGTGTGTGTGTGTGTGTGTGTGTGTCTGTTTAGGTTAAAGCAACTATCTATATTTGCATTTATTCATGCTATTGACAGAATCCATTTTAGGTGCCATGTAGCAGAGGGCCTGCCCTTCCTCAATTAAAGGAACAGAACTGTTTTGTGAAATTTGTTTGTTTAAACAGTCTCATTTTTTTTTTGGCCTGGTGGGTGGTTAAAGAGAGCAAAATAACTTGTTCTTCAAACAAACACATGTAAGAAATACTTGATGTTGCTTGACAGGACTTGTTAAACCACGGCCAGTGCTAGCTGTGGATGGCCTTTGGGCCCAATGGACTGTGAGTGGTACCTTCAGCATCTCTTGACAGATGACGGTTTGTACAGTGAAAAACACCAGACTGACCTCTGCTCTGTGTTGCAAGGTCCAGAAGACACCAAGGGTAAGAGCGCTCAGCTTCCAGGAGGCTGAGCCTGGCTTCAGGGCACAGCCCTTCGTTGTCTTTAAAGTGCCTTAGAGAAGAAGTCACGGGAAGAGTCTGACTCCTTTCGTGAGTCGTTAGTTTATTGGGTTTTTTTTTCCCCCCTGTTTTGTTGGAGTTGTAGAACATGTGGAGCCAGGGGACAGACAAGAATGTAAAAACCATAGTTATATTTAAGATTCTTGTTCTGTCTCTTACAGCTTGCCACACTGTATATTACCTTTTGTTTTCACATCAGTTTTCTGTATGAGACCGTGGACCTTGCATCTCAGTATCCTGCAGGCCATGTCTATTATATGCTATGTGTTCACTAAGTAAGAGGGAGAGGGAGAGACAAATAAGGAGGCTGAGAAGGAACGAGAGGAATGGTCACATGACTGTGTGGACCGACAATAATATAGCTTAGTGAACCAGGTCCCTCAGGTACATGGCTATTTACTTGAAGTGCTTGCTTTTTGTAAAGAAGCAGGACACAGACTCTAGTTTTATAGTGTTTGCAGAACCTGGATTTGTCTCACCTATAGGTCAACCCTACTGGCTTCCTTCATCTTCCCACCTACTTGTCCACTCTCTTCAAGAACCAGCCTCCCTTCATTTCTCACTCATCCACACTCATTGCCACCATCCCTTCTTGAATGTGACTATTCATCTCTGGACACTGTTTCTGTCATTTGGTGGGAAATGCTGAGGGGTAGTGCTCCTGAGAACAGACCCACTCATCTCACTCGGCAAGAGAGGTCTGCACACATGCTAAGTCCAGGCAGAGTTGCAAGCCAGAGCTATGAGCCCCACATCTCTACAGAAATGAAACCAGAAGGTATTTTCAAACAAGGGTTCTCACTGGGCAAGATTGTACAAAAATGTCAATGGTACACCCCTGCTGGATGCTGAGAAGAGTACAGACCTGGGAATAAATTTGCCTTTGTAGAATCTGAGTCCCTATATCCCTTTAATATCAGTTTGGGTGTTTTTCATCCATTGACCAATAGCCCTTGATCATTAGCGACAGCCCTGGGGTTTGCTAGATATCTCTCCTCCACCATGGCAGACACTGTCCCTGTAAAGTAAGTTGGATATGTGGCTTCCAACTTGCCAATCTCTCTGGATATTTCCTCCAAGTACTATGTGGTGCTGAACAGCCACTACCACCCACCACACTGGTATCTTAACTGAAGTAGGTTATCTAACCCCCTCAAGTGAAGGGTTACCAGGGATTGAATACAAGATGTGTTATCTCTAGGTGGATGGATCTTACTTGTGCCTGTTTTTGATGGGCATAAACCCACAATCCTAGGGTTTCCACCAAATGTCAGAGTCCCATCATTGACCAACTAGCTAGTCTTACATATTGCAGGTTCTCAGATGGCAAGGTAGTAAACAATAAATTCATCTGAAGGAAGCATTGAGGCCTACATGATTTTTCTTTAACTTAGACTAGACTTAAGTAATAAAAAAAAAAATCCAAAGGGCTGCATATCATTTGCTATGGTTTGGGTGTGAAATATGCCCAGAATTTCATATGTTTGAACACTTGGTCCCCAGAGAGTGACACTGTTTTTGGTATGCTGTGGAGCCTTTTAGACACAGGGCCTAGCTAGTTGACATAGCACGCTAGCAGCAGGCCTTGAGGGTCATAGGTCATCCATTCTTCCTGTGTAGCGTTCAGTGATCCTGTCACCATTTAAGACATCTCACTACATCCTCCAGTCACCATGCCCTCTCTGTCATAATGGACTGGCATTACACGAATTATTAACCAAAGCGAATCCTTCCTTCTTCAAGTTTCTTCTGTGAGATTATTTCATCTTATGATTAAGAGGTTATTCAATGTAATAGAAGTTTGTTTTCTTCATTAATTTTTTTTTCAATGCTGGTCTTAAAACATGCAAGGGAAGTACTTTCCCACTGAGCTACATTTCGAGCTCTAGACATTTCTCTCTGAATCACTTACTAATCCTGTATGGCTGCAGGATTGAGTGTTGTAAGGGAGGGGACTCTGCTCCATGGAGCCCTTCACAGAGTCCAGGGTGACAGCAGTTCAGCATTTGTTAACATGATACTTAAAAAGCGACCCTGGGAAGGAGGGACAGTTAATTCTCGCCAGTCTTAAAGGTTAAAACAATGAGAAAATGAAATTGGCAGATTCGAATGGGCCACAGTTGGAAAGGGTACCCACAATTCCCTTGGCTGGGGTTCAGTCCTGTGCTCACACCTAGTGCATGGGACTCTGGGATGTGCCGTCCAGTTCTGTGCTCAGAGAAAACAGGACAGTGGGCTTGGCTGTATGGCAAGTGGTCCTCGCCACAATGTTCAAATGTTTGCTAAAGGCAAAACATAATTGGATCATTTTTAGGTGAGCAATGGTTTCCTAGGGACTGTGTGGGTGATGGTTAAGGTGGGTGTGATAGTAGAGGTTACCGGAACTAAAAAGTAAGATAAGACAGAAGCCCAGTTCTGTCCCTTCCTCAACTGCCTTATCATCAGCTGGGGAGTAAAGGCAGCTCCCGAGCTTCTCATTGCTACAAATTAAAGCCACTTCAGTGAATTTGAGTATCACCCTTGCAATAAGGCACGGAACCAAAGTTGTATCTTCTATTGAGGCGATCATAGCCCTGCCTGGACTACACAAGAGAGGGCCGTGGTTAGCAGACCCAGGATATTTCCCAGGGTGCTAGTGGGTGGCAATTTCACAGAAGGAGACAGGCACCTTATAGATACCTGTGCTAAAAGAGAACTTATGGCACTCCATGAATTCCTATTGCCATTTTGCAAACCATCTGTGAATATCAAAGAGGTCAAGTCCAAGTTCAAACGGGAAACTGTGATTTGGCCCATTGGAAAACCGTCAAGTGAATACTTGTAATCAGCTAACGATTGCACAAAGAATCCGTATAAAAGGAGTGCACTTCAAAAAAAATCTGCATGCACTTGCATATTTTTCAGCTTTCTTTCCTATTTTCATTCTAAAACCAAGATGTAAGTGGAAAATGTTATTAGCATCTGGGTAAGGCCCCTTGCCAGTCTTGAAAACCATCATCAATCACTGAGTTTCTCACTCCCAGGTTTCGATGGAGGGTGACTCATCAACACAAAGCCGTCCGAGAGGTAGCTGGATTCTGAATTCTCAGGCTTTCTTTGCTTCGCCATTTTTTTTTTCCCTCCTGGAACGTAAGACGACTTTAAGTGAATATGCATGTGTTTATGAAAGAGAAGCGAGGCAAACAAAATGTACTGTAACTGAGAAGTGATATTTATGCTTAGGATTTCCTGTCCTTTGCAGTGTGGGGTTTAGTTTTGAAGCACATTTTGCCCAAGGGGAAGGAGGTCTCCGGAGAACTGCTGAGGCCCCTTCTCATGGCTTGTACTTTCCCGTATACTCGTAAGTACACAAGGTCACGTGCTCTCCTATGCTCTTCATCCGTAATATTCTCAGTGGGAGGAGGGTAGTAAGAGAAGAAGTGGAAGACGTCCTTGGGAAGCAAGAGAGAGATGGCTTAACTACTTCCCTTCCTCAGAAGGAACATTCCGACTTAATTCTTTGTCTGTCACAGCACATGTCAAGTAAATTTGACTTTAATTCATGTCAGCTGGTACTGAAGTTACTCTTTAAGAGAAAAAAAAATCAGTCAACAAAATACCTAAAAACGAAGAGATATTTTTGCAAAATTCTTTAGTTTTCTCTTAAGAACTGTGGAAATGGGAAAACAAAATTATTGGCAATGAAATCAGCTAAGAGTTCATGTTTTCTCCCTCTTAGCTTTGTGTCTCTTTGAGGAGGAGTCTGGCTTTCATCTGAATGCCATCATCAGCTCTTCCCTAGAAATGTAGCGGTGGGTGGGTTTGATAGTCAATGGGTGAACTTATCTCTACCTGTATTCAAAAGGACAGATTTGTGCAGCTCAGTTTCCATACACATGGAAAAACACCTCCTGTTCTTCTGCCAATGGGCCCATTGCATCGCTGGCCTCAGTCTTCTTTGGCTCAGGTGACCAGGGAGTAATTCCCTTAGCTTCCAGAGCTCACAGGCTGCTTCCTCTCCTCCGAGGAGGTGAGCGGTCTGACTTGCTCTCTGGGGTCAGCAGCTGCAGGAAGAAGAAGAAATGAAAACTCTCCTCGCTGTCATCAGGTCTCATTCACTGCCAAAGAACAATTGAGCCCTGACATCGCTAGCGGAGGGATGAGGCTTTCCAAGGACAGCAGAGGAAGTAGACTAGCCCAAATGATCAGCCTCCCTGGGGACAGGGAGTTGTCTAGCAGCAAACAGTAACAGGAGCAAGCTGCAAGCACAGCAGGCCCGGGGAAGAGCAGAATGTCCTGGTCCAGCCCCAAAAAGGATGGAGATAGCGGGGAGGTCTGGGAATCCCCAGCAGATGCCTCTACACTTAGTAGGGCTCTTTCTAAACATGTTGCCCAAGTGTTAATGAAGCCAGACAAAATCTAATTCCAACAAAGCCATTCTTCCCCAGGACAATACATACTTGGATAAACAATCACTGAGATGGGTAGTTAGCACTGGTCTTTGATGTACAGCATTTCAACTTGGGAGTTCATGAAAGGACTCTGCAGAATAGTTCAGACCTCATACAAACTGACCTTACCCACATGAGAAAACAGAAAGTAATCGAAGGGCAAATGAAAACCCATGAGCTATTGACCAAGTTTACTAGCAAAAGATTCATTTTAGAAGATACTAAATCATGCATTTAAAACGAAAAGGAAGACAGCCTCTGAAGGATGGGATACAACCCAACATTACTATGTTAGGAAAGACAATGGCAAAATCTGTCAGTATGTCAAAATCCCTTCAACCAGAAGTCACCAGTAACATTGGGGTGTGGTTTAATTACAATACAATGAAAACAGAAAATAAGAGAAGGAAATTGAGAGGCAGACAAAAACTTTATAAAATCTTTCTCATAATGAGAAGGGGGATGAGATACTGACTTTGACTTGTTAGAAAGTTATTCATTTTAAGTTTTCATATATTCATGTTCCTCAGTAACTCCTTTTATTTAAAAAAGATTAAAAACAAGACTCCAAGTCAATTGTTGTATAAGATTAACATAGTTTCTGAGTCTTGAGTACAGGATAGCTTTGATATTTTCTACAACTAAAAACATGTGCTTGCCAATGATAGGGAAGCTCTCTGATGGATGACCTAATGACTTTTACTAAATACATACTTCTCTGTCAAATATGCTTGCCAAATTTAAAATATAAGAGTAAGGAACGAGGAAGATGGAATGAAAGGAAGACAAAAAGGAATAGAAGAAAGAGAATAAGACAAAAATCCCAAGATGACAAAGTACTCAAATACAAAAGGATGATTTTTGAGACCAAATCCCAAAAGGAAACAATGGCTTTGTGTAGAGCTACTTGAAAGGAGCAAATCTCTATTAAAAAAACCAATCAACAAAGGGTGATCTTATGACAAAAATAGGTCATCTCCTTAGTAAAAGTGGTTAATTTTCTGCAAATCGTAACGAAGAACGTGTTTAGTGTAACACGAAAGACAAAGAGCTGAAGCTATGAGGAATCTGAAACTCCGTGGTTCCTTCAGGCCTCTGGGTGACTCCAAGAGGAATCCTCAAGAGATGTACTGCTGTGGTGCATGACTGTAGTAAATGACATACCAGGTTCTTGAACATCGCTAAAAACGTGGATTTCACATGTTCTCAACAACGGCATCAAAGGAAGTGCAGTGGTTTGGGTGGGTTTGCTGCTCGGGGGTGTTTGGCTAGGGTGTTTCCCAGTGGGGTGGTGTTGAAGTGGCTGAAGGTTTAAGTGGTTGAGGCTAAGGGAAGAAGATTCGGCCTGAATTCCATGGAGGCTCCATCCTTGTGGAAGATTCGCATTGTCTTGGTAGGTCAGGGCTGATTGTTTTGAATCAGCACACTGTAATAAAAGGAGAGCGTGGCCCCTCTCCAGTCTTTCACTTCTGATCTCACCTTCTGCACAGGCGCCTACCATTGTTTGGCCATAAGGCATGAGGGCAGAGTCAGGCAGATACCATTGCCACACACCTCCAGAACTGTGAGCTAAATTAACTTCTTATCCTATAAAACACTCAGGTCCGAATATTTTGTTATAGGAACACAAAATGGGCTACAAGGGTAAGTATGTGAGATAATGCTATACATTAACTCAACTCATCCAGTCCATAATATGTGCATGTTTTAAATAGTCTATATATACTTTTTATTTGTTAATTTAAAAGAAAAAAGGGGGACAGAAAGAAAGGAGGGGGGAAGGAAGGAAGGAGGGATGGAGGGAGGGAGGGAGGGAGGGAGGGAGGGAGGGAGGGAGGAAGAAAGGAAGGAAGGAAGGAAGGAATTACAGCATTCAGAATCATAAGGCTCCTATTAGAATTTCTGATGCTTGTCAGTGAAATGTGATGGATATATTGCTATGTTACTTGAAGCTTCTCAATCATAGCCAGTCTTACTTAGTATGCAGACTTGTCTTTTTAATGTTTTCATTTTCTTTATAATGTCTCAAGCTAAAGTATTTCTCTGGGTATTCCTTTAACATCTACTGCCTCTCAGGTTAGAATCTAGTTAGACTTGTAGTACCAGCATGTGGCTCCTCAGTGAAAAGATACAACATATGAAAAGATACAGCCTGCTTTTCTTGGGTTGACTCTTCATGCTACATGGAAAACTCTTGATCTCAAAAACACACTTAGGTGGCTGAGAATGACCTTCAAGACAACAGGGCAGTTTCAGAGATTAGAGATATGAGATGTGCTAAAGAATACCAATATAAGATGACATTTTTCAGAGACATTCATGAAGTACAGTTGTAAATGTGATCTCTCTTGAGCATTACACAAGATGTAGGGCATTTTACGGAGTGTAGCCACCCCAAAACTGAACACCTTAGCCATCAGCTGGGCATTTCACATCTGGTTTGCATCTTCTCCATGAGATTTTCTTCAGTTGGTTGGCTAGGGTTCATTTAGAATACAACTATTATTAGGGAATTATTAGGGAATTACTATTATTGGGTTCTCCATAGGGTCTCTGTAAAGTGTAGCTTGGAGAATCTTTTTGGGCATGGGCACAGGGGAGCCCATAAATCCACCCAACTGTCTCTGCGTGCGTGCGTGCATGCGTGCGTGCGTGCGTGCGTGCGTGTGTGTGTGTGTGTGTGTGTGTGTGTGACATGAAGGACATTTCACACATATGTAACAGAGAATAATTGTCACCTTTGTAGGACCTGGGATGGAACACCAGTCATAAAGCCTGGATGCCACCTTCTCTACCTGATGAGCAATCTCTCAGGCTCACAACTTTGCTCTTGACTTTGTAGCTATTCTACCACAAAGGCAACATAAATAAGAAGCTTCCTTGCTCCTGAATTATATTTAACCCATTACATTTCATAACTGAGTTTTTATTGCCCATTTTGTGGTGGAAAAAGCATAGGTTGTTTTGTTTTGTATGTTCTTGGGAGATACATCTTCTGAGAGTTTTTTTTTTTTTTACAATTCAAATTTGATATAACTTAAAACACATTTAACCACTTAATTTATTTACCCTCTATGTGCTAAGATCAGAAAAATAACTTTACTGTGTCTACAAATATGTGATCTTCAAAGCACTTTCTCAGTACAGTAACTTTGTCAGCTCTGGGAGGCCCTATAGGGTAAGCAAGAAAGACAATCCTTCATTAGCTTTAATAGGTAGGGAAAGTGATGACCACAAAGGTTGCTTGGAGGGCAAACATCCAGAGAGCGACTGGAACAGCACGTTAGGCCCCTCAGACAGGATGTGTTCTACTGAAATAAAGTTCCTTATCAAAGAGCTTCTAGAAAGGTCATGTCTTGGCGATGGAGCTTAAAAATGATCGGCCATTTTCACACAGTAAAGAAGTCAGGAGGTAGCCTGAGGATGAATAACACCATCCTCACAAAAGTGGACAGCAGTCTCTAATGTCAATTTAGGTTGACTACACTGCAAGAAAGGTATAATAGTACCCAGTCCACAATCTCCAGCTAGTTGGGGGGTCATTAAAAAGAGGGTACATCCTCTTTAGCATTTGTGTTTTGAAGACAGTTTCAGAATAAAGGAGTCCAAACAAAAAAACGTCCTAACATGAGATTTGAAGAGATAGTGGCATCCCAGCAATGGCTGAATACACTGAGAAGAGTGGAACCATAGACATGGTATATAAGCCTTAGCTCCCCTTTATGTGTGACCAACCGTGTGCAAGTCTGTCACGGAGCATAACCATTCACCATTTTGATCTGTCTGAGAAATAAGGATGGACAATAAATACCCTTTAAAGAGAAGGGAACCGAGAACCTAGAATGGAAATCCACACATCTTGTCAAAGGGCACCCACTTGTGAATGTCCAAGCTGGCCTTAGAAATTAGTTTTGTCTTCATCGAAAGCTTGGCCATCATAGTCACTTGGAGTTAAGGAATAAACAATGTTAGGGTGACATTAAGGGCAGAAGTCCTAGCTTCTTCTGGGCTAAGACAGTGGCTTCAGACACACACACACACACACACACACACACACACACACACACACACACATATATATTTAGGTTGAGAGGGACATGAACGAATCTGAAAGGGACAGATGAATAATTATGAGGTAAGAGCAGGCCAGGAAAATGGTTTTAAAATACTTGTCTGGATAGCTATGTCAAGTGCAAAAACGCACTTTTATCTATTTCTCTGCTTAAGCATACTTTAGGCTGATGGTTAAACATTATCCTGTTAGAGCCAAGAAGTCACTCTGAAGGGATAAACTTTCATACATTTTCTTGTTTCTGTACATCACTATGGAGTTAAAAAAAGAAAGTCCCCTTCTTGTTAAAAACTGCCAAAGTTGCCGGGCGGTGGTGGCACATGCCTTTAATCCCAGCACTTGGGAGGCAGAGCCAGGCGGATCTCTGTGAGTTCGAGGCCAGCCTGGGCTACCAAGTGAGTTCCAGGAAAGGCGCAAAGCTACACAGAGAAACCCTGTCTCAAAAAAAAAAAAAAAAAAAAAAAAAAAAAAAAAAAAAAAAAAAAAAAAACTGCCAAAGGGACAGGCACAGAGCACTTTCTCGATTTTTATTTGGAAATTAGCTTGGTACTAAGGTGAATGAACAATGAAATGCACTTACTTCAAATTAACTCTGTAGATAAGAACTAGAACCCAGATGTGCCCACTGGACTCATCTTCCACCCCAGAAAGACTGGATTAAGTGGATTCAGGCTTTATTATACTATTCTCAGCCAAGAGAGGATTTCTTACTTATTTCTTCACCCCCATGCTCCCTTCCCTGTGGCAATGCCTTCAGGTATCCCAGTTCTCTCAACAGAAGGATGCTAGTGTTATACAGATAACAGAAGATGGAGCCTCTGGTGAACAGTCATCAGTGAACTAGACAGTCTTCTGCAACAAGGGATGGTCCAGTCTGAAATATCCACATGGTTAATTTAATATTAACGGCTCCCCTTCCTCACTGAGTGAGAGAAAAAACAAACAGGAGTTAGTACTCGGCATACACTGATAGGACACAGATGTTCCAAGGGACCAACATTCATCTCTATTACCTTCTAGGTATCCCAAAATAAAGTTGTCAGAGGAGACGGTCAGGATAATATGAGACCCAAAAATGCAATATGAATTTCACCGTGTGCACCTCAGTTTGACCCCTGATCAGGCTTCATGTGTTTCTGCCACACAATAAAATCTAAGTGGACAAACCCACTTCACTTCAAAACAGCTCATAGTTAACCATGCATGACCATTTCCAATGCATTTGAGTTCCTGGGTAATAAGTTTCCATACAATGAAAACCTTAAAAGATAATGACATTCTGACCAGTGAGCTCTCAGTCATAGCTTACTGCCGGAAATGAATAACTTCTCTGGGCAGATGGTCTAACCACCGACTCTAAGAAATGATATTTCAATATTAAGCTGAAGATTACTCTCTTCGGGGAAAATAATCTCTTTAAAATTGTCTACTCTCTGGCTTTAATGAGAAAACTGGCTATTTGAGAGTTGAAGGCAAAAAGAACTAATTACTTCTCATGGTCTCCTTCCGGTTAGAAAGATGTTTCAGGATTTACAGTATGTCTGTATCTGGCCTGAGAGGCGTAGGGTGTGGGGAAACTTCTAACTACTCACAAGCAATAAACCTAAGGCTTAATGTATGAGGTAGACTCATAGACACTTCTCAGCTACACTCTTTAAGAGCCTGCTTGACCGCTGTTCCAAGAGCGGGAAGATGCTCCCCAAGAGTCCCTGTTACCTAACAGCTTGGTATAAACATCTCTTTTCATTGTCTTTCCTGTCTCACACACACACACACACACACACACACACACACACACACACACACACACACACACACACACACACCACATTCCATTACCTACTCCTCCACTGAAGGACCCTGATGCTAGTTCCAGTCCTAGCAACTGTGAAGGGCGCTGTAGTAAACAGGACTGTGCAAGCAACTTAGCAGTGTGTTGACTCTGAGTCTTCCAGGTACACAGACAGAAGCGGCGTGGTAGGTCATATGGCTGCTCTAATTTTACCTTTTGAGGAAACTCCAAACTGACTGCTAAAGCGGCTGGGCCAGTTGACGCTCTTTCCAGCAGTGAACCAGGGATCCTCTTCCCCCACATCCCTACCAGCTCTGTTGTCAAATGTTTCCTTGGTGATACCCATTCGGACTGGGGTGAGATGAAATCCAAAGACAGTTTTAATTTTTTTTTTTTGATAGTCGAGTATTTATTGATAGGTTAGTGGTTGGAAATATACAGTTAATCACATTCCACAAATGTTTGTTGCAGTACAAATTATAAGAACTGCTGAAAGCTGGTCAAAGACATGGTACTGTCTTGTGTAACTATTAGTCACTCTGATGCCAGTCACCCTTTCTCTCCTGCTGTCCTCAAGTAGTTCTGCAATGACTCAGTCATTTTAGTTCAGTCACATCTCACCCAAATAAGATCACATTGTGATTATGAAACTTTACTATTCTTTGGAAATTAATGATTTGAATGAAGTTTTGAATCTAATGAATAAAATACACAATCGTAGAGATAAATTGATATTTCTTCAAGTAATCATTGTATTAGTTTATATTTTTGAAATAGTCTCAGTATTTACGATGTTAATTTATTTATTTGGTTTAGGGAAAATAAGCCAAATGACAGTATATTTTTCCAAAATGATGTTTACTTATAGTTGGGACATGAAATTAATATGAAAAAAATAGTATCACAAGGAATGTGTGTGTGTGTGTGTGTGTGTTGTGATCTGAATCTTATCAGTGATTTCAACCTGTACTATCGTGTTCTTCCCAGTGTTCTATGGGAACTTCCATCTTTCTCAGAGGATAGACACTTATATTGACAATGGTATTTGGAGATTATGTCTTCAAAATGTGATTAGGTTTACCATAAGTCATTAAGGTAGAACCCACACAGCTGTTTCTAGCTCTCTTACAAGAAAAGACACAAGGAACTAAAACCATAGAAAGGTATTTTTTCCTTGCTTCTAATCATCTAATGCTGTGTGGAGCTGGAACTTATCTTTTAATACATATAATTGTATATATTATAATTTTATCAAGGCCCTCTGATAAATCTTTCTCCCAAAATTCCATATGTGTATGTGTTTATGAGAAAGATGGAGGGAGCTGAGTCCATTTAATTAATATTTCATACTTGAACGTGGGTGAGAAGTTATTTTCTTGAACAAAGGAAGTGTATCAGTGGCTACACCCAGGAGGACCATGACTTCCCTGGTACCCTACAACTTTTGACTGCCTATAGCTACCCTGGAACAGGTACTTACTTATGAGACCATCACTGGACATTATACTCAACATCTAATTTTATGCTTGATAGTATAATTTAAATGAAAGAGTGTGTTAGCTGAAGATCTATAGCATGCACATTTTTATAAGCTTACTTTTTGTCATTGATTTAAGAAAATATTGACAACTAATCAGGAGAGGCCATTTCACTAGTCAGTTTCCATAACTATTATGTAGTACCTAGAAGAGGGACAATTATATTTCAGTGTTGAAGGCTCAATCCCACAGAATAACCTTTATGTAGATATCAAAAGACAGTTTTAATTTTTATTTCCCTCATGGCTAAGGATGTTGAAAACCTTTTCATTGGCCATTCACACATGGGCAAATTTAATTAAGTTGGAACAAATGTTCTGCCATGTCAGTGAGCAAGCACTTGAGTCAGGCCCAGCAACTGAATGCATACCTACAGTCAACACCATGGTTGGGCATATTTGAATGGTCAGAGGCTTCAAAGGCACAGGAAAGACCCCAAGGTGGATGTCAGCATCTCTTCCCAGCTCTGGCCCTGACTTGGACTCCTCTGGTGCCAGCTCGAAGCTTGATTCCTCTCAGCTTACTGGGTAGGGAGGGCTGAGCTGCCCCAGGTGTCATATTCAGTCAATCCAAGGGGCAGCAGAGGGACAAAGCATGGGTTTACCACCTTGGGCTGGCTCTCCCTGCCCATCTCAGAAGACTGTCTCTGAAGATCTTCTGGTGGGTTCTGGGCCTTAATGTGGACCAGAGCAACATTTCAAAGATTTCAGAAAGTGTAAAATAGAGAACTGTGTGAGGGACAGATGGAAGGAGAAGAGGGAGACTTCGCTTAGAGAATGTCAAGCAGTCAGCAAGGTGAGGATGATGAATACACAGGGTGAGAATGGGAGTTATGTTAAAAAGCTAGTTTAGCTGGTGATGGTGCACAACTTTAATCCCAGCACTCGGGGAGCAAAGGCAGGAGGATCTCCGTGAGTTCAAGGCCAGCCTGGCCGACAGAGTGAGTTCCAGGACAGCCTGGGCTATACAGAGTAACCCTGTCTCGGAAAAAAGAAAGAAAGAAAGAAAGAAAGAAAGAAAGGAAGGAAGGAAGGAAGGAAGGAAGGAAGGAAGGAAGGAAGGAAGAAAGAAAGAAAGAAAGAAAGAAAGAAAGAAAGAAAGAAAGAAAGAAAGAAAGAAAGAGAAAAGACAAAGTCAGTTTAAGTAAGATGCTACAAAATGCAAAATGTTGATTTCCTGATAACTGAAGAGTGGACTTGGTATCGCTTTGCCAATGCTCATTCTTTCCATCTTAATACTTTTCATTAAAGGCTGAGATCCTCGACAACACATCTGTTCCCTCCCTTTCCCACAGGCAGCCATTATAGTTGAAGCAGACATGCTCTCAGAACATTCTCTGTGAGTTTTAGACAGTGGTCCTTGAGAGAAGATCCTCAGCCTGCCCCAGGTGCTTTATTAGCTGGGTTCCATGTTGAGAGGGCACAAGAACAGGCTGCCGGCTAATTAGAGGAACCGTGAAGGAGGTGAGATGGTTGTGGATCACCACATCTCTGCTCCACTATTATAAACTTTTAGTTTTAATCACTCTACCCTAAAATACAGCTGCCAGAGTGAACCAAGGAACAATTGTTAACACTTACAGGCAGGCCCACACCAGGATGAGGTGGCTCCTATCATCTACGGTCTATTTATAAAGCAGTATTGGTGTCCATTGTTACCAGATCTGGACCTACATTGGGCCCTGGTGCTCTTCCTGGGATGGAATCACTGGGAAGTTTTGTTAGGGTATAAGGGCAGACCAATGGAAGGCCAATCAGAGGCACAATGCATGTACAGAGAAACGAAAACACTTAATTGATTGACTCTTTCAGTACAAAAGCAAGTTACTTTACTCAAAGCCACAGATCCCTCAACTTCAAACAGGGACCATAAACTTATTGTGCAAGGAAGCTATAAGCATCAGGTAATAGCCAGCCTTTAATTTCAGGACTCAGGAGGCAGATGCAGGTGGATCTCTGTGAGTCTGAGGCCATCCTGGGCTACAGAGTGAGTTTCAGGAAAGGCTCCAAAGCTACACAGAGAAACCCTGTCTTGAAAAAAAAAAAAAAAAGAATCGGGTAATATCACATATGTAAATGACACTGCCTGGAGTCTGACAAAAGTGACCCCGTGTGGATGCCCTGAAAATGTGCAAAAGGCACTCGAAGGCCTTCAGGTAATCAATTCAGTTGAACACTTGATAACCAAATAGAATACCCAGGCAGAACTGCCTGAGTCCTCTCCACCCAATCCTCTTCCAAAGTCAAGGTTACCAACTGCATCCCCCATTAGCATAGCACAGGTCTGCTCAGCATCTTGTGTATCCCAGAGTCCTTAGCTTCTACCACAATGCTTGTATCTGGTAAATTACAAAATGATCATTCAAATCAAGATTACTCTGCTTTTCTTCCTAAATGTCTCCTATCTATAAGGTAAGACTTTTCTCATGGCTAGCCATCTCAGTTTACAACTTTGAAGAGGTGGTTCTGGGATTATCCTGCTCATTGAGTCTCTGAGAGTTTCCAGTAACCCAGCCAGTGCCTGACATCTGGTACCTGACCCCTCCCCCCACTTCCAGGAGGCAGTTTCCCCATCTTGATGACTCCTGTCTGGTCTTGCAAAATGTGTTTCTTCCCCTTTCACAAGAACATATTGAAGCAACATTCTTGGAGATATCAACTCTCAGAAAGTAGGGGAACAAAAGAACATTTAGCTCCGGCTATTTAATTTTTGTGGGTCACAGATGACTTTAGGGATGTCATGCAAACTCTTAGTGCTCCACCTGGGAAGCTTTATCAGCCCTGTGCAGCTCTGCACAAGGTCTTGGGGTCTTCCGGGCTCTCCTAAAGCTTGCTGAGGCCTCCAGAATAAGAACTTTGCATGTAGGTTGAGAAACCAAAGCCAAGAATGTTTTTAAAATGACACCGTAAGTCATTCTCTTTGATGATTCTTTTTCACACTTGCCTCCCCCATGAGTCTAAGAATTTCTCACCCATTTCCTTACAATAACACCATAGGTTATGCCCAATTGGTATTATTATAACCACCTGAAATATATGGAGTTTACACTGCTCAACAACGTTAAGTAGCAAAGAAGCTATTCTGGTTAAATATGGACATCCTCGCTCACAGCTATTTACTCTCAGCCCCATTATATGCCAGGCAGAGGGAAATAGATGGAGAAAGCAGCTGGGCAGGGAACTCCAAGTAATGCAGGTGACGCCTACAAAGGAGGCTCGAGAACAGCTTAGTGAGCCTTGAATGGCATAGTGGAAAAAGCAAGAAAGATTTCTCTGTTTGCGAAGAGCATTGCAATGTGATTGCTGGCACAGTTTAACAGAACAGGGGTGGGTCTTCCATGTTTGGCATATGAATATGAGGGTAGATACATGAATCACTGAAGTCGGTGCATTTCTGTTACCATGGGTAACACTACCATCAACACTATAGCTGATACTCTGCCCCATATATGTATGTGGCAAACCCATTTCTTACCCAGGATCTCAAGGCATCTTGGATCATCATTAAAATATGCAGAGAGTCCTCCCAGTGTAAAACCACTGGATTGTGCTTTCTTTGGACAAGGCAAGTCAGCTTAACGCTCCAAAAGGTTGCCTCTGAATCAGATGGCCTAGGTTCAGATTCTAGATCTGCATTTACCAGTTGTTGCTACCCAGTGTTTAATTTAAGCAGAAATATGCCATAGAATTTTCAACAAATACATGTGACATGAAATGTAGAAATCACTTGGGTCTCCTATTCACCCTTCCCACCTTTAGGATTGATTAGGTCTTCTTTTTGTAAATGGTCCCAGAGACCAAATACCTCCCAGAAACAACTTAAGGGAGGATGTTTTTCTATTTTTGGCTCAGATTTCAGAAGGTTAAGTCTGTGGCCACTTGATTCCATGGGATTGGACCAATTGTGATTCAGAACAGCCCGCAGGAGGGAGCTGTTATTCAAAGCAGAACACAATGCAGAGAAATCAGGAGTCTTGATGCTTAGTTGGCTTTCTGCCCCTGTCCCCTTTTCTTCCATCTGAACCATCTAGCCATGATGGTATTGACCTTGTTCAGAGTCAGTCTTCTCCCTGTCTCTTTATCCTTTCTAAAAACCGCCTTCATAGATACAGTCAGAGAGGTGCACCTTATTGATCACGCAGGTGACTAAAAATTCAATTGTTACTGAATATTAACTATTATATTTGGTTAAAAGAAAAACAAATAAAAATAACTTCAAGGCTTGAAGTGATCTTGAAGCTCTTTATGACTCTCTAGATCCCAGTATATTTGAAATAGCACACAGGTTGGGGTGGCTGGAATAGTAATAGTCACTTTTGACACTTTCTGTCACTATTAAAGCAGTTTGATTTTTCTAGAGGCCACTGTGCTCAGAGGAGGCCAACATTAGCCCAAGTGGAAAGAGTCACACTGACATCCCTGGAGTAATATAAAGAGAAGGGAGAAAGGGGGGGGGGGGAGAGAGAGAGAGAGAAAGAGAGAGAGAGAGAGAGAGAGAGAGAGAGAGAGAGAGAGAGAGAGAGAGAGAGAGAGAAAGAGAGAGAGAGAGAGAGAGAGCCCACAGCAACCCTCATTGGCCACTCCTTTTCTAACTGTTGTCTTTATGTGTATGTCAGCAGACCCAATTCCAGAACCTTCCAGTCCCCACCTTTCCCAATTCTGGACATTCAGGATTAATGAGTTGTAAATATATGAGCAGTGATACTTCATGCCATAAAGTTTTGTGATGATTGATTGGACATTCATAGAGAATCAGAATAGATGTTTGTGTTTCACTTGAGAATTTCTTCCTTTGTGTGTGCCTACAAATTAGCTGAGAAAGAGAAATACAGGCTCTGCTTACAGTTACTGCCTCTCTTTAGACACTTTTCCCTCAAGAGCCAGGGAAAAGAAACCCTTATCTAGTAGGGCATTGTAATCTCTTCTTCAACTGGAAAAAAAAAAAAAAACAGGAGAAAACATACAAAATTCTGCTCGCAGTTTTAAATTGAACAAAATTGAATTGCAGTTTACCACTGGAGAGGGCTGGGCTCTAGGACCCAGTGAAACATATATGGCTCATGTGCCCGAGCAGAGGAGCCATGTGTCTTCTTATCTTCAGTCAGGCAAGGGATGGGAGCTTGGTGGCAGTGGTACCACTCTCCCACAGTCTTTTCCCAAGTATCCCAGAGAAGATTCTGATGATAACTGTGCCCTGCATTCTCCTTCAGACCCCTTCCCAGTTTGACAAGCCCGAGGAGGCAGCATATGAGCAACACCGGAAATGCAAGCCATCTGTACCAAAGCCTGGGAACACTTTCCCCCCATCCCCTTGCTGGTGTGGTCCTGGCATGGGGCTGGGGCCTCTGGAGAAGAGAATTAGAGAAACAAGTCCAGTGGAGAACATGGGATTCCACTTCCATTCATCTTCCTTATTTTGCAAACACCGCATTCTGCAAATCCCATGCCAGTAAAGCTCTTGGATCAGTCTTCAAATTCTTCTGGATCCTTCAGGGAGGAGATGTCAGGACTGGCCAAGAATCTAAGTGGAAACTGATGACAGAAGCTGACATTAATCAGCAACACAGTATGTTCTTCCCAGCAGGTTTCTTCCAATAAATCAAAGGCCAGCAAATCCGAGGGGTGTTTAGTCATGAGAGAGAGCAACTGTTTGCTGTTCTCTTCTCTTGCTAAAGATGATGAATCTAATGTTTAATTGAATCCAACACTGGTGGCCGTGGGGGTGTTTGCTGTAGGTGTGGGATGCACTTACCACATAGAGTCACATTTCCTTGTAGGTACTCCGTGCGGCACATGCCTCACTGTTTACATCAATGTTTCCTTGCCAAAGGAGACACCTCTCTACCTAGTGATCAGAAACAGACTCGCTCACTTGAATTGAAATTGGAGGCTGTTTCAGTGACCAAATAATTCCTCTTCGTTTCTATAAGAACTAGTTAAGGCATATCCATACATGGATGTGTTAATGTCTGTTTAAAATCCAACAGAGACCAACGATGTTCAATATCAGTAACTGTGACGGCAACAGTGCTGGATTCAAAGTCTAGGAGAGTCTTGGGTGTGAAGCCAGATCTCCCTAGAGACATATCCTGTGATTAACTACATTTGTTTGACTCTTTCAGGTCAGCTGAAATCTGGATCTGTGATTTGTGATGAGGAGTCATGAAGAAACTGCCTGGGAAGGAAGATCTGACATTGTACGGGTGTTACGGACAATTTGTATTTCTCCTGTAGAGATCTCTCTGCTTTGTTCCATATCTCAGTGCTTAATAGAGTTGCTTATTTTCTTGCTGTTTAGGGTTTGGGTTTGTTGGGTTTTTTTTTCCCAGTTCTTTATATATTCTAGGCCAGTGGTCCTCAATCTTCCTAATGCTAGAATCTAGAATCTAGACGCTAATCCACTGTCAGATGTATAACTGGTGAATAGTTTCCCCATTCTGCTGGCTGCCTCTTCTCCTGATTGATGCTGTCCTTTGCTATAAAGAAGCTTTTTAGTTTCTTGAAATTCCATTAGTCAATCATTGGTCATAACACCTGTGACATTGTGTCCAGTTCTGAATGCCTTTTCCTGTGCCTATGAATTGAAACATATTCCAAACATTCCCCTCTAACAGATTCAGGTTTCCCAGCCTAATGCTAAGGCCTTTAATCCATGTGGCATTTAGTTCTGTGCAGGGTAAGGATCTTGTTTCATTTTTCAACATATGTCTATTCAGTTTGACCAACACTGTTCACTGAAGAATACAGGTGACTGGCAAATATTTTTAAAACTGTTGAATATCTGCAGCCATCTGAGATAGGCATATGAAAACTATACTGAAATTTCATCTTACACCAATCAGAATGGCTAAGACTTTTTGAAAAAAAAAATGCTGGTGTGAATGTGCAGAATGGGAGCACTTATTCAGTGTTGGTGATAACTCAACTGGTAAAGCTCTTATGGAAATCAATTTGGAGGCATCTCAAAAAGTTAGAAAGAGATCTACCATAATCATAGTTGAGCTTTATCATTCCTGGGAATATTCTCAAAGGACTCTATCCTACTAGGGATGCTTGCTCACCAATGCTCACTGCTACTCTATTCCAAATGATAAGAAACAGCCTATCAATTGGTTAATGGATAATGAAAACATGGAATAAACAATGAAATATCACTCTGCTATAAAGAAAAATTATAAAATTCTCAAGCAAATGGAAGGAGATAAGAAATAATCATTCTTAGTGAGGTAAGCCAGACTCACAAATATAAATGAGACATGTTCTCTATCATATGTGGATGGTAACTTTGAATCTTTAGATATGTGTGTTTAAACTGGAGTGGCCATGGAAGGCAGGAAACTAGGGATCATGGGGCTTACTGCAAGGAATGGGTATAGAAACAGTTGGTATGAAGGAGTAAAGGGAAATAATGGAATAGGAAGAGTTAAATGGGGTCAAGGATGGGAAGGCAGGGTAGATGACAGAGTATGGTGGTGGATAATTAACACTACAGACCTTTAAGGATGCCATATGGAAACCTACTACTGTAGCAGTTTCCTAAAATATGTGCATATGGATTTTCCTTACGATGGGGAGTAGACAATGCCTCTCCAAGACAACTAGGCTCTCGAATAAAAAGTCCAATGCCAAGTATAGGTTACTCCTTTTTGAGCTGTTATTCAATGGGTTCCCATAGATGCCCCCCAAACATTATAGTCATTACTCTTGGTATACTCCAGAATTTGATGGCAAGAATCTATTGCTGAATACAATGCATGTTTGAATCATATGACATGGAGAAATCAATATGGTACTAAACTGACAGCTTCTTCCCTACTGGCTATCCTTTATCATATTGAAAATTTCTGTTGATGCCCAGCAAGGAAGAAAAGTAACTAGTGGTCTTACCCAGCTGTGAAACCTGCAATCTACAATAGTGATCAATCAGGAATCAATCTACAATAGTGATCAATCAGTTGGCACAAATATTATGGCAGTATCCAACCACTTCCTGAATGGATTTAAGACCTGCTCCACAAGATGTTCATACCTGGTACCATTAACTCAGCCAGAAACACATGGATAATTAAGTCATAGAACCTAGGAAAATATACTATGATTATTCTGGTAAATACTAACCTGCCCTGTAAGCCTTTGTATTTATACCCATAGATTAGTGCATCTTTCAATCCTCATCAGAGAAGCTTCTTCTTGTAGTACATGGTGTTACAGACACTGTAAGTAAACAACATTCAGAAAATAAGAGACTATGGAACTTTAAATTGGACATCTACACAAACCCAAGGTGCAAGGATTATCATGGAATGTTTTAAGAGTCAGAGAGATAGCTTATATCTGCAGTAAAACAGTAGTTGATGGACAAGACAGGGCCACAACATTTATAAATTCATAGTGGCTGTGTCTGCATGCGCAAGATGCCTGACGCAGAAGGTGCTCATGAAGTTCCACCCCTCGCTGAGGAACGATTAGCAATGGAAAACTGCTGATGAAGAGAGAGTCAGTTTTCTTCAGGAATGCAGTCCCTGATAGACTGCCCATGCTCCAGTATTCGTTCTTACACCCATGAACATACGGGTGGCCCTCAGTGGACTCGGCAGATTTGAAAATAGATCACAGCAAGCTGAGAAGGAAAACTGGTGGGTGTGATAAGGGAAGGATTGGAGGGGAGGGGGTGTGGATTTGATCAGAACATATTATATGCATCCATAAGACCCTCAATCAATTAAAAACCTCAACAAAGTGCTATGGAAACCAAGAGCGAGATTGGTGTAATTTCTATCAGCAATAAAGCATGTAATGGAGAACACAGAAAATGGGAGGCGCTCACCCAGCAGGAGATTCTGAATATGAGAGTGAGCTAAACAAACCCTGGGGTCTCGACAACATCCTATCCAAAACTCTCCTCTAAAATTCCCATCTTGGTTTGGATAAGTTATTTGTTTCCAAGGCAAGACTCATAACAGACCCATACTAGGCCCATGATTATGGAAAAAAGTATGGAAGTAATTCAGCTACTTAGAGCCAATAACTATTCCAGGATCAGTTACTCGGATAAGCAAGGGAACAATGTTCCTTGGGTGTGAACGATGATTTAATTACAAATGTACTGCACGTGGTTGTACAAGATAAACCTGGCCATGCTAGCATCGTTCCAAATTTTTCGGCTTCTATTCCCCGCAAAATGTCTTCTATTGATAAGAAGCGGAATATGTTGTTTTGTACTCTTAATGAGTATCAACATAGTGAATACAGTCAAAGTTACTTGTGTTTGTATTTTTAAAAAAATATTGATATATAGATCATGAAATTTCAGTCTTACACTTGTCCTGGCATGTGAAGGGCAATTATCATACCCTAATTCAGACACAGCCAATGAAGTTTAGGGAGGAAATGTGAATTGCCCAAGGAAGCATAGATACTTGGTGGCAGGTCAACACTGGAGCTGACTTTTCTGACTCCCATCAAACCCACCTGCACCCATGCTTTTAACCGCCACTTAGTTTGAGGTTAGTTAGTTTGAGGCTATGGGGATGGTGAGAGGAGCCAGTGTGTGTACTTCAAATTCACCTTTTCAAGTCTCCTCCAGACTGCAGGTGCTGATTACTTCCTCACTCAATATCCACTGCTGTTTAGGATACCATTCTACTTTATTTTTGGTAAAAATATTTCATTATTTGCATTTAAATTATTTATGTAGCTTTCCCTCCGAATCATAAATTCAGTTGATTAGGGACTTGATTGTGTCATTGGCTGCTTCTCAGTGACACAGGAAACTATTCAGGCACCAAGTCAAGCTGCTCAGTTCACAGTATTTTCAGTGTTAATAGCACCACAGCCAACGCACAGTGCCCAGTCTCTCTCACCAGGCCACTGGCAGCTCTTTTGCTTTCCTATGGATGCTAGTTGTTGACCTTCAGTATCCAAAGTGCAATTGTCAAGTTAAGCATCTCACACTGGTCAGGTCTTCTGACAGGCAGACAATATATAGAGACATCACAAAGATAACTCTCTGCTCTCCACAGGTTCACAGCCTGATGCTGAAATTCTTATTATATTCTGATTATGGAGTTCAAATACAACAACGTTGCTAACTGCATATAGTTCCCAATATAGAACACTAATCGACAAGCCATTTTACTATCTTGTATCACTTAATTTTTTTCATGAGGGGTCCAATGGAAGTCCTCATCCTCAAAGGGAACACATGGTTTCATGACTTCACCTAATAAAGTTCTGCATTGGTTACCATTGGCAGAAATAACCAAAAGTCTGGTTCAATGCTTACCTTATGCTAAATGTGACAGTACTTAAGAGTTCCTTCCTCATTGACTCATAAAGGGTAAAAAATGTCTGTAGCTTCATGGCTTCTGAGGTGGTATGCAACATGAATATTAAGGGTTCCAGGGTGATAGGGGAGGCTGAATGAAACTTATCATCGCCCAAGTCTTTGTTTGGAGTTCTGCATCCCAAATCATCCTTTAACAAAGGTGGGATACTGCTAGCACAAGGGAGATTCCTTACCCTGCAACATCCAGCATATTCCCATTTTCCAGTTAATTCTCTGTTCCGTTCCAAAAGACCCAATCCTCAAAGCCTCCAAAATCCAACTCAAGTGGATTGACTGCTGGTTACAAGACTGCCGTCAAAATATGTGATCATTTCCAGGAGTTGGTGATGTCAACCCCTACATTGTGCGGTTTGAAAAGAACATAGAACATGACCAAAATGGACTTTCAAAGAACATGTTTAAGGACATCGTGAAAGGAGGGAGAAGTCCTATCTTGAGAAATATTTGAATGCTTTGCCCAAAATTCTAACTCTCCTCTGATCTCAACTGTCTCCTGCTCAAAGCATCTCCTCCCTCAAGCATATCTGTAAGAGCGTGACTTCACCTTCATCCTTCCTTACATTGGACCAGTTTATATACTTCAATCACAGTCATATTTTCACAAGTTTGTACCAGATACCTCAGAGACCATCATATCCAACCCCTCCACCAATAGATAGCCCTCAGAGAGAAGAGTTAACACCTGGAACTGATATAGAGGAAATCCTAGAAGACAGGACTCCTCCCACCTGGAATGGGAGACACTAGTACTTCCTCAAAAGGTAAATGGAAGAGAAGGAGGGCCATGAGAAACAATCCAGAGGCTGTATAGGTATCCTCAAAATAGCAGCTCACAGATTTACTTATAAGTCATGTGAATTAGGCTAGCAAATTTTTGTAGTAGTGAATGAGAATGCCAAGTGACTGACCGGGCCTCGTAGACTCTTTAGCTGGAAGTTTTAAGGGTGAGGCTCAAATTCATCCTCTTCCCTTCCTTCATCTCTTCTTCCTCCTCCTCCAAAAACCATCAGAAGGAGAATTATGATTGTGGCTGAGACAAACTGAAAAATGCAATAATTTAAGTGGAGAGGGCTAAGAAGGAACATTCGAGAATGACATCAGGGCTAGGAAATAGAGATAGTATACTTGTCAGAGAGAATCAGGGACATTTCTAGAAACAAGGCCTGCTGAGCCAAAGGGAAATTGGATGAATATGGTGATGTTTACTTTCCCAGCTTTTCATAGGAAACTAAAGATGGTTTTGTGAAAAACGAGGAGGGAAAAGGTGAGCCTCTACCATTAGCCTCTCAAAGCTTTGATTCAAAACATTTGTTTTCAAACACACTAAAGATTTGATGTATAGCTGTTAAAATTTGCAAGTGGATTTTTTTCACAAATTATTTGAAGAAAATGCCTTGAGGACATGGAACCATGCCAAAAAGAAAAGAACTAAAGAAAAGAAATCTAGCATAAGAAACGCTGCTGGAATTTTAGGGACTATCAGCCAGGTTCATCCCCACCAAATTACTCCTCTCCCCTTCCTTCCATCTGATACTCCTACTCTGAAGTGGCAAGGATTTGGCTCTGAGTCTACAGAAAATAGATGCCATGCCCTGAGGGCCCGACTTTGGAATATCTTGGATATATTTCCATGATTAGCTTGCCTCTTCCTCTTTATGGAAAAGTGTCAGCAGGAAGGCTGTAGGTGAAGCTTCTTTTCTGACTTGAAATAATGCTCACAAATAATCCTGGATTAGGTAAGGCTAGGATTGACAGAGGTCAAGCAGGTGACCACCTCTGAATAACTAAGAAATGTGTTTATTGACAGAGTTCGTGGACAATCTGAAGATCCATATCCAAACCATGGAGGAGAGAAAACTCCTACTTGCTCTCCATCATCTGATGGGAGCAGGATCCATGATGGCCTGTGGGCCCTAGAGTTTGGCACAGTGAAGTTCCAAATCTGTTTTGTTCTTGGAGACATAACAGAAAAAGTGCAGGGACCCAGAGGGCACCTCTGGCTGAGTAACATTCAGATGACTCTCTGTGCCAAAGGGAAGAAAATCAATATGAGTGAATGGTGTAGGATAAAATTGGAAGTGTCCAATTCCTGTAGCTAGAAGAATTACGGGATATAGTTCATTCCATTGCCACTCTGGCCTTCACACTTGGTGAGACTTTTTAACCTCAGGACCACTACAGGAGGACAGTACACAGGAGTCTGTGGCTTTAGTAGCTTTCTATGTCCTGTTACCAGTGCAGGATGGTATGGCCCACAGACAATAGGAGTAAAGGCAGCTTACTCAGCATAGACACACATACTGACCGCCAAAGACCACTTGAAGGAAGGTGAGGCATGGGGAAAATGGGTGAATAGAAGGGAAATCAGAGAGATGAAAGACTGTCTAGAGCAGGCACAGTAAAGCATAGACGTCACATCTCTGATTGCTCAGCCTCTTCTCATCAGTCCCTAGGAAATGCTACCATCTCCATAGTTCAGACCTTTAAACGAGGTCTTGTACATTACGTTCCTCATAATGACCAGGCTATTATGAAACGGAGCCACACTGATAACAAGTAGAAAGAAGTCCTCCACACCCCTGCTCCACTGCAATAGGAAAGAAGGAGACCGTGGTTCATCTAGAAGCTCAAGATCCCCGGGGACCAGCTGGGGGAAGAGACACATGCTGAGTTCTGTGGCCAGAAAGTTGGAGGAAAATGCCAGAGAGACAGGCAGTGAAGGGAGAGGAGGTGTGAGAGACAGAAAGCATCCCTCCGCAGGCACAGCCACCACACCATCGTGTTTCACTTAGACTGCGTCCTGGACTGGGAGGAATGAGAAGATAAACAACTCCCACATAGGCTGACTAAGGGCTGCTGGACCTCAGTCCTGGGGAGGGGGAGCCACAGTCTGATGTGCACCCAGACCATCCAGAGGAAGGAATGAAGCAAGATGCTGGTGGAGCCATCCGTTGGGGGGTCAGAGGGTGGGGGCGGGGATGCAGTTCGAGATGCACCAGCTTCTGGGCAGAAGTGGTGGGAGGATGGGAGCAGTAACAGTGCTGATATCTTCTCTCCATCGTCAGTCCTGGTGACCCTGACCAGCCCCCTTGACCTTCACACTGCTGAGTGAGTCACTGTCTACGCTGGTTCTTGCTGTGTATCTAATGGGCCTGGGGGAAAGAAGGGAACATGTCTTGGATTAATGCTCTCACCCAGGTGTGTGCTGGGCATGGGGGGGCGGGGCTCCCAAAGTACTGTACTTTCAGCAAGTCCCGGTTGTGCTAGGACACCCCTCATATAACAAGATATGCATTAATCAAGTCAGTTGCATCCCTTCATGTATTCAATATCATTCAGTACATGTTCTTGCATAACCGGCACCTTGCTTGACATAAGAAGGGACCAGCTTTGAAGGTCTTGGCCTTCCAGGAGATCATGGCCTGGTGGGGCAGATGGGTGAGCCAACAAGTGATTTCAATTTAATGTGGTTATGGTTATTTCAACAGGATTTTGTCCAACGCTAGGTAGAGCTGTATTGAAGCAAGATGGAAGGTGGGTGGTGGGTGGGAGAGGGGCTTGAGCAATCCAGGAATTGCCTAATAATGCCACAAACAAGTAGGGATAAGACGCTATCTCCCAATTTACTCCTAGTAGTCAACGAGTAGCCTTCGTCTTCTAAGCCCAGGATAGTTAATACTGTCCCAGTCATGACCCTTGCACATATCATGACTTAAGCAAACTTGATAGGTCTTAGATCTAGGAACTAAAAAGTAGCTTTGTTCTTTTTTGAATTTAATTTTTCAATTTATTATTATTGTGTATGTAGTGTGTGTGTGTGTGTGTGTGTGTGTGTGTGTGTGTGTGTGTGTGTGTACATACCACAGCATATATGGTCCTTCTACTACAGCATCTGGGCATTGAATTCAGGTCTGTAAGCTTTCAAGCACTATTACTTACCAAGCCGTCTCACTAGTCCAGAAGTATCCCTTTTCATACATGTCTTTATCATTTTTCTTCCAGATTCAGTGTTCCTTCCATGTCTTACTTTGAAAGTGGAATATTAGACCGCACAAGGGATACCTGCTGTAGACCTACTGACTTTCTCCATCCACAACACATGGCTACAGGCACATGAACACACAGAGAGATATATGAGCTGCATTAGCCATACCCCTACCACGAAAAAAGACATGAAAGTTACTGTCAAGGAAGGTGAGTGACGGGGGCAAGACTGGTCCAATGAAAGGCTCTATCTGTGGATTCACATTCTTTCTTCTTTACTTGCCTCTAGACTTTCTACTTGGAAAGAGCCCACCAGAACTTAGAAGATTCTGGATCTAAGCACCCAGAGGACTGACCACCAAGCAGGCCTTTGCTGAGCTGTGTCATGTGAGATGAGCTACTTCAGCATTCAGCCTGTGTCATGTAAAAATAGAGCTGGCAGTGATACCTGCCTCGGGGTTTTTTATGAACGTTAAATGCAGACAAGTCTGGTAGAACCATTCAACAAAAATGGGTGTCTTTTCTTTGAAAGGGGGTTTTTCTCCTCCAAAATATTTGCAATTCTAGGCAATGGGACTCTTTCAAAAAAATAAATACAATTTTTTTAAAAGGGGGAGTAGCTCAACCACAGAAATCAAGTGCGAGCCTGGATTTGCAGAAGCTCGAATAACAGGAACTTAAATTTCTTCTTCCTTTGGCTGATGGAGTTGGAGGCTTGTGTCTGATACTTACCTCTTTTCATTGGTTGCTCTGCGTGCACTTGTAACTGTCGTGTGCTTTCCAAAACAGCGGCCCTCCCACACACGTGTGTGAAACATTTCTCCACAGTCCCTAGCTCTTTGTGCTCTGGTCCTAGCTGGATCATTAAGCTGTGCTGGGAAGACAGCCTCGTTCTGACACCTCTGCTAAGTGAGAACAGAGCAGGGCTGACACAAACTCTAGCGAGCAGAAAAGTGGCCTGCAGAGACCTCCTTTTTTCCCATGGTCCTGGGTCCCCTCTGCATCTAGGTGAGCAGCTCAGCAGAAGCCAGGCATGCTACTACCTTGGTGCCTAGCACAGTCCTTTCCAGCACTGGACTTTAAGCCTGGTACCCAGTTCAAAATCTCACTTTTCCCATCGCTCATTACTGAAACCTGGTACCCAGTTCAAAGGCTCACCTTCCCTATCAGTCTTACTAAAGCCCGGTACCTAGTTCAAATGCTTTCTTTAGTTGTTCTGATGTCCTGTCTACAAGCTATCCTCTTTTCCTTTGAATTTATCACAACTCTGTCTTTGATAGATCTCAAAAAGGCAAGGGCCACGTGCCCCTTGACATTATTGATTTCAATATCTGTATATGATATTCCAGATGTTTCTCACCCCAAAGAAGCCACCTAGAAGAGCTTGGATAGGTGTATGGGCCTAGATTCATGTGTGCTCTCATTCCTCTGTTCATTTGTCTATTAAGGAAGATGTATTAGTTCTTCCTCAAGTCTCTAGAACAGTGGTTCTGAACCTGTTGGTCTCAACTCCTCTGGGGAACAAATGAATTTTTCACAGGGGTTGCCTAAAACCATCAGAAATATCAGGTAGTTTGCATTATTATTCATAATGGTAGCAAAATTACAGTTATGGAGTAGCAATGAAAATAATTTTATGTTTGGGGGTCACCACAACATGAGGAACTGTACTAAAGGGTTGCAGCATTTAGAAAGGTTTAAATTTCTGTTGAACCACTTTTAGCCAGCAAACTCACTCCCCAAGACCCCATGGAAGAATGACATCCTTTCATGTGATAAGAATCCTAACTTCATCTGTTACCACAAGCCCTACTTCCTATCTTCTCTGTCCTTCACAAACCCACCCAATCTCCCCATTTAATGTGTGTTGTGCTTTGGGGGTGTATCAGGTCAAGTCCAAGGAATATCTGGATGGACCAGAACTTGAGCACTGCAGCACATGAACTTCAAGTTTCTCCACAGGCACAGGCAGGTGCCAGGGATGACTTGTTAGCAACTGATGAAAGAAATCTGCCAAATCCAGCCTTTCCTGGACCATCCACTCCTCAACACCCTTCATTCCTTTAGAAACTCAGCTTTGAAAGTGAGTGCTATTGAAAACAATGTGTCCTCCCAAAAGTCATTAGTTGAAGCCTTAGATTCCACACAATGGCACTGGAATCAGGCTCTTGGAGGTGAGAAGGTAGAAACAAGATTATGAGTATAGAAGCCCTTGATTAGATTAGTATTGAGCTAAGAAGAGGTCACAGATCTCTTCGCCAGTGGTGAAGACACAATGACGAGGCAGCTGTCTGAGAGAAGGGTCCAAGTTCTGATTCATTAGACCCAAGTTCTTGAACTTCCAAGACTCTAAGCTATAAGAGATAATTGGTAACTTCACGAGCCTGCAGCATTTTGTAACAACAGACAAAACTGATTATGACCCTGAGGAAGACTGAAGGCCAATAGATTGCTCTCTTCAAATTGTTCAGTGGCCACTTGGAAGCAGCACACTCATCCTAGCGGAGTACCTTGAGCTTAGCTTCAGAGCCCAGGATCTTGTCTTTTGTGCAAATTTGTCTTTTTTATCTCTTTTTTTTAATTTTTGAGATAGATTCTTATGTACCCAGGCTACTCTCCAACTTCAATGAAGCTAAAGAGAGCCTTGAACTCCTGATCCTTCTATTTCTATCTCCACTTTAAGTGCTGTTAAAATATATGGGTGTGTGCCACCACCCAGAAATCCTCCTTTCTCCATCTACTCAGCTCTGGTATTACAGTTGTATGCCGCAATGTTGAGCTTTTTACATGGGTGCCATGGATGAAACTCTGGTCTACATCCTTGCCTAGAAAACAATCTCCCCAGACCCCACTGACAACACTTTGTTTTGATTTTCTTCTATAGCATGCAGATGCCTTCATCATGGCATCTATAACATTTGCACATTCACATACATTATATTACTTGCCAAGCAGAGTTAGGAAGGGCATTCCATGCAGTGGAAAATACCTTTGAAAGGATGAGTCATGACTTAGTCAACACTACACTCAAACCCAGGTAAGGGTAGCTTCCCTATGCCCTGAACCAATAGAAAATCCTAGGAACTTTCTAAGTTCCCTTCAAGGACCAAAACTCATGTAGAGTGAGCAGATTTTCTTAGGTAGATAAAGCTGATCAGGGACTGTATGGCCAGTCATGATTCAAAGATCCTGAGAGGAGTTCCAGTATAGTATTTTCATCATTAAATGGATTAATGTAGATTCTCAGATGCTATAGACATGATGATTATTGGTGACTCAAGCAGTATTATGTATAAAATTGTTGCCAAGAAGTTGGGACAATGGAAGCATCCATGACCAGTATGTCTCCAGCCCCAGGCACAGAGTTCAGTGGTTATTATTGTTCAATGGTTATTTATCGACTCAAAGACAAATGGTCTTCAAATACTTCAAAATAAGTCAGGGGTATTTTAATTTTTCTCCTGTGGAGTTGATACCATGTAATGGCAATTTTCAATAGACAAACTATATACAACTCATTCCAGTATGTAGACTTTTAGAGTCAGCTTCCAGAGTTGACTGAAAAATACCAATTGCTCCATTCAGAAAGTTTTCACACTCCTACAGAACAGAATGCTTTTGACTTTGGCTATCAGTGTTCTTATATCCTAGGCACAAGAAATCTATGATCCTTAGTTGTGAAAATTCTAGAAATATTTTTCAACATTTTTATTAATTCCTTGAGCACTTTATGCAATGTATTGATCGTATCTATCACCCTCTCCCAACTCATCCTAAATCTAAGTCCCTCTACCAACCATTCTCTAAAAAAAAAAAGATTTAAAAAAATCTTATATGTATGAGTTCCTACCTACATGTACATCTGTGCACCTTATGTGTACTTTGTGCCTCGAGAGGTCAGGACATTGGATCCTCCAGAACAGGAGTTATAGACAGCTATCATCCACTGTGTGTGTGCTGGGTTTGGTTCCCAGATCCTCCGCAAGAACAGCAAGTGCTTTTAACCCCTGAGCCATCTCTCCAGCCCCTTTTGGTGACTAGCTGCTTTTCCATATGATTATGTGTGGGTCACCAGGGAAAGCAGGGGATGTTCCAAGGAAACCGAAAACAAGCAATGAAAAATAATAATAAAGCCCATTCATCTCAATTTCATTCAGACATTGTTTTTATTATTCCTTCACTGAGTTGAAAATGAAATCTTCAAGAAAAATGACTTCTGGGCTGTGGAAATCTAGGCCCCCAGAGGAAGAAGAAAATGAGTTTTCTGTACTAACAGCCGAAGCCACCAAGACTGTTGTATCCAATTGGCTGGTGTATTTTCTTTTGAGTGAGGACTGACAAGACCCTGTGAAACTATTATGTGATTGTATGGAATATACTTTCCTTCTTTCTTACTATGTGATTTCCAGAAGAATTGGGCCTCTTCTCAGAAATAGCAGGCTCCCCATGAAATACAGATTTATTGTACTTTGAAAAGTTATTTATGGTCTTGGGTTTAGGGATTTAATAACCTATTCTCCAAGAGGGAGTCTAGAGAAGAAAGGTGAAGCCTCTGGAGAAAGGCCAGCGAATCACACAGCTTGATGAGATAAAGGGGAGGCTACCTCTCCTGTCTCACGGATGGCTTGTGCTGGCAGAGGTTCTAACCAACTACTGTGTGCACAGCAATGCATTAGTGCCGAGTGCACGTGCACTCCCAGAACCTACTACTCACAAGGCCTTCTAACTAAAGCATTATAAAAATCAAAACATGATCAATTATTTGATGGAAATCCTCAGATAAGTGATCACAGGTGAGGTAGTTTGTGTAGAGCCTGTGCATTCGAATTGTATATTATGATTTTACATTTGAGGAAGGCATTGCACTAAACAACACGGATAAAAGAACAAAAGGAGCAGAGTGCAAAAACAAGAAGAGGAAAAGATGAATTACAGAGTAAGGATTTGGAGTAAACTCTAAGGAAATAAGGCTCAAAAGGCAGGTGTCCAGATTTTTATTCTACTTGGCATCTTTCTTTAAATGACTAACGCAGCCTACATCTTTCTCAATAGTTTTTGAGACAATGTTTCAAAAAATATCACACTTTACCCTATTCTCACACTTGTGAGCTTTCATGTACAAATGGTAGGTGGTCAGTGTGTGGTGTATACATGAGGAGATCCTGGGTGTGTATACATGGCATGTGATAGCATAGGCATTCTATGGGCATATATACAATGCATCAGGGGATTTCAACTAACATGAGCAAAAACACAGTAAAGTCTTCCTTTGTCTGCCACACTTGCAAAGTATACTTTATAGGATAGCACAAAATGTGGGAGAAGGACCCCCAACTTCCATACATGCTTTATGAGAAAAACACCCTTCATTATGAAAAGACCACTTGGGAAGCAATCAGCTTCATAATGATATATTCTGATATCTTTTTGCCACCTTAACTTTAGCATGTGTGATTTTGCATTTCTACTGAGCGTCCAGTGGAAGGAGCCAAGAGATTTGGCCCAGTTATTTTCATTGAAAGCTGTGGCCGATCTCACTAAAATGAGCAGTTCAGGCACCGACAACGAAATGACAGATTTAAGCTGTGCTTTTGGACCCAACAGTAGCCCACATGGTTCCAGCTCCCAGAGAATTTGCTGATGAGTAGAGCCTACAAAGAAGCTCTGGTGACATCCAGAAGAAAGTGAGACGCATCAAATAGATACAAGCTAAATCCAACAAAAATGCACACAAGGATGCTGGCTGGAGACTTATGGTTAGTGAGATCATATTTGCAATTGTGGTTGCACATTAAATATGACTGTAGAGTGGACATGAAGGAAAAGAGATCTATCCAGGATGAGGAATGGTATGGGCAGAGTGATGCTGAAGTTAACAGTGGATGTGGAAAATCAAGTGTGACTCCAGGATAGTTAGGTCACAGGTACAGCAGTGGAAGACAGCTGAGGCAGCAGCCGAGACAAGAATGAAAGTGGCAATCTTCGTTTCTAGAAGGAGTTGTCCAAAGGAGAAATGATTGGGTCTCGGCTAAAGAGATGCACCTGACTATGAGCTAAAAGGAATGGGATTATGACATGTCAGCCAGCCAGCCTTATTACATGTCCTTTAAATGTCTCCTCCTATTATTCCTGAAGCTTTTGCAAAGCTTCGTCTGAGCTTTTAATATCAGCTGTGCATTTGGAAAGCAAAGAGATGTGCCTTGGCGCTAGAGGACCTTCTGTTAGAAAGTGACAGAAATCTAATTGACCAGGTAACTGGGAACCCCTGAGATTGGGCTGAAGGATTTGATTGGGGCCGAGAGTTCAATAGAGCTGCTGAAATCTGTTTCTCTTCCCAGCCTTGGGTTTAGTGTCTTTTTTTTTCTTTTTGTCACTTTATATTTATATGCTTTCTTATTTAATTTATGTCATCCAGCAATGTGTTGCCTTTGTGTTGCCAAAGATGAGGCTACTGCAAGCTTTCACTCTTTCATAACTTTTTGTGTGTATGACTTCTGATTAAGAGTCCATTTCTATTCCAGGAAGATTAAAATCAACCACCACGGCCAACCCAAAGTCATTCACTTGAGTGACGTGTTTATCCTTGAACCAGCTGCCATTGCCAAGTGGGTACATCTACTGGCACACGGAAGGGGTAGAGTGAAAGAGAAGGAACGGCAGAGCAGACCACACAATGGACCAAGAGTAGTTCCCCACATGAGAAAGCAACAGTGATTTTCCAGACAAAGGAGAAAGAACCCTGAATCACTACAAAGAAAAGATTTTTTTTTTACAAAGTCTCTTGTTCTCTTCAATACCATAGTCCAGAGTCCTGGGGAGGGAGCAATTCTCCACAGAGGCCAGAAAGATTTGTATCATTGTGGAAATAGTTGGAAGACACTAGAAGATGAAAAGTGAGAGATAAGGAAGTATATAACTTCAATAAATGCCTCAGACTCTTTTCCTAGACACCAATGCCCAAATCAAAATACTACAGTCAAACAACTGATGGCAGTTGACACAGAAAATACTTGGGAAGGGAGCACATTTTTGGAAAGACATGCAAACTCAAACTAGAGGAAGTAAAGGCATCATCCTTGACTATGCAGATTCTATATTATGTAACTATAGAAGATGCCATCCATGCATACTAATCTCTTCCAGGAGGTCTCAAAGAACAAAAAAATCTTTCTCATGCCAAGTTTTCAGAAGCAGCAGAAGAAAACCTGAGACCTGCTCCAGCATCTTCTACCTTGGAAGGTAAAGGACAGTGACGGAGCCAGACAAGCACTGTCCCAGCCACTGATCTTTGGAGGCAGACAGACTTACGTTTCTGGGGGCTATAAGGATAAATTTGAAAGAGACACTCCAAGCAGATTTCCAATCTCCCCTGCTGTTCACTTAGCTGAAGGAAGAAGAGTACAGGCGACCAGAACAAACTGAAAGTTTGCAGAAAGTTATCCATACGTTTTAAGTTCATAGTATTTGCATTAAGCTGTGGTGCCAGAGATTGAGCAGGACCTCCTTGCACATTCTGCTAACAGCCTCCAGCACCAAGGTATATGTCAACTTCAATAGCAGGAATTTGAAAGCATAGTACCTAAAGCACAGTAAATTCCACTCCCAACGTGAAGATAGACCAGCTAGCTAATGGGTTCAAATGGAGAAGCCAGAAATGGGCTCAAACACTGGTGTAAATTAATTTGTGAGTAATGTGACTGCACAGAAAGGAAATGGCAGACATTTAAATAATTTATATTGGGGCAATTAGTTATCCACGTAGAGAAAACACAAAGCAATGCTGAGAACAAATTTATAGTTGTAAAGAGTGGCATAAGGCTCTTTTTCATGCTGCCTCCTAATTGGTGGGCTGTGTCAAGATGAATCTGAGTATCTCCTTCTCAGTTACTGTCGGAAGCTCACTGAAATGGATGGTGAACGCAAGCTTTGAACTTCCTACGAGAAATGCAGAGTCACTGACATGGCTGCTGATGCTCTGGGTGAAGACCAGAAGGGTTATGTAGTATGAGTCAGTAGAGAGAAAGACAAACAAAGGTTTTCCCATGAAGCAAGGTGTCTTGACCCACAGCTCTTAAGGGAGTGGCACTCTTCTCATAGACCCCAGAGAACTGGAAGGAGGAAGTGCAAGTCTGTTCTGGGTGCACTGTGCGTACCAATCTGAGAGTTATCAGTTTGGCTACTGGGGGCGGGGGTAGGGGGAGTGCCTTCCTGGACAGACAGATCCTATTGTTTCTCCACAGTGGTGGCCCCAAAGACCTGGTTGACTCCACAAACTTCTTAATCTCTCTGAGGAAGATGATATCCACCAACTGTTTTCAGAAAGTTCTTAAACAAGAGAGGTAAAAGCACCCCAGAATCAGTGCCTTGATACCCCATGTGTCCTGAAACACAAAAGCTAACGCATTGCTCTGAAGAAGTAATGAACCACGGAAAAGAAGGAAGAGGTTGCAGAATATGCTAAAATTTTGGCCAAGAGCACACAGGAATCTAAAGAAAAGCTTGAGGAACAAATTACCAAGAGATGAGGGCTGTCCCCGCTGAGAGCTTTTACATCTAAGTTTAGTAAAAAGGGGGGATGGGGCAAGAGTCTTTATGAGTAACAAATACATAATCAGACCTCAAAAGAAAATGTTTACATTAAATCAGAAAAATGTTTCAGTTGGCAATCTATTGTTATACTTTAAGGAAGTAGGAAAAGAACAAACTACATCCAAAGGCCACCGAAGGAAGGAAATAGAAAAAGATTAAACATGAATAAAAATAGAAAAGGGAAAAGCTACAGAAAAATCCATGAAATTAAAATTGTTCTTCAAGGATTCTTGAGATGGCTCAGTTGGTGAAGAGCTTGCCTTCTAGGCCTGCAGACCTGAGTAGTATTCAAAATCCATACAAGAAAGCTGTTGTGATATCAGCATGTGTAATCCAAGCACTGGGGCTATGGAGCCAGGTGGGTACTTGGGACTTACTGGCCAGCTGGCCTAGCCTATCCCCGGAGAAGCCAATGAGAGACTCTGCCACAAAGAACAAGGTGGCCAGTGATTGCAGAATGACAGCTCAGGTTTCCTCTGGCCTCTGCATGCATGGGAGCACATAAAAGAAATTGCACACATAGGGGCATACACCTACATGTGAAAATGATTTAGTTATTCTTCATAAAGATCAATTCTGTTGACAATATAAAATTAGTATGTAGTCTATATATAAAATGAAACCTAAATAAGTAAATTCAGAATGAAGAGAAGCAAGTATACAATAATGGTTCCTGACATTCACCCCCAACAACTAGTTAAGGGTTTGCAGTATTTCTGGTATAACTGATATTATTTGTGTTGACTCACTGGTCCCTTTCTTGGAAAAGAAAATGCTGTTTACTAAAAGACACAGTCCTAGACATAAGCCATGGGTAGACTTTCTGAGACTTACAAGGAGTAGCTCATAAACTATGAGCAAAGATGGAGTCACTAGAGGAGCCTCTGGAAGCTCCTATTTTATTTCCCAAAGTATCATGGCTACTGCTTTCCTTTCTCTTGGTGGGAATATCTCAAGCACAGAGTCAATAAGATGAACCTGGAATATCCCCATGCTGTTTTCTTTATGATTGTGGTACTTAATGTGATTGGGGAGTGCCACAAAGGCTTAGAATGTGTTTCTAGGGTGAAAGGTCTTCAACGTACACATAAAGTAAAAGGTATCCATGCCAAGGATGGATATGAACAGAAAAATACAGTGAATAAGGAGGATCACAGTAGACCCAGGTAGTCAGGTCACAGGTGCAGCAGTAGATGAAGACTAGGGCAGACAAGAATGAAGCAATCTGGGTCTCTCTAGAAGGAGTTGTCCATAGGAGGAATGACCAGGTCTTGGCTGAAGAGAAGATGCATCTGATTATAGGCTAAATGGAATGGGATTATGACAAGGTAGCCAGGCGGCCTTATTAGATGTTGTCCTTGGAAATTTTCCTACTGTTTCCTTTTGCAACGCTTCATTTAAGTTTTTCATGTGAGTTGTGCATTTGAGAAGAAAAGAAGAGTGCACTAGTTCTGATTCTTCTGTAAGCAAGTGACAGAAATCTAATTGGTCCAATCACTGGGAACCCCTGAGATTAGGGTGAAAGATTTGATTGGTCCAGAGAATTCAATAGAGCTGCTGAAATCTGCTTCTCTTCCCAGGCCTTGGGTTTCTGTCTTTCCTTTTCTTTTTGTCATTGTATATTTATGTCTGTGCATACTGCAGTTGTGTGGGTTTTTTCATTACTCTTAGGACTGAATAGCATGGGGTGAACTGACACTAGATAGGAAATTTCAAAAAGTGGATTTTTAAAAATTGTTTTTTACTATCTTTACAGTTGTGTGTGTGTGTGTGTGTGTGTGTGTGTGTGTGTGTGTGTGTGTGTGTGTCTGCATGCACATGAGTACAGATGCCCATGGAGGCCGGAAGCATAGGATTTCCCTGGAGCTGGAGTTACAAGCAGCTCTGTGTGGTCTGCCATGGGTGCTGAGAACTGAACTTCGGTCCTCTGCAAAAGTAATAAGATGTGCTCTTACCCATTGAACATCTCAACCGCCCCCAGTAAAGTTTTCATCCTTCCCTTTATTTCAAGAGGCATGAATTCATATTTCCAAGGTGTAAGGGAGTGAACTCTGCCTCTAGAAAAATAAACTTCATTTTCCATGCATTATTGTACAACTCCCAAATGAAGTGCCAATGTGAACAAGATAACTTCCAAGGGTAGTCAGTTGCTCTGCTTTCTGTAAAATCCTGTTTCCTTAAATGACAGAGAAGCCCTGGGGGATGGTTCTTCAGGGTGCTTGGATGCACTTCTAATCTGAGTTTTAGTTAATACTGTCCTTATGACTAAACAAAACAAAACTAAAGGAAAGTTGAATGAATTGGGGCACTGCTAAACACCAGGCATTTCTGGCATTCTCCACACTTCAACTTGATCTCAATTCTCTGCAATCAACCAGGATTATACAAATATCTCAGTGAGGTTTGGTCCTAGGAATATACACCATATCTTCCAACACACATGGCTGATTATGTCTTGATTTAGATTTTTTTCTGAATTAAGTGGCAGTTGCTAAAGTGGTAGGGCTATGGAGCTCACCTAAACACAGCAAGCCTCAGAAAATATGTTAGCAAATGTTTTGAAAATCCCAGCAGTAACACTGTTCTGATAAGAAGGCCTCAGATATGAACTCCCAGCCATAACTTCCCAAGGGACTACCTCTTTGTAATAACAGGAAGGTTGTGTGTAATGTGACCTGATTCAACACCATAGTTTTCAGCAGTGAATCTGGGCTTTTATTGAATTATTGGAGGAGATATGGTGGCCTGTGAAAGGATATTTTGAGAAAACCCATGGAAGGTGGACCGCTGACTTAACAAAGCCCAAAGCAATGCCTATGTTATGATCTCAGACCAGTTAAGTTCTCTAGCACACAGTCACAGCCCTAAGTAACCTTCTCCAGAATGTCTGGGACATATCCAGCTGTAGGATCTGGGAGGTAAACAAGCTGCCTGGACCATGATTTGAACTCACATTGATGGATTGTGAATGGCATGTTTTCACAAATGACCATGCTTCTTCTTTTAGCTATGAATCTGCTCTCTATCGTCTTGTATCTTAAAGATATTATTTCCTGAGTGTCTAGAGGCTTATTTTGAACAGCCTTACCTTTTCCTCTATCTTTGAGTGCATTTCCTACATTTTCCTCTAGCACTTTGCAGTTTCAGGTTTTAAGTTGGGGTCCATTATCCATTTGGAGCTGATTTTTTTTTTTGGATAGTGAAAGAGAGGGATCTATTTTCATTCTTCTACATGTGAATATCCAATTTTTACAGCACTATTTGCTGGAGAGACTTTCTTTATTCAGTGTGTGTGTGTGTGTGTGTGTGTGTGTGTGTGTGTGAGAGAGAGAGAGAGAGAGAGAGAGAGAGAGAGAGAGAGAGAGAGAGAGAGAGAGAGTTTTACTTCTTTACCAAAAATCAAGTAGCTTTAGTTGTATGGGTTGATATCTGGGTTTCCATTCTGCCTGTTAATCTATGTGTCTGCTTCTGTGTAGTATTCTTATTGCTTAGGGTGGTTTGGGCTATGTGGAGTCTTTTGTGTTTCTGTATAAATCCTGGGATTTTTTCTATTTCTGTGAAGAATGGAGTTGGAATTTGATTGGGATTTCATTAAATCTGTAGAATCATTTTGGTAGAATAGTCATGTTCACAATATTAGTCTTGCCTATCCATGAGCTTGCGAGGGGATGTCTTTCTAGCTTTTAGAGCTCTTCCTCTATTCCTGTCTCCTGTGTTTTAGAGTTCAGGTCTTCCACTTCTTTGGGTTTATTTCAAGGTATTTTAGGCTATTGTGAATGAGAATGTTTCTCTGATCTCTTTCTTAGTATGCTTGTCATTGGTATATAGGGTAGCTATAGAATTTTGCATGTTGATTTTGTACCCTGCCACTTTATTAAAACAATGGAAGCTATAGCCATGCTTATTTGTTGTCTACTGAAACTAGATGATAAAATCCCATGGCCAAAGACATCACACACTTTGAGTGTGATACATAAGGAAATCAAGCCAGGACTGGTCTGGAAGCTTCCTCCATACTGACTAAGTTTCACAGTGCAGGTAGATGCCATGCAGGATGCTGGAGATAAGGCATTAATAATCTTATCTAAGTATGAACTCTATGAACTGCAATGTCAACCTTCTAGGCAAGATGTGCCAACTGGTGAAATAGCAGCATAACTGTGATGTGATAATCAATCATTCTCAGACCAGATTTGGAACATACTCTAAAGGAGTGAATACATGCTTTGTACTATAAATCCAATAAAAAATAAAACATGATAAGAAGATCATAGAATCTAAGGGAAATCTCAGAACTGCCATTTACTTCATGGATATGGCATTAAACGTCATTATAAATATTTTTTTTTTTACCTAAAGACAAGTGATACTCCCATCTGTTTTTGCTTTTGTTTTTGTTTTGACAGGATTTCTCTGTGTAACAGCCCTGGCTGTCCTGGAACTCACTTTGTAGACCAGCTGGCCTTGAACTCACAGATGTCCACCTGCCTCTGCCTCCCGAGTGCTGGGACCATACCTGTGCCACCATACCTGGCTCCACCTCTCACCTTTAATCAGAGATGCATCTCTTTGCAATAACAGCAGTGAATGCAGAGACTAACTGACTGCCCAAGGTACTTAGAATAAGTGATGACTGAGTGCTAAGCTCTAAATGGGGACATTTGTACTACCCCCTCTAAGGCTTACAGACATTGTCGAAGAGGGAATGGAAAAAATAAGAGCCAGAAGACACATAGAAGAGCAATGAAATGCTATCTTCCAGACCAGACACATTCATTGCAAAGATGGTCTCACAGCAGTTGAAACTGCCTACACAGAACCTGCACAATATTGGGCCTGTCCATATCCCATGATGGATCAGGAATGGGCTCATTGAACCCTACCCTCCTATACCGATGTACTACCTATTAATAGATTCAGGGGAATGGACAGTAAGTATCTTCAGTTGTGTTTCTGATAATGAGGCCACCGGGCTTCAAAGGCTGTTTCAAAGCCTGTTGCCACACATGCAGTCATAGTTAAAATCGGTGGGTCACAAAGCAAAAGGACATTAGCGTGGGAGAGGAAAGGATAAGGCAAAACAGAGGGAAAGGACTGTGTTGTGAGGGAAATAAGAGAAGGTAGGGTAAAAGTAAATGTAAGACTCTACATACATATATGGACTTGCCAAAGAAATTTAATCAACAGAAAAATAAATACTTTCAAAGCTATCATTGAGTAGCTCCTGGACTCAATTGATCTCTAGCATCTGAAGCAAGTTTCTATTTGTTCTGATTTATATCCCTCTGCTGGTCCCATGTGAAGAATGACATTTATATGAAAGTGCTTTTCTTACTGATGCAAATTTATGAGTGCATTAGGCAATTCCTCTTTGAAAATCCTTGAAAACTACAAAACTGGACATCTCGGGCTCTGGATCTGAAGCCCAAATATCCTTTCCCTCATGGTATGGATTTAATTCTATCCTTAAATCTGGAAGGAAAAAAATCTAAAAAGGGTCTTTTCAATAAATATATTCTTTCTCCTAGTTCCTAAATTCAGTCAAACTTAAAGAGATACCTTATAACCATGCATGTTTTGGGCTAACCACTCCCAGAAGTTCATTCCATTTCTGTACAGGACCCTTTGACATCTTCATTTCAAGCTATATGGGTATAACCACACCTAGAGATTCCAAGGAAATAGGCTTGTTAACGGTCTTCATTTTCAACCTAAAGCCTAATTAACATTTACAACCAACATGTATTTAATCTCTTAATGATGGTAATCAGGAATATGCCTATCAGTCAATCTTTCAAAAATGTTGCTTGTTTAATATGACTTAAAATTATTTCTTTCTAGATAATTAGAAAGACACTGCTTTGAGTAGCTACAAGATCTTTCACTGCTTCCCTTGATCGTTATAAAAATGCTCTAGGAGTGTCATCCGATCATCAACATCAGCATCCTCAGCAGCATTCTCAGCATCCTCAGTAGCATCCTCAGCAGCAGCAGCAGCAGCAGCAGCAGCAGCACCACCACCACCACCACCACCACCACCACCACCATCTGATCTTATAAACTTAGAATCTCAAATCTATTCCCAGGAATCAGAATCTGTATCTTAATAAGATGTCTAGGTGATTTGTATGCATGTGGAAACTCTGCAAGCACTTCTTTGAAGCACAGTGCTCTGTTCTTTTCAAATGTAAAGCTTCAGGACAATGAAAGAAAATATGAAAGGCATTAGTTTTGAATTGAGGAAAAATCTAGGGTCAAATTTTGGCTACAGATCTTAGAATGAGTTACTTGGCACCTTTAATATATGTTAAAATTAATCAATTTCTGGAGGATCCCAAGTGCTCAATTCATTATTCCCACCTCAACTCAGGGAGACTGAGTCAATGAGGTCTTGGTTAACATGGTATATCTAACATTTAATGAGTAATTAACTAACAAATTATAGTTAACAGAGAAGAAAGTATTTGGTATATTAAGATAATAAGATTATAGAGTTAATTTGTCTTGGCACCATAAAATTAGTATCAAAGGTGAAGGTCAGTCCCCAAAAGACAATGCAAGTATTGTCTACTCACATATGAGAAAGTGCTAGAGGTTCCTAAGTATACCAATATTGGAGGTGAGGAAGAAGGCAATTCGTGTTATACATGACACAAATGCTTGGTAAAACAACCACTCATAGATACGTAAGAAAGAGACTGCTGGGGCTGGAGAGATAGCTCAGTGGTTAAGAGCACCAGCTGCTCTTCCAGAGGACCCAGGTTCAATTCCCAGCACCCACATGGCAGCTTACAACTGTCTGTAACTCTAGTTCTAGGGGACCCAACACCCATGGCAAAACACCAATGTACATAAAGTAAAGTTAAATAAAAATATTTAAAAATAAAAAAAGAGACTATTGATTTAATGAAATTAGGGTTCTAAGACGCAGGGTGGGGCATGAGATGTTAAAGACAGCAACACTTGGCAAAGGGCTATATGGAAGTATTAAGCTCAGGAAAGAACCCATTGGTTTAAGTGCAGAAATGGTGGGACGGTGTCTAAGAAAACAGCGGAGCTCCTGAACACATCACGCAATATCAGAAATGGCCTGCCTACAAAGATAAAAAATGAAGAAAGCAAGACTCGCTCCAACATCAGATCCAGGGGCCAAAAGAAATAAACACTAAGGACCTCCCCTAAGAGAGGAGAGTTGGGATCCCATCAAGGAAGACTCTCCTTTGCCAAAAACCTCCCAGGTGGATTGCAGTATCGTCAGCTCAGTGACTGATGGGTCACCTCATTCTCGCTCCAGCACATCAGTATTGATAACAGTGACTGCCCTATCCTACTGTCACACTGCACAGGAATCTTTGCATTGAAACAAACAATCTTCAGGCCTGGTGAGGAAACTGACATCCACGTGTGATGTTTCAGATGGTACCCTGGAGATAAAGGAGTCAGAACGCGTGCCAGCAGATAAGCTCCTTTGAGCGGGAAGAAAGTGAAGCAACCGTTCAGAAGGGACACTTTGCCAGCACTCCGGTTTGGCCAATATGTGATTGCTTTTCCCTGAGAAGTGCATGGGGTATTGCATCTGTCTTCTTGAAAGGGAGGAATCATCTGAACAGATCTGAGAGAAGGAAAGAAATAACAAGTGCCACTTTGGGGTGGGGGCTGGCCTGGAACAATGAAAAGCTGAGGCGAAATTATCTAGTCTTTCTTCATTTATTTAGAGCCACAAAGACCAAAGAAGGGAAATTGGATCTGCTGGGGTCCTTGGGATGGGTAGCAGACCCTCTTACTTGTGTTGAACACGCCATATAAAAAATTAAAATGCACCTTTTTGTATTGAAGCCTCATATTAATGACTAATTCGCTACTATGGCTTAGTTTAAAACTGTTTCAATAAACATGATGATCATGCCTCGGGATTTTACAAAATATAATTATTCACCCTCCTGAGACTAAGCAGTCAAAACTCCTAGTGGGTTAAAACTGCCCTCTAATCTCCCTGCATTTGCTTTCAAGTTTCTCGTGGCTCCACCAATAACAGGGATTGTCACTATGAAGGATCACTCATCCTTCCCTGCCGCTTTTAGTTTTAACAGATCCAATCTGTTGTGACCATTTTAAACCGGGAGATGCAACAAGATGAGTCATGACTTCGTAATTGGGAAATATAACCAACCAGGATGTGCCAAATCCAAGAAAACTGGGCTGACAGAAACATAATTCTTTGGCGGCAGCAAAGCAAATACCAGTCCAATCAGAGTGGACAACAAAGAATACAGTATCTCTACTCCCTAGCAACACAAGGAACATGGGGGACAGACAAGAGGACTTCAGAGCAGGAGCAGGGTCTGATCTCAGAGTGAATGTCTGGGGCATCGGCAACAAAGGGAAGGCTTTAAAAATAAAGGACCCAAAAGAGCTCCTTTGGTCCATTGTTTACACAACCACTTAACACTAATTTATTACAAAGGATGTTTCAGTGTGAGCACCAACTGATGGGAAAACATGATGTAAAGCTATAAAGATTTATTTTTCTGAAAACTGGAGCCATTTGCAACCAAAATAAAGAATTGTAGTCAGAGACCTTCCCATTTATTTATTCAAAACCGTGAATTTCTCTAGATCCAGTTTCCTTCCACTCTTTAAACTTCCACAGCTTAGAAATTCTCAAAGTGATTTCATGAATCTAATGAAGGAGAAATGAGGGGAAATGGAATTGGCTCTATTCATTGTAAATGTTTTAGCGAAGGTCTGGACTTGCCTGACCCAGTTGCCATGTAGCTGGCAATAGTCCCACTGAAATTGTGGTGAGTCTATCCTCCAAGCCTGGGTTTCATGTCCACAGCTTGTGAGTAAGCTGGAGTGGAGCTCACTCCATCTACGTCAGTGGGTTAATAGAGACATGGGGCAGCTGCAGGCCTGTTCCCCATGGGTCTGTACCACACAGTGGCCCATCCCTTCTTCGTCTGGGACCTCATCCTACAAAAACAGATTGCTTAGTGCAACCACATGCCTGTTGGATGAAATCATACTTCTCTCTTCGGCAGGTTCTCAATACCCCCAACAGATCAGACTCTCAAAGAGCACCTGCCAGGGGTCTGTCTCTCCTCTAGCTAATGCAGAAGGGCGTCAGTTTCCTGCTCTGTAGGGCAACTGGAGAGAAAAGTTGCAATTAGACGTACATACAACTAGCAGTGACCATTGATCGTAAAACAAGGTAGCTCTCAGAATGAGCTGCTTGTATAGTCCATGTTTCTGTACCAGCAGCCTGCTGATTCCAGGGATTTTGCCATAATTTCATAAGCATGCAGCCTATGCACATGTGAGTTTGTTCCCCATTCTCTGAGGTATTAAAACCTCACCTGTCATTCATTATCACAAGCCAGTGCCACCTCTTCCATGACGGTTTCCTTTAGCTACATTGAGGAAGCTATCTGGTCATCCCTTTGAATTTCCTGTCTTGAATCCCTTATGCATACCTCTGCTTACCTTCGCTAGCATGTGAGCTACTTTGGAGGATAGATTAGGAGGATTAGGATCACATCCTTTTCTTAGGGTCATTTCATTAGGATCACATATTATTACTCAGAGAACTCTTGATGTCTATTCACTGAATTTAGTAAGAAACCAGGCAAATGGTATTTTCTTTGGGAAGATACAGAGAGATAGAAAGGGTTCAGTCTCTTGGATGAGATAAAATCCCAAGTCAGAAGAGGTAAAATGAAGGTCATTCTGGATGAAAGGGAGTCTCAAGGTTGGTTGGAGAACGCTGTCACTGAGATGAAATATGAATGGAAAGCCTGTGTGCGATCAGGAAGAGGAGAGCCTGGGATCTGAGCCTGGGGACTTCAGAAAAAATCCAAAGCAACAGAGAGCAAGGGGACAATGAAGTGTTTGAGCCCTGAAGAATTAGAAGTCTAGAGAGATGCCGTGTTCTCCAAGGGCCTGTCTGATTTGACAGTCTTCTTGACTCTGCGACAAAACAGAATTGGTTCTCTCAGCAAATTGTCAAGTTTTTGCTCATTGACAACCAGCGTGAAAGTCTGCTCTTGAGGCAGCCAAGCTTAAGAGTTTCTGACATGGAATCCTAGAATGCCAAGTGTGGACATCTCATGCGATGTCGTGCCGTATCCTTTTCTGTAGGATATACCCCCATCTGTCCCCTACCACAAGGGATCCTGCTGACACCCAGGATGGATTCATAGATCACCAACATGTTCTAATAGGTCACTCTCATCTGCTTCACTGCCACACAATGTCTTCCCAGTGGCTCTAGTCCTTCTTCAGAGACATTGTTTACTCCAGTAAATTAACCATCAAGTATTTTAATTTTGTCTACTGTTGGTTTACAAGTGTCAATAGAGTTCCCGACTGTTCAAAGGTAAGTTTCATGTGCTGTATACTTATAACTTGGTTATAAATAAAGACAGTTTACCATGGCTATGTCAATATACAGTGCCAAAGAGGCTGAAAAAAAATACAGGAATAGCTATATGTCAGATAGCTATATGTGTTAAGTATTTAAAAAAAAAAACTTTCTTGTTCTTGCCCATGCCATCCTTTTCTTTGCCCTAGGTAGTCTTGTAAACTGAGTCATGTCAATCTGAGAAATATCTCGTCCACATTCTTCTCCAATTGTTATTATTGTCATGAACACTGCCATCTGCTTATATGATGTGCTAATAACAAGTCACTCCTATGCTCATTGACTGACAAACTTCATGGGACTCCTGAAATATGAATCATATATAAAGCAATTCTATTTGTCAAACCAGCAAGGGACCTGACACAGAAATCCTGAGTGACACTAAGTCAGTACCACTTGTGGTAGTTTGAATGAGAATGGTCCCCCATAAGCTCATATATTTGAATATTTGCCCCCCCCCAATTGGTTGGAGTGTTTAGGAAGGATTAAAGAGTGTGGCCTTGTTGAAGGAGGTACGTCACTGGGACCAGGCTTTGAGGTTTTAAAAGACTCATATGATTCCCAGGGTTCTCTCTGCCTCATCGTTGTAGATTTAAGATTAGGGTTCTCAGCTCTTCCATCTCTCCACCATCATGAACCCCAACCCTCTGCAACCAAGGGTCAAATGAAACACTTTCTTTTTGCAAGCTTTAGTCATGGTGTTTTATACAGCAATAGAAAAGTATCTAAGACACTACTAAATAAGTGTTGAGAAATATGTAAAGCACATTAATTGGATGGAGATCAACGCCTCTTGATCTGGCTCTGTTTCATGGAAACACTACCAAAGGCCACTGGCCACCAACTGTTCCAAGATGTCCTGCAGTCATTGTAAGTCCCTGCTGCTGTCTCACTCACATTGGCTGTCTCTGGACCCCTTTCTTCCCAACCTTTCTCTCATGTCTTGCATTCTGGCTTGAAGGCAGAAGGTGGTCCATGGTTTCAGAAGGGATGCCACTTTTAAGCAACTTGACTTTTCATTAACAACATATAACTTGGTGAGACAAGCTTGTAGTTGAAATCAGCCATTTCCAATTTGTTAGCTTAGGTCAATGGAATATTTACTAAGTACTTATAGTATTTTTTCAGACAATACATTTAGCCATAGACCTGGGCTCTCTCTTCTAAGTTCATTAAAAAAGCAATGATTGCCTATTTCATGCCTGGCATGTTTTGAAAATTGAAATAAAAACGTTATAATAGCCGGGTGGTGGTGGCGCACGCCTTTAATCCCAGCACTCGGGAGGCAGAGCCAGGTGGATCTCTGTGAGTTCAAGGCCAGCCTGGGCTACTAAGTGAGTCCCAAGAAAGGCGCAAAGCTACACAGAAACCCTGTCTCGAAAAACAAAAAAACAAACAAAAAAAAAGTTATAATAATCTATGAACAACATAAGTGATTTATCTCTTGCCTACTATGGATATTTCCTCATGCTTATAGAAATATAGTCTCATATGAGTTCTGTCACCATATTGTTCTTCTCTAACTCCAAACAGGATTGTGGTGGAGTGTCACGTGGATATCACACTGTTTCGTTCTATGCCTATGGAGTTGGGCACATGATCCCGGTCAGAAACATTCTATGTTCACCATCTGGTAGAAGCCAGCTGCTAGAGCAGGCATGGGACCAAAGTAAGCCAAGCATAGTCCTCCTATAGGATATAGCATATTTACAGAAGTAATTTTCATTATTTCATATATTTCATTATAAAACCATAAAGCTTTTATAATATATCTGAGGGTAATCATTTTCTTTTGCTTATGAGTACATTTTTACTTTTAATATTTCATAGCACTCTAAGTTCTACCCTGTGTCTAAGATAGAATCCATCTGTTTATAACACTTTATAAAACTCTCTCAAGTTGGCTCCATTATCCAAAATTGTTTCCCAGATCAGTGACAGAAACAATTAAAACAGGGTGTGTCGAAGAATTAAAAAGAGAGAGATAATTGGAGGGCTATGTCCTAGGTTTCAGCGTCAATGGAGTTTAATGTACAAAATATACGGGTATATTCAATAGGGGGAGTCAGAAGGGGAGTCTGTGAATGAGCTGTGTGTGTGACAGTTGAAAAGGGAGTCACAAGAGGAAAGAGAAAGACAGGGTATATAGGATGAGCAGTGGGTCCCACTAAAGTTTTGGAGGGTTGAGCGGGTTAAGAGGAACCCTGGAGTAATGGCCCTAAGGAGAAAGAGTCTTGTCTATTGGTAAGAATGTCTACTCTGTAGCCATATTGCGCTCAATCGTGAGAGCATCCTGAGGAGGATATGGAATTAGTCAGGAGGTTGAAATGGATCCTGGGAGTTCCGTGCTAGGAAGGGCAGCTAAGCTCAGTTTTTTTTTTCTTCCTTCTTTCTTCTTCTTTCTTTCTCTTTTTCTTTCTTTTTTTCTTTCTTTCTTCCTCTCTCTCTCTCTCTCTCTCTCTCTCTCTCTCTCTCTCTCTCTCTCTCTCTCTCTCTCTCTCTCTTTCTTTTTTAAAAGTGGATCTGAATTACAGTACATTTGCATGATTTGCCATAGTGATCCCTAGCAAGGTCCAGGAAGCTGCTGAAGAAAAAGTAGGGCTGAGGGGACAGCTCAGTTGCAAATGTACCTCTTTTGAAAGCAAGATGACTCTAGTGTTATCTCCAGAATCATTGTTTAACAAAAACAAATCCAGGTTTGGCAGCACACTCTTGTTATCCCAATGCTGAGGAAGAAACAGAGAGATCCCCAAGGACTGCTGGCCAGAAAATGTAGCCTATATGATGAGTTCCAAGTCTGTCTCAAGAAAAATTTGATTGGTAACACACGAGGAATGACCTTGGAACTTGTATTCTAGCTTCCACATGGACCTACATCCTTGCACATACATACTTATGCATTTGTGCACACACAAAAAGTGCTCCCCATCACCCCCTGTCTCCCGCGCCAACACACACACACACACACACACACACACACACACACACACACACACACACACACACACACATACAGAAAACTCAAATGCTTAGCTGGCTCAGTGATGGATCTGAAAACTGAATCCAGCATTTCCAGCTCCTAGCCCATTGAACTTTCTATGGTACCGTCCTCCGGAGCAGATGTTCTTGTTTTCATATGATCTGCTTCTTGTCTGACCACGCTGTCCATCGTGTGCTGAGGAGTTGAAGCTTCCTCCTCGGAAGGCTCAAAATTCTTCAGTTTTGTGCCTGCTCTGGGGAGCCAGAAGGAAAAACTGGTCCAGCCAAAGCAGTAGGAACCATGAGAAGTCTCCCTCAGCTGGAAGGTGACATGTGAACATTTAAAAAAAATACATCATTCTTTAGTCTGATGTCATCATAAATCTTAAAATCTTGTCTAGCTAGAAACATCCTATCCAGAACCATAAAACAGTGGTACAGACAACTCAATACTCTTCTTCTGAAAAGCCCCCTAGGCATATTCTTCCTAGACATAAGATCTCCCATCCAGCTTTTCCCCACCATAGTGTTAGGTTTATAAATTTTATATTAACAACCAAGAATGACACAACCACCTGTAGAGTTAAGCAGCCTAGTATTTGCCCCTCTGCTGAGACAGGAAGGGGCTGCCTGGCTGTGTTCATATCTCCCCACATGGCTGAGCCTCAGCCTTGCCTCTGCCCACCAGCAGGAGTCTGCCATCACGTCAGGCATGTCAGCGCGTTGACAAGAAGAAATAGCATCCTTTGTTTTATTAGTTGGAATCTGAAGTATGAGAAGAAATGTGTTGTGGTGCAGGGGCAGTCCTGCTTCTCTGGAAGTCTCCCCGAGGCTGGAATTGTTCATGCAAATAAAATCATAAATCACTAAAGTGGCCACTGATCCCGGAAGGTGCCTAATTCATCCTTCTGACACCAGGGCTTTGTGGTGCTTTGAGCAAGCTTCTTTCTTTGGGTGTAGGGGTGCGGAAGGAGACGGTAATTATGACAAAGAGTGCAAGGGGAAGGCAATGCTAGTACATCACAAACACGACATATATACTTTCATCCACTTCTATCCATATATGATTATCAGGAAATAAAATCGTATACCCATAGGATGTTCAAAGCCATTGATTTAATACTGTTGCATACACATTACAATGTAGTCTTGTATTATTTTGGTGCCAAATTCAGAGTAGGTTCAATTTACAGGGGACCTTCAAGTATAACTCAGAGTGAAAGCTGGCTAGTAAAGACAGATGAAAAGACAAACCCTTTAAATATAACCTCTCTTTTGTGCATATGTATGTATGCCTGTTCTTATTGTGTGGGTTCATATGTACATAGATTGTGCCTTCCTCAATTGCTCTCCACCTTACATATTGAAGCAGTCTCTTGTGAACCCAGAGCCCACTATTTTGCATAGTCTAGCTAGCCACTTTCTCTGAGAAGGCTCCCTCTTCCATGTGCTAGGATTACAGGTGGGCCACCACACCCACCTAACTTTTTTGTGCATTCTTGGGATCCGAATTCTGTTCCTTATGCTTGCAAGGCAAACACTTCATCCACTGAAGCATCTCCCCAGTCCTGGTAAGCAAGATCTTAAACTGGTAACATTTACACTATGAAATGTACACTGTGAATATTACCAGTTTAGCAACAGTTAGATGCTAAATTTATAGAATTCCCACAATGTGACAAATGCTACTATTTTTAATGTACAACGTCAATGAATCTGGCATAATTCTACAGGTGCATGTTATCACTGTTTTGTAGACAATGTTAGCGAGGCATGGATTATTTATCTAATTTTCACAGAGCTATGGATTATTGAAAAGCTATATTACATTCTGCTAACTTTATTTCAGTTAAAAACAAATCGTGCCTGTTGCTTTGGATATATCTCCTTTTAAGATGTCTTAATGTCACCTCTAAGCTAACAAGTTTCAATTTACTTTAAAGAGCACTGCCTGTATATTTGCATTGTAACATTTATTAAGTCAGTACCAAGATACCATTGATGCATTAAACCAAGTTCTATTAATACCTTGTGCATGTCTGATGTGGGTTATATGGTTCCCTAATGATGCCAATCATTTACAGCTATACTAAGTGCAATGCTCAAGCCAGAACTATGCAAAGAAGGAAAATGCACGGTGCATGCTTGAGTATAAAGTTTCAGCTACACAAGACAAACATATGCTAGAGATCTCCTGCACAACGTAGAACCTAGTTAATAATACAGTACAGTACACCTTAAAATAAACTAAGAGGACAGGTCTCTGGACTCCTTTAAGCTGAAGCACTTATTAGTTCTAACAGTACATTACATATGTTCAGGGTCTCTCTGTACAATGCCGCCAGCCAACCTTCAGGCTGTCCAAGGCAGGTATCATTCAGTCACCATCATCTACTTACCCAGACATCTGTAACATATTCTCCCTTTATGTGTACTTGTTGATCAATACTTGGAAAGGAATGAGTCATTTCCATTATAAGGTATTGGATGGATTCTGATATAGATTGTATCAAAGATGTTGATCTAGCCAAATATGAGCTCATTGCTCTTAACAGTTAAAAATCTCACTATGTTGTAATCAAACTCAAAAGTCCTCCGAGAACCCTGGTAATTCTTGTGAAAAGTTTATCCTGACCTTAAAAATACTATGTATGGAACCTGTCATTCCATATCTTAACATGTCTTTGTGGAGTGGAATTTTCCCACTTTCAGACTTAAAATAAAAAAAAGGAAAACATTAACGTTGACCAAATGCCTGTAATGACATACGTGTTGCCTTGACAAAGTCCAACCATCCTTCAATATCCTTATCCAAAGCAAGTAACACGATCCAACCTTCACATTGATATATGTAAAGATAGTGGTAACAGTTATAGACAAACTCCTTCTTTTGTGGTATTATACAATTTGTTTGAAGTATTTAAAAATAATTTTGTTTCTAAGGTAATCATGGGATTCATCAAGGTACCCAGGTTATCTACCACAAGATGAATTAAGACTTTATGAACTAAACAGTTTCACAGAAACTGCAGGTCCAGAAGGCATGTACTTTCAGAGACTATTCACATGTTCTTGAGATACCCTGACAGAATGGTGACTTGCTGTTAGCTTTCACTTGCCCGTATTAGTATAATGTCAGCTGCCAAAACAACAGCCCAAATTACAGTGTTTTGAAATAACATGTGTTTCTTAGCCATGTTAACGGTACAGTATGGAATCAACATGTCTTCTAGACTATCCCTTCTTCCTATGGTATTTGTATAATGAAAAAGAGCCGAGTCCCTGCCATTTTTCCACAGTTATTAACTCCATTTATTTAAGCCAGTAAAGAAAGGCAAAGAGAAAGCACAGACAAAAAGTTACAATGCATATATTATTTCCACTCCCAAGTCACATGGTCACAGGGCTATGCAAGGGGGTGAGGACAACTGTCGAGGAATAAGAGGAATTAAGCTTCAAGAATACAGTCCTGCCAGGAACAATGTAGGTGACAGACATATTTTAGTATTCGTACTATTAAGAGTATTTTTAACTTGCTTCTTTCACAAATCTCATGTAAGAGGGTGTTGTACCAATCATTTGATTCAGAAACTCCCAGAGAACTTGTAAACAATGATTCTAGAGAATGGAGAAAAGGGCCGGCAGTTAAACTAACTGACTACTCTTGCAGCATACCTAATTTCAATTCCATGATGGCTCACAAATGTCTATAGCTGTAGTTCTGGGGGAATCCTGTGCTGCCTTCTGACTTCCATGGGCACTGCATGTATGTGGTGCACAGTCATACATGCAGGCAAACACTATGTACATAACATAAAATTTAAAATATTAAACAATACTGATCCTAGATTCCCTGAAGAAGTGACTCCAAGATTTCTTGGGCACATTACTGTAGAGTAACAAGTCTATTTCTCCATAGACTTACTGGTGAATAATGTCACCAAAGTCAATAAAGATAAAGAGTGAAAGCTGCAGCCATCTGGAGGGAAATGAGTAAAGGAATCAAGGAAGGTGTTCCAAGAAGGGAGTGGTCAAGGCACTGAATACCTAGGTGTCCAAACAAGATAATAAAGGAACTCTTCTCTATCCTGTGACTTGAGTGAGTTGATCTTTCCAGACTTCTGAGAATTAAATTTTATTCATCCAAAGAAGCCCTATAATGATTAAAGATTTAAAATAATCATTGTAAGAGTGTGAACATTTTTTGTAGTTGAAAAGACTGTTGATGTGGTGATCATTCAAAAGATTTCAGGATGGGGGAGAAACTGGCTATGGGTGAACATAAAGGATTTGGTTACAGGCCCATTGTGCTTGAGTTAACCTCCAACAATTTGGTATTACTTCACAGCTCTTTAGGGGGGTTGCATCTACAGTTGACAAGTTAAATGTTTTCATTCTGTATATGGGGTTCAGATATGCAGATGAGTGAGTCTGCCTTGAGAGACTATGTAGCCAAAGTGGAGGACAAAACAGGGAATTATTTGTGTGACTAAATCAAGAAAAATCTTTTATGATTAGTCTACGGTGGTGCTGGGTGATGTGATATACGATGGATAATTATTGAGCTGGCTGAAATTTTTGAGATCTCCGTTTTGGCTGTCTGTGTGTATCCTACAACTCCTGCTTGCTTTTTCTGCCCATATTATTCCACAGAACGCACTAGAGAATGCTACAAAGAAAGTTGGCTTGGGCTGTAATCCCCTCCCTCCCACTGGTGGTAATTATTTTCCTTTTGACTTCATTTCTTGGTAAAAGGCACCAGGCTGCTGTAGTCATTCCCTGAAGTGTTAGTAGTTCTTTTCCTGGATCTCTTATCTCTAAAGGAGACAATGTACCCAAAGGGGGTTCTTTCTTCATCCTCCCTGTGGACAACTTCCTTTCTATCAGCCCCAACTTGGAGACTCCATGAAAGGAGTGAGTCTTGCATAAGCAAGATCAAATGTATAATTGTATTTTTAAACTCACAATCTTTCTGACTCCCTTAGGAGAAAACAAAACAAAACAATTATTTCCAAAGGAGAGTCAGGCCAGCAACCATGGGCTATCTCCTTGGACTATTCTGTAAATAGCCTCCATATCAGGAGCAAAGAATGAACAGTTGCAAGTCAGAAAGTCGGGTCCAGAGAAATCGCCACGTTGGCTTGTTATTCCTCTGATGATGTCCCTGTTGGCACTGTTCAGTCCGATGTCAACAGGACACATTTATTGCTTCACACAGCCAGGCTTTGTCATGTGGAATCAGTTGACATGTGGGAGGTGTTTCATGCCTCTTTCCTTCATCTGCCCTCACTCAAGCACTTGAAGACACTAGTTACTAAACCAAACACAAATAAATAGAGAGACATCTATCAGGACATCTTGCATAGTGCATTGCACATGATTAAACTGTACTAAAATACAGAATGGAAGAATTAATTCATGTGCAAGTCGACTTGCCTGAGTCTAATATAGGAGCTGTTTACAGAGACTGTTAATTTCATTAAAGGGAAAAATGCAAGACAAGCATAGGGCACATGCCTATAATCCCAGAACCCAGGACATAAAGCAGGGAGATCATGGATTCAAGGCTATGCTGGAGTACACATCATAAGATCCAGTTTCAAAAAAAAATGTTGCCGGGCAGTGGTGGCACACACCTTTAATCCCAGCACTTGGGAGGCAGAGGCAGGCAGATCTCTGTGAGTCCGAGGCCAGCCTGGTCTCCAAAGCAAGTTCCAGGAAAGGCGCAAAGCTACACAGAGAAACCCTGTCTTGAAAAAAAAAATGTCAAAGAAGAATATAAACTAATAGAATAGACTTGTGAAAAATGTACAGGATGTCAGATATTGGAGATAGATAGAACACAATTTTTCTTTACTTCTTTTTCACACCACAACAAGCCTTTGGAAGTAGTACCATTCTTTGTTTCTTGACATGAATCTGTAGGGGTGAAAGGGTCTGTGGGCAGTGATGTGGCTAAAGAAGAGAAGAGAGAAACGTCTTGCATGAATCAAAGGCAACACAGAATGATGGGAAGTGCTCTGAATGGGACAATGATTACTGGGACTTACGGCAGTGTTCTTGGGAGCACCCCAGCAGATTTACGAGGATACCAGCCTTGGGTGCAGACCGTCATCTATTCAAGGATTTGAATTTTAAGGATAGTGGACCAATTTCTGAATTGATGTCATTATTAGTAAGCATTTGAGCATAGCCCTGAGATGAATGTATGTATCTTTTCCTGTGACTGCGTCCAGCCTCAAATGGGCCCTTATTGCCTGTCCACTTACTCACATCAAGACAATTGCTACTTAGAACTGTTTACATTCTTTTCGCACCTTTTTTTTTTTTTGCCAAACTCTGTTGAAACTACTTTCCAGGAACAACTTAAGGCACACTTCTAAGATTGAAGCCAGTGGAGGGGATTAGCTCTAGCACACACGGATGCGTTTTTATATTGTGTGGGCACACCTGTGTGAAGTGTACTTGCCTGTGTGTGTGAAGGCAGAGGCCCACGGCTGACAACAGGAATCTTCAGAGATGGCTCTCCACCTTATCCATTGAGACGGAGTTTAAATTGAACCCACAGCTCACTGATACGGATCGACTGGCTCGCCCACCTGCCTTGGGGATCCCCTGTCTCTGCCATCTAAGAACTGGGATGACAGGCAGACCAACTTGGCATGTATGTGTGTGTGCAAGAGGATTGTTGCAGACTGCACACTTTGGCAGCAAGCACTTTATACCCAACCCTCGGCCCATCTGTCACTCTTATTTTTTCATGATTTATTTTTATCTTTTGGGGAGCCAAAAATGGTCAGAGGGAGCCTGCCTATCCATCCCAGGTGAGTGACTCTGTTGGACAAAGAACAAGTTACTGGGAGTATGCCTTTCTCCACAAACCAATCAATGAAGTGTACAACCCTCGTGATTCCTTACCTGCCACACAATGGGCCACATTACCTCTGCCTTACGTTAGTCCATAGCCAGGTTCCGGGCAAGCAGAAATCATCCCCAGATCTCAGCTCTTGCTGCCTCGTTCAAATGAGTCCATCCCAAGATCTTCTCTTGCCCGGCCTTCCTTTACCGCAGAAACACAGTAACAAGCTCCGGGCACGCTTCTTTCTTTTGGCTCGCTGAGCCTGATGCTTCCAAACGTGGTCCTGCCTGCTGCAGATTGTACCTTCCCGGGAAATCTGTCGACGGCAGAGTCTTCTTTCAGTGGCGCTGACCTATGTCATCACCCCATCAGCTCCGTAAATCAGCATCCCAGGGGTACATTTGGTAAAGTCAGGCGCACTACCGTTGCGCGACGAGGTCACTCACGGATCCATTTTAACAGGATTCCCTCTCTACTTCCCCATTTCCCTGGCCTCTCCAGCTTCTTCTCGTTTTACATTGATGTTATAGTATATTCACTTGAAAATTGGATTGCCTCGGCAAAAATCAATTAAAGACTTTATTTTTAAATTGAAACAATGTGGAAAAATTCATCAGGAATCTGATCCAGAAAAAAAGCAGGCAATATTTTAATTGGTGTAGTTTCAGGCTTTCTTTCTTTCTTTCTTTCTTTTTATTGTAGCAATATATGTGTTTTTAAATATGTATATTTAATAAACAAATTGGATGCTACTCATTTTATGTCAAAAATGTGTTACTGCAAGCTTTACATTTCCAGAAAGTTCTATGTTACTAATTTTAATAGCTAAAAACAAGGTATAACACAACTTATTTACATGCTGTTTATTTTATTGTTTTAGTTTTTATGCTTTAACAATAATACAGTAAACCTCTATTTATTTATATTCCACTTTTGTATATTTATCTTTGTATATTTTTGCCTTTGGTAAATTTCACAAAGAAAATTTGATATCTCAGACTGCACATCGCATTTCTATATGAAAACCTAACAGCAAATTTAAAGCCAGAAATCATGTTTTATTTTCTAGTTTTCCCCTAGTCCTATAGTAAATTTGAGTAAACTCTTTCTTACCCCTTCATAAAAATATTATCCAGTCTTTTTGCCTGAGTTGCCAATCAATCTAAGCAGCTGACAATAACCTTATTTTATTCGAATCTCATTGGTCAGAATTTAATCAGGGTTTCTCCTTTTTTTGCATTGATGATTCATATTTCTATTTATGAATGCCTCCTTCACATTTTTGGCCTATGATTTGGTTAGTTATTTATTACACTTGTACTTAGTCTATTTAGAAGTCAATTCTATGTCCTTCTATGATTACCACACATGTACCTTTGGTTTTTCAAGACGGGGTTTCTCTGTGTAGTTTTGGTGCCTGTCCTGGATCTCACTCTGTAGACCAGGCTGGCCTTGAACTCACAGAGATCTGCCTGGCTCTGCCATTTTCTCTTAATCTTAGTTATTATTGTTAGAATCCTTAACTTTGAACAGGACCAATTTTGTCAGTCCCTCGGTGCATTTTGTTTGTGTGATTTTGATTTTGATTTTAGCTCCCTGGAAGCTTAGAAACAGAAGAAGCTCTCAACCCCTACATTGTGAAATCTCTTCTGTGCTTCTGTCGTTTTAGGTATAGTTGGCCTTTGACCCATCTCTGGATGATAACATGCCTTTTCTTCCTTCTCTTCGGTTTCCAGCCACGTGGGCCCCACCTTCAGCTTCATCACGGCTCAGGACCCTGAGGTTCACCTGACCACAGACTTCTGCTGCTGCCACACATCCAGGTGGCTTCTTTAACCACAAGGAGCTTCCGAGAGATCTTCAGTTTTATTAAGTTCTTGTGTATATTCACTCTCCTGGCCCTCACACAACCTAGGAGGGATTCCTGGACCCTCAACTCAACTTTCAATGATCCGTGGGGACCTTTTCCAGGAGAAGGAAAGGGAGGCCTGGAGAAATTGCAACCAACCATAGGTAGGTCCCAAAACAAGTCAAAATGAAGTTCAGTCCAGAGACCATCAGATTCCCAGAGCCATCTGCCTCTCACGACACATAACTTCTGGAATCCTGCACATTTCTCTGTGGCAAACCTCCTGCCGCGTACCCTCTTCCACAGACCAATGTGGCCTTTCTCACCCTTTGTCTGCATTTTGCGGGTGTCTCCTCCCCCTCTACTTAGAGTACTGATCCCAGATCAATCTTCCTAAATGAAGGTTGTGTGCAGACTCAGAATCCTCCGGTCAATAGAAGTCTTCATCTTCTGTGATAATTCTCCAGGGACTTCAGGGACACCAATGATCTGCCAAACACTCAGCCCCACCTCACGCTGTCCTAAAGGGATGGCTTGTTTCCAGTTACCACTTCCCACTACAATCAGCCCTGCATTTCTCTTCTTCCAACACCCTGTCCTTCCTGAGGCCCAGCGCGAATCTCATGTCCTTCATTAATCTCTTTCTGGAAACTTCCAGTAGACATTTCATGTCTTTCCCCCTTTACGTTCCACCGAGCACTATCTGTAACTCCCAGAACTGACAAAGCTGTGCTTTGTAGCTCATGCCAGGGCCTTACTTTCCTTATCAGACTGTCAACTTCTGGGCTTGATGGATTGTCTCTTCTCTATGTTTTTATTACCCATCTCCCAATGTGTGGAACGAGCATAGGTAATCTCTGAAAAATAAAGTAACCAGTGAATAAGTGAGCAGTGGAGGAAAGGCCTATTGAGGAATAAAATATGGGACGGCTTACTTCCTCGAGAGTCTCTGTTTTCCAAAAGGTTTTGTCCTTTCATGTTTTCTGCTTGCTCGGCTGTCAGTCAACACCCACCCACCCACCCACCCCCGCAAGAAGACTGAGTCCTGACATCCCACTAATACAAATCTATGATTTAAGTTATCACTTTGATTCCTGCAAATAAATGTTGAGGCTCTTAGGAACATCGGTCCATCTGTCTCAAAGAAATGTCCTCTTGCCTGCAGTGAATGAAGGACTTGAGAATTCACCACCACCACCACCACTACCACCACCACCACATTACACAATGATTAGAATAGTGTATGACATGGGAGGCTGTGGAAGTGTCAGCTGGAGGTACCATCCTAGACATTTGGATACAGCTGATTTGTAGTCCTTGGAGATAAAACTTGAATTCTGTGTGTCTTGCTCCCTGCCCATTACAGACAGACTGCCTTTCTTTGTGGCCCTGGGGTTTCTGAACTACTCATAGGAACAGACAAACACAGGGTATGCCATCCCTGTGTCCAAGGAAGTCTTTGTCCTTGATGGGAATCATCATAGAGAAGAGGAGCAGCCATGTGACATGTGGGAAGAATGGAATGCTCCAGAAGAACTCCTTGCCCCAACAATGAAATGTTATTTTAGAGAGGGCTGAGGGCCAGTTTGCTAGAATTGAATACATCAGATTTCCAACATCTAATAACAGATGTTCTGGCTACAATTCATGAAATCATTTAATATTGCTTTATGCTGTGGTAATAAAAATGTCATCTGGCTCTAGTCGGCTCAGGTTGCATATCTTCCTCAAAGGGTCAAAATGACTGGATGCAGTTCCTGGATCAAAGGGGCTGATGGTGCCTGAATCTTAGAGGCTAGTGGATAGGATTTGATCTAAGAAGGGACATGTGCTGCTGCCCTAATGTGTGCTTTCGATCCAACAGCCTGAGGGATGCCTCTGATGCCTAAACTTGCCCAGACTCTAATCCTAAGAGAGAAAGAACAGTTTAGGGGAGGCTCACACTTCCCATCCATCTCACATCTCACATCTGGCAGCATGAACATCTGGGGGATGCTCAAATAGGTGGACCAAACATGCAGAATGTGACTGGCATGGTACCAGACTTTATCACCAAGGTCTTGGAGCAGCTAAAGTAAGTAGAGATGATTTGGTCTCTCAGAACAAGGATTGCAGGAGGGTTGGAATTATCCACTGAGGTAGGGGAAGAGAAAAGACATCTAGTGGAGTCTGACTGTAAATCAGGAGACTCCACAATATGAAGAGATAGTGAAGTTGCCAAGATGACTTGAAGATTGAAATAACAGCCTAAAGGAGATAACAGTAAAGCAAGGGGATTCCTTAGGCTCAGAAAATATCTCAGGTAAAAACCAAACAAAGGACACGGTAGAAGTGCAAGAGAGCCATGCTTGGGGTCTGTTCCAGAAACAAATTAAAGGGAAATAAAGGGTAATCCAGGGCCTATAAAAAATGAATAAGTTTCACAAGTTTTTAAAAGAGTGAAAATTCCTCCTCAGAAACCATGATACCAATGATTCATAAAATGGAAAACCAATATTGAATGTCAGCAATGGCATCACATAGGCTGTGATGCTGATCCTACAGCAATCTACTATATGGGCTCAGACTCATAGAGGCAATGAATGATGGCTTTTCATTGTCAACTTGACTGGGTCTAGAATCAGCTAGAAGTTGTACATCTGGATGCATCTTCAAGGGTGTTCCTAGAGACATTTACCTGAGAGAAGAAGACCTAACCTGAATATGATGGCATCATGCCATGGGCTGGGGCCCTGAATTGAATAAAAATGAATTAAAGGGAGAAATTTACCCAGTGCCATCTGTCACTTCATGCACCTACCAACTGATCCTGAACTGTAAGTCAAAATAAGCCCCTCCTTCTTTAAGTTCTTTTCCCCCATGTTTTATTACAAAGTTCAATGTAAATGATATATAAGCAAAGCAGATAAACACTGGAGTCAAATTAACGGCTGCAGTAATAACTGTAGAGAACTCTAGTGTCTCCAAAAATGTTAGCAAAAATTGATTATGAGGATGGCATGACATTATAAACCTGCTGCACAATTGGAAAAAAATTACCAGAGTAAACAGATAATCTACAGAATATGATAAAAATCTTTGCAGGCTGTTGACTTGCAAGGAATTGATGATCAGAATAGAAAAATGAATGCAAATACCCAAAGAACAAATAGTCTAACTTACTAATGGGCAAATGATTTAACCACTTTAACACACACAACAGCAACAACTATAAATCGCTGCTAAATATGTAGAAAAAATCTTCAACATCCTTAGCTGTCAGGAAGATGCAAATTATTCATTCTTTTGTTTTTGAAAACTCCATACATGTGTACAATAAAATTTCATCACATTTATCTCATTTCGCTGCTTCAAATCCCTCCATATTCTTCCATTATTTTCATGTCTCTCTTTGTGTGAGTGTATGTATGTGTGTGTGTGTGTGTGCATGTGTGTGTGTTCATGTGTGTGTGCTTGCGTGAGCGTGCGCGCGCGCACACACACATGGGCATGTGTATGTGTGTAACAACTCACTAAGTCCAGTTAGTGCTTCCCTTGTGTGTATGGGTGAGGCCATCGAGTGGAGCATGGGAAACCCATTAGAGCTACAGCATCAATGAATAATGATTCTCTTTTTCCCAGCAACTATCAGCTGCCAATAGCTCCCCATAGGAAGTGGGACCTTGAGATCCTCTGCTCCATCGATACCAAGATGTTGACTGCTGAGAGTTAACAAGTGCAATAACCATGTCCCATCTAGAGAGCAGCATCTCACAGCATTTCTCCCTGCCTTTTCGGCTAGGATACACTTTCCTCCCCCTCTCCGACCCCTGAGCCTTCTAGGGATGGGGTTTTGTTTAGGGCTCGGCACTCAGTCTTTGATTCTCAGCACAGTGACCAGTCCCGCATCTCTCCTCCAGTGACGGCTGACACTGCAGGAGGAAGAAGCATCTCTAACCAGGGCTGAGAGCAGCCCGGGTCTGTCAGAGTCAGGAGCTGCTGGGCAGACGCAAGAAGTCTGAAGTGCTCCCGTGAGGTTCTATTCCACCCCTGTCAGATGTCTATCATCGGGGAAACAGAGCCGTGGAAGCTGGTAAGGATGTCTGTGTGGCAAAGTACTTGGGCTTTGTTGACTAAAACATAAATGAGTTCACTATGGAAATCAGTCTGGCAAAGCCTCAAGAAAGCCAAAAAGAGAACCAGAACATGAACTTGGAAGATAACTCCTGCCTGTAAGTGCAAAGAAACAAAATCAGCATGTATGCCCAAACATACATGCTTATTGTAGCACTCGTCACCATGGCCAAGTTATTCAACAGCCGTGGTGCCTGTTGATAGGTGAATGGCCAAAGTGTGGCTTATTATACACAATGGGTATTATTAATCCGTCATAAAAAAAGAATGAAACTATCGAATTTGCAGAAGAACTATTGATCACATTAGAGATCTTATTACACAAGATAACTAAATTCATAAGGACAAATCTTGTTTTCTCTCATATGTAGAATTTAGAGATTTTAAAAATCTTACAAGAAAATAAAGGGAAATAATTGGGAAGAGGAAAGGGGCCAATGGGAGGGGGCAAAGAAGACAAGGGATGTGGAGGTGGTGAAAGTACACTGTATACACATGGAAATATGAAGACGGAATGCACTGTTGTATATAACCAATGTATGTTAATATTGTAAACATTGTAATATTAAAGTAATAATACACTCATAACTAGAAAACATTTTTCAAGCTGAAGAAAGTAGGCAGTAATCTAAGAGTTACAGCCAAGAGGATCTGACTAGAAAAGGTACTTGCTGCCAGACCTGAAGACCTGGGTTCAATCCCCAGGGCCCCCTGATCTCCTCACAAGTGTAGATGCGCACCCATGCACAAAATATAAATAAATAAAATGTAGAACAGTTACTAGTGTCTAATACTAAATGTAGATATTGAATGCTAACTGTCCTTTCCTTGGCCCTCAAACTAGAAAGTTTCTACCCGGTTAACTCATTAAGATTGCCTGGGTAAGTACAAGAATTGAAGCAGTTTTCTATGGTCTGTGTTTTAAGTATTGTGATGTAGTGTCTTAATGGGTGGAGTCAAGGGGATAGTGAAGGTAGTGGGGGATTTCTGTCACTAAGGGATGCACCTTTGAAGGCATTGTAGGACTTTTGCCCCTTGTTTCTCTGTCTCTGGCTTTCCAGGTACGAGGTGAGTGGTTTGTCTTGGCCACTATCGTGATACACTGCCTTTTCCAAAATAGGAGGCAAACTGATCATAAATGGAACCCTCTAAAACCATGAACTGAAATAGCCATTTTCTCTCTGTAAGTTGATTCTCTCAGGTGGTGACTCGAGAGTGATAAGCTAATAATAATTAATGTGGTTAGCTTAGTTGGTTCCAAGCTCCATGTCAGTGGAGTTTTTGAGTTTCTATTTTGCTTTCTCTTACAACTCACTTAGAATACACTTATTTCCTTACCTGTCTAAGATCACTGTTTATGAGACCAGCAGGACCTAAATCGCTGCCCCATGACACTGAACCCCCGCTTCCGACCACTGACCAGGGGAGCAGAGTTGATTTCTGTGAGCCTGGGAAAACTTCTGGAAACACCAGACCTTTTCCTCTGGGCTCCAACACAGGAGGCTAATGGCTTTTTGAAACTCTTCCTCTTAGGCAGCTGAATTGATATATTGGAACACAGTCACAGGAGCTGGATGTGAACTGCCCAGCTGTGAGGGCAAAGAAGCCTGCAGAGGTGCCCAACCCTGACCACACCTGAGACCCTTTCTGCCTGGTGCAAAAATGCACACAAGGACTTCAAGTGAAGAGCAGGGGTTGCAGATCTCCACGGGGTCCAGTTAACGCACATGAAACTCCAGCTGTCTGGTGATGGGGTTTCTGGGCCAAGGCCAAGGCAATGGTATGCTCCTCACAGGTAGTCTTCCCATTGCTGAGGCTCCCCAAGGTGTATTCAATAATGCTCTCCTCATCCTGAAGCAGATGGGAAAGTGTTTTAAAAGGTGCCAGGTTTATTTATGGAAGCATGAGACTGCATTTAAGAGATGCGCTTTGCCAATGTGAAATGTGAACTCTCAAAACAGGAAGTGTGCTTTACTGCCTATTTATTTTATTGCCGTATCAGCTGCCCAGAGCCGAGGAATCCTCCCTCTCAGGAATTATTTATTTTCTAACTTCTGAACCAGAACATCTCGACCATCAGTGTGTCTGACTCCTTGCAGCCAGATTCCCAACTACAAACATGTGCCTTGTGCCTGACTGTTGTCCCGAGTGCGTGGCTGACAACACTGGAAATAGAGGAAAAACATTGCCCAGAGTCTTTATTTCCATGTCGATGAAGAAGCTGAAAACAAAGGAATCAAATGATGCTAGATGGTAGACACTGTAAATGCCTTCTAGAATGACAAAGAAATTACTAACTCTTCTCCTGTGTCTCAAGACACTTAGAAGTAACCACCCATCATCATTAATTAACCCATATGAAGTTCTTAGCGGAAGAAAATAGCTAATCAATTTGAACTTGTCGCTTTGCCCCCGGCAACAATAACGAAGAAACAAAACAGAATTTACTGTGTTCTTCAGTTTATGCTCTGATCCTTCGTGGTTCTTTTCAGTGGTGAAGACATGAAAGGTCCTAATCCAGGCTTTGTTAACTAAGCCAATGATAACCAGCTAGAAGCACTTTTTTAATATCAGCAGAATAGCCCTGTGTACAAAGGCACAAAAGCAGAGTGCAGACACCTCACTTCTTGTTACTGGCGCTATCAAATCACGAACTGAGAAGGCATCCAGTGAGGGTAGGAATAAACTTGCCATCCAAATGCACTAGGGATAGCCACAGATGATAAAACAGACTCTGGGTAAAAGCAGATAATATATACAAAAATGCATATGTATGCAAACTTGTATGTGCACGGATGCTTTCATATTCTATCTTAGAAGAGACCTAGCACTTCCTTCAGCTTTAAAGAAGATTCTCCCACCTAATCCGTGGGAAGCCATCAGAATAGGTGTGCTTTCATACTCGGACCTTATGGTACCTGTGGACTTCAATTCCTGGGAGGAGCTCTCAGGAACGTGTCACAATGGCGCCACCTTCTGGACACTTCCAAACATATTTTTTCTTCTTGTCCATACTGCATGCCTAATCTCACTTTTGCCTATGGGAAAGTCTATATTCCGTGGCATTTGAGCGTTGCATGGTCTAGCACAAGCTCACAGTGAGGTGCCATCTCCTCATAGTCCATACATGGGTTACCAGTGCCTCCCGGAGTAAGTTCAATACCTTTCTGCATCCTCGTTCTCAAGTGTCTCAATGCAACAAGGCGGATCAAGTGCAAATTGTTTCCATGGCTCAGTCCCAGACTGTGAGGATGACTAAGATTAGGAAGCCTTGATACCTACAAAATACAGGTCATAAGTGTTCACATGACAACCTGAACTTGGCTCTCCTTGGTGGAATTTAGAAGTCTAAATAGGAAGGAAAAAAAGTAAATGGGAAAAAGAAAACAGATAACAGGGCATGGATATAAACTCAAAATGTACATAGTAAAAGTAGACATAGAAGGGCTTAGGAGATGGCTCATCAGGTCCAGCACTTGCTATACAAGAGTGAGGACCTTGTCTGAATCCCCATAGCCTAAGCAAAGCTGGGCACAGTTGTGCGCATCTGTAATTCCATTGCTCCTTAAGCAAAATGGAAGACAGAGACAGGAGAATCCTGGAATCCCACTGTCCAGCTATTCTGGGGTTCACCGTAGCAAGCAACACAGAGACCCTGTCTCAAATGAGTCACCAGATGAAAACTAACTTCTAATGTTTCCCTCTGATTTCCACATATTTAAGGATGCATGTGTGCCTTTGAAACACACACACACACACACACACACACACACACATACACACGCACACACATACACACGGTACATAAATATCATATATACACACACAAAATAAAACATATGAAAGTGGATCAATAAATTCACAAATGACAAAAATGCAGTGTTATGATTGTCCATCAAACATCCAGAGATTATTATTGAATGATGGTATGTCTTGTTGCCTAGGAAACAGGCAACTGTTATGCTTATACATGACATCATTTCTAGAGGGGAATCTGTGAGTTTTCACCAAGAATTCTAGAAATGCAGTTATAGTTTAATCTAGAAATTCTATTTACAAAATTATCTCCAGCATGTATCATCATTTTACAGTAATACCTGTGAAAATGATAATCATTTTACCATGAATTTTGGTTAAAAAAATGAAATAACCTACATGAATAACCACAAGATATTGATAGATGTAAATGAACACTCAAGTTGATAATGTAGTAGACATATCTCTTACATGTCTATGGTTTATATAATATCAGTTGGTGAAAAAATGCATGTTCTATTTGATTCTATTTGTTGCTATTAAAACAGGCACAGTGATCAATAGCTATCCCAAATATTAATGGTGCCTTACGTAGGAACTATAAATGTATCTGCATGTTTCAACCTGACAGTCTTAATACAGGAGTTCCATCCAAGTGGCATGACCTCAAAAGAGTAGTATCATTTTCAAACATACTTATTGCTGAGTACCAATAGTGAAAATTGGAGACAATGTCAACATCCAAGAAGAGGTGGACTACTTAAGTAAGCCTAGGATAGGCATTCGGTGGGAACTGAAGTCATTAAAATAGCTTAAGGAAACTCTACATAGCAAGGTGGTAAGTGCCTCTGGCATAAAGCAGTAAAAGGAAGTAAAACAAAACAGCTGGATTTGTGTGATTAGGATTACATCAAGACAAGTTGTGACATGATGTGTGTACACAGAAGACAATAGTCCAAGCAGGCCTGAATGCCACTGCAGCTCTGTTCAGGTTAAAGTCACCTGTGCAGCTCGTGGGGACTCAGCCCCTGCCCTGAGTGTATGGATAGAGTGCACGGGCATCATCTGTGATAGGAAACTGGGAAGGTGAAGGCCTGAGCAGAGGCAGAAAGTTCTCTTACCCTCAGGCTGCTTCCTAGGCAAGTTTCATCATAGGAAACGTGATGCTTTGCTGGATTTCTCAAAAGATGAGACATCTTTGCTGAAAAAGAAAGGAAGAAAGAAAGAAAGAAAGGAAGGAAGGAAGGAAGGAAGGAAGGAAGGAAGGAAGGAAGGAAGGAAGGAAGGAAGGAAGGAAGGAAGAAAACGAAGCATTCAGTTCTGATGTATCAGAAACCATGAATGCCTCCGACCCTGTTCCCACACATTTGACTCAGTGACTAAAGATTTTTATAGCAGGAACTGAGGTCGTCAGTTTATACATCTTAATCCATTTGTAATTTCCCCTATATATCCCATGCTTTAAAATGATAGTCTAACCCTCCTGAAGTGATCTGGAGTACCCAGATCCAAAGAAGAAAGAGATTTAAAGAAAGAGACAAATTGGGCTATAAGGGAGACCCATGAGCCAGCCAAGTACTGCATTCCCTGGAAAGGCACATCCTCCAAGGACATGCCTCTGCTCTCAGAAAGGTTGGCCTGGCAACTGGCTTACACACTCCACACACTTGGAGAAAATTCTTTTCAGCACTCGCCAAAATGCCGGTCCAGGCTCCTTTTGCCTAGCAGCCTTGAAAGCTTGCACACATTGAGAGAAAATACTTTCAAATGACTCTGGGGTTCTGCTTTATGTTTCATATTCCTTTGAACTTGTTACCTCTTTACAATGTCTTGGACTATTAGTTTGGGAACATTTAAACTTAATGACTATATGGAAAGTAAAACAACACTTTGAAGTCTCCCAAGTCATTCATTTTTCCCTTTCATACACAGGAGGTTAAAGAAGACTGTATGATGCCAGACTGAGTCAGTTCAGGAATAAATAACTTATTTGGGGGTCTATGTAGCTTGTTGCTCTGGGGTGGGTGGTGGGGGAGGATAGATTAGTTATGGAATGTCCAAGTCAACCAAAGCCATGATTAATGAGGGTCAACTTGACAACAGAGGACACACAGATACTGTTACTTCATACAGAGAGCACAGTCTGTCTGACCTGGGGTACCCAGACACGAACTCCGGAGGTATTTGTTTCACAAGTCTTGTTGGTTTCAGGATGCACTGGCAATAAAAAGAGATACGCTGAGGAATTCCTCTGGCTATAAGTAACAGAACCAGGAGAGCCATAAATGCAAGGATGATGGCCACGAAAGACAGTTGGCAAGTGTGTCCAGAAGGTCAAGGCTCAGGAGTTCCAACTGGGTGTCTTTGGGGGAATGTGTTCTTCCACATGATAGTCCCACATGCTGTAACATTTTATCTTTGTTTGCTTCCTTTTCTTCTGTAGATAAGATCTTGGAAGCTATTGTGGGATAGAGTTCCCTGTAGTGTATAATGGGCTTAGAAGTGGGTATGGAGCCAAGAAATCAGGGAGACATGTTCATCCTGGGTTTCTTAGATGTTCCAATAGACGTTTAGGGGAAATGGAAGCCAACTACAAAACCTTCCTAATTCTCATCAAATAAACAGCATAGCAATGCAGACCAAGTATCAAATCTCTAAAACATAAGATAGTATTCAGCAGAGATCCAAGAACACTGCTCCTCAGTTTGATTTCCATTCCAAGAAAAAGCTAAATATGTATTTATTGGGGGCAACTATATGCATTGATATGTTGAATGTGGAGAGCAATAATATCATCTCTCAAAGGGCTTGTGACTTTAAGAGACATGATTAATGTGTTTAGATAATAAAGAATGAGTGATGGCACTGTCGCTATCCAATATTTGAGTCATATACTTGTCAAACACCTACTGTAGGCTTCATACTAATGTAGATATATTGGTACAAAATGGTGAAAATACAAAGTTCCAGTTATCATAAAATGTACACTCTGGAGTGAAGAGATAGACAATAAACAACAAATAAAGATTATCTTATTTGTTAAAAAGCAGTAAAGAAAATTGAAGAGGATAGCGTGACTGGGGATGAGTGGGAATGGAATTGATCAACGGACCTCTCAGTCTGAAAACTCCTGGGCTCCAACTGAATGGGAACTGCTGGGCTTACCTGACACTTTCTATGGGAGCATGACTGTAGAACTGTCTACTGGAGCATAGTAGGCTTACCAGTGACTGACAACTAAAGATAATGGCACCTGGGTTAGGAAGGAGGTAAGAGAGGGTAAAAGTGGGTATAATCAGAATTCATTATTTACTTGTATGAAATTGCCAAAGAACAAATTTACTAAACACAAAGGTAAATGGGGAGAGTATTTCCAGGTAGAGACATAAGACATGGGAGGGGGGGACTAGAACACATTTATTCCTTCAGAAAGCAGAAAACAAGTTCCTGGGGCTGAAGTTAACATCCTACAAAGAGAGAGAAGAAAGGTGATTTCAGAAAAGAATGTAGGACAGGGATTGTGTGAACACTGTTAGGTGGGGGAAATGAGTTGGGGTTTTATTTCAGGTACAGTGACAATTATAAATTTTAAGCAAAGAAGTAACACAGTTGATGTTTTCAAAAAGTCTGTTTGTTGTACAACAGTTCCCCTGCAGATAGAAACATTCCATTCTGCTGGGAAGAAGCTCTTTAATCAAGAAGATAAAAGAGCTTCAAAAACAAAACAGTTTCAGGAAGTCCCTGAAGCTGACAAGATTCACTAGGCCCCTCCCTGTCAGAGTAAGCAATGAAAACTGAGAATCCATCTCAGCCAAGCCAAGCTACACAGAAGACTCTTGAGACCATACCAGCTGCTTGAAAGAAGCGGAAACCGTTCCAGCTGCTGGGAAGAGGTTTAAACCAACTGAGTCACTTAGAATACTCTTCAACCTGTTGAGCTGCCTGCAGTGTTCCTTCTGTGCAGTGTTCCTAGCTTTTGTGAGTTGTCACCTATGCTAGGGTACGCTTTGATGATGTAACTGTCTTTGAGTCACCTCTGCTCCTGTAAGTAGCCCTTCATCTATATTCCTGTAATTAAACCAATAAAACTCACTGGGTCACAAAGTTGGATTTTTGTGGTTTTCGTACTTTGTGCTGTGGGCTCCTTATCTGGGGTGAATACATGTGTGCTGAGTCTTCCTAGGAAAAGTATTCTCATAGAACACTGTTCTGCAGGGAACTGACAAAAGTTCTCAAAATTCTTGAGAAGTGTATTACAACTGATCAAACAAGAAATCCTGATGCACAGACCAGTTTAGAAGAGTAAGATAAAGAGAATCTAGATATAGTAGAGCCCATAGAACTTGCTGAAGAACTGAAAGTGGTCCTTATACAAGGACCAGATATATTCCCAGGGATGAATGATAAATGCCTGTATGCTCTTTGGATGGTTGCATGAACCTAGAATGGAGTATCCCGATAGGTTCAGGTGGTCTGTAAAAGCTTTCTAAGACATGAACCTGGCCATGCTCTGTAAGAATGGCTAGAATTTGAACATGTGTCTAATGATGTACTGTTGAGGATGATTTCGGGCACAGCTTGGAAATGTTTTATGAGCTATTATCTCATTAGCTTCAGTCATTAGTGATTATTTTGCAACTTCAGACCTATTTTTGTTTTATGCTAATGGTGATAACATTTTTATTAAATCAATCTCTCTTCTTTATCTGAGATTATAATATTTCTTAGAAATAACTTTTGGACCAAAGAATTGGTGGCCCAGTACCCTGTTTAGCACTGCACTGAGTTCCTTAAACTATACCTGGGTCACCTCACTCTTAAAATGAATGCTGCATGCCTATTTAGTATTCAAACCACCCTGAGCCAAAGATTCTGATTAATCACCATATCTTTCTGTCTCAGTAGATTCCAAGGACCTTGGAGTGAGGCTGAAACTGCTTCTTTGGTTTAGTTTGCTAGGGTCTAAGTTGGAGCCTGAGATAAAGGATAGAGTGAGGACTGTGCAAGGATTGGTTCAATAAACAAGTCCACATTTCATCTTCTGGTTGAGATATCCATAGTTATATATCCATCTCTTGGTTAAAAAATCAATATTCTGAGAGTCATCAGAATGACTCTCCAAACATATAGCTACCTTAACCTGGAAAGGCAAAAGGACTTACTGAATAAGGACTTTGAGATGACATCACAGTGGGACATCACAGTGGGTGTCTCCTGAGTCCCATAAGAAAAAGACACAGACTGAGAAGTTCATGTGAAGACTGAGATGGGCATTGGACTTCACTTGTCATGAACTAAGGAACATCTAAGGTCACCAAATGCAGAAAGGAGTGAGGAAGTTCTCCTCTTGAGGACTTTAGAAAAATCCTGATCCTGACAACGCATCATGATTTAGGGCTTTTAGTCTACAGATACTATGATACAGTAAAGTTTTTTGTTGTTGTTGTTGAAATAAATTTGGGTACTTCGTTATATCCACCTTTGAGAACTGGCGACCTTTAGATACAGCTCAATTAAGCTCTTAGCATAGTGACTCCTGCCCAAACTAGCAGGACAGTGTAAGAGAAGCTAGACTCTGCCGGAAATAGTTAAAGGTGTCCTCATCCGGGCTCTTGCATGTTTCCAGCCCTGCTGCGCCCATGATTATCCACCCTAATTCTCAGATGGTGTAAGAGCACTGAGCAGTCAAGACGAAAAAAATACACCCACAGAAGTAACTTCATCTTGAATTCTAAATCCAGTGGATACCTACAGCCTGGTCAACTTAAAGCATTCTGATTGGTGTTAGAACAGCCCAGAATACCCGAGAAATATTTGTATGACCTCTTCAGAGATAAGAAACCCCTGAGAGTCCATCCAAGCAGTTGACTAAGTTTTCCTAACATTTCAGGCACCTCATTTTGAAAGGGGAAAAAAGGAGAAATGTTCAGACTGTTGATAGTCATGTTGATTTATTTTGGTTGTCCCTAGTGTGCCAAACATAGACAATAAAGAGAAGTGTGAGGTGGGGGTGAATAGGAATTTCTGAGTGTTAGCAGTAGAAGTCCAAGGAAAGAAGGATGGAGAAAAAAAATGATAAGCCAGAGTTCGGTACATATGGGCATTCATCCTCAGCTGTGTGAGTCTTAGAGTGGTGTTAACTCTGATTTGATCTGTGTGTGTGTGTCTGTCTGTCTGTCTGTCTGTCTCTGTCTGTCTCTGTGTCTCTGTCTCTCTCTCTCTGCTCTTGTAACTGATTCTCATGCAAATAAGTGAGCCACAAGAGTCTATTTCCAGATGCAATGTTTTAGAAATGCCTCTCTTGAACTTGCAATGGGGTTAGAATTTTCATTTAGCCCAAGTTTGTATTTTACTAGCATCATCTCTAAGAAACAAAATTTAAAAAATTAAACCAACATCAAAAATCCTTTTCCTGAAGATTCCAAGAAATTAAAAAGATAGTGCCATATAAAACGATGCAGATGATCCAATCTCTGTGTATTTCACACAAAAATTTTAATAGCTCGTCTTTTCACATCCAGCTTCTAAAATGTCTCCAATTGGCTGACAAAAGAGTAACATCTCCTTGCCCTTAAATCCATGATTAGGTGACAAGTTCAACTTTTAAGGAGGAGACTTCTACAAATCACATGTCCTGAAGGGTTCTAGTAGGCTCTAGCATGGCAAACATGGCTCTGGCAGTCCTTGTCCTTCCCCTATTCCCTCTTCATTCCTAAGAACTGAGAGTATATTTCCAGAGCTAGCCACCAATGTCTCCTCCCTTATTTAGCCACTTCCTTCCCCCGAAGCTGACTACCAAGGTCCAACTATCAAAGTATTGAAGTCCAGCAATCAAAAGCCCCCTTTCAGCTGACCTAATCAATCTGTCCAATCAAAATTAATCACTTCACCCTAACACAGGGTTTCCCTTTTTACCTTCATAAATTGCCATTTGCCTAGGAGCCATGTCTGCCTCCTCGCTATCCAGAGACAGTCTTTGTCCCTGTAGGGCCAATATCCCTTCCCCTTCTCCCTTGTTCCCTTCCCCTTCTCCCTCATCCTCTATCTCCTGTCTTTGTCTTTTATGTCCTGCCCTCTGTCTGTAGAGAAGGCCACAAAGAAGTCCATGAGGCCTCTAGGAGCTGAGAGTGGTCCTTAACTGACATAAATAAGAGGGCAAGACTATGGTTCTGTAAGCATACCAGATGAACTTGGCGAAGAACTTGGAAGAGCTTCAGAATAGATGCTTCTCCAGTTAGGCCTTCCTAAGTCAACACAGCCATTCTGCAGATTGAAGTAAGGTGAGATGATGAAACAGAGAACCAAGATAAGCCATGCTTTGATTTGGTGTACAGAAACACGAGGTAATCAATGAATGATGCTCTCAGATGCAAACTTTGTGATAAGTTACTGCTCGTCACAGCAAGTTCATGCACATTTGTTGTCACTCAGGACCTGTGTTAGGTGCACCAAATTTTAAAAATTCATCACCAGTTTCTTCTGCTCTCAAGTTGGGAAATATTACAGAAAACAATGCACATAACATTTTATTACTTTTTGTGAAAATGCTCATAGTAGTGGACAGAGCTGAGGTAACATAAGAAAATCCTCATCTGCCACCTTAACCAGATGGATTCCTTTCCTTTCCTCTTATTGCCAATTTCTCTCTAGCCCTTCACTTTTACTGATATGCAGGGACAAATGACAGCTCAAACTGACACTTTTATTTGTAGTAATATAGCATAGAAACCGAGCTCATCAACACCCAGGACTTCCTCCTCCTTTCACATGTGGCATGAGAAATTTTGCAGACTTCCCTGAGGCTGGAATTCTAGTAAAGGGTATACGGACATATTAAAGGACAATACTTCCATGCCAGGTTTTAAAGTTCCCCATAAGAACCCTTGGACAGAAGGAAGATGGCCTGTTGACAAATTCCAAGCCCTGGAAATAAAAGGATCCTGGAGCCCTAAACCACATTGTGAAATCACACCTACCAGATGCAGATGATCCAATCTCTGTGTATTTCCAACAAGGTTGGAAACATTAATTTATAATTTTTTTCACACCATTTCATCAAAAAAACATCTGCAGCATCAATACACTGAGGATTCATTGTTTTCTATAGTAACTGTTTGAAAGTCAAATTTTGCTAGTATGTAAAACGGAATTATAGAGATGGATCAAGGAAAGAAATAGACCAGCCATTTTTTATAGCTGTAGTTAGACATGTTTGAGATCTCCGGGATATTCATGCTAAACTTCAGGTGATACTTCTGCTGCTGTGAGAATACATAGAGACACACATAGAGAGGGACTCTGTGGGTAGGAACAGCTGTTTCTAACCTTAACGTAGGCAGGCAACAAGGCTAAGGCTTCCAGCCTATCCTTGGCATTGGCTCTTCCCCAGCAGATCTGTGGTCTTACCTTGTTCCTAGGACTCTACTTTCACAGAAGGGAGAGCCTTCCTAAAGGCAATTATAAGCTCTGGGAAAGGAGCCAGAGAGCTTCATATTGTAATGGAAAATAATCCGTCCACCCTCAATCTGCACATTTTATTTAAGGTGTGAAAAATGCTTTCCCAGCTTCAGCCAGAAGCATTCAGGTCTCCATGGGGATCTAGGCTAGGGAGGTGGGGGAGCAATGATTAGGTGAGGGAGAGAACACTCCCTGCAGTGGGTTTCCAGGGGAGCAGCAAGCTTGTCATCAATGAAAACAAGGCTTGACCTCCAGCCTTGCTCACATCACAGATTTCTTCTTCACCCTGGTGCCCAGAAGCTCGGGCTCAAACTTGGCTTGGAACCAAGCAGAACTGAATAGCGCAGGTAGCCTCTCTGTGGACTAGGAACCTAGAAGTACTGCAGCCAGAGCAGTCCAAGGGCAAGTACGGAACAGGGAGACCCACGTGCATTAGCAATTGAAGGCGGTAGACTAATGTGCACAATTCCCAAGTCTGGGAAGTGTTATGAAAGCTCCAGTTACGTTGTTTTTTAAAGGGACAAACATGGCAGCTGGCAGCTTAGTGTTTGTATTCAACAGTGGTTAATTCTTTCACAGTTCTGGGTCCTCATTCAATCACTTCATTGTTATATTTCCTTTGTTATTTCCATGTAAGTATGATGTCCTTTCATCAATAAATTTCAGGCTACATAATTATTCTGTAGTTAAAATTATATGTGAAAGAAGAGAGGCACAATTATACAACACTGGTTGGGCATTGGTGTAGTTACTAACTTCCTCTGGTTGGTGTTTAAGGTCATTCAAAACTTAAAATGAATTGGCGTCTACCTGTGTCTACCCTGTGGCTTTGGCCAGCACCAGAATGAGGAGAGTTAGGAGTGAGACTCCACAAAAAAATCATAAGCTTACTTACTTAAAACATTAGGACGTGTGTGTGTGTGTGTGTGTGTGTGTGTGTGTGTGTGTGTGTGTGTTTCTGTGCTTTGTTTGATTTGTTTGGTTTTGTAGCTCAGTTGCCTGGCTCTGTAGTGTGAACTTTGTAGATAACAATGCCTTCTTGCCATGTCAAAAATTTGGCCATACACTCTAGAAATAAATGAAGTATGATTAGAAAGTATGTTTCCCATTGGAAACATTAATTTACAATTTTTTTTCACTTTATGAAGATGTTTTCTACTTGGTTATTCATAATCCCTACAAAATGATGGTATGGCTTCTATGTTACAGACTAGCTCAATGTCCATTTTACTCAGAGACAACTCTAGCATAGGGAGGCTATTACATAATTATAGGTCTGTTTAGGGTAACAGCATTAAAATTCTTTAATTAATGCAAATGACTTCTCCCTGATTTTGTGTGCACCCACTGAATAAAACTCCAGGGTTCTTGTTCTACCACAAAATGGATCCTACTCATCTTCTGCGTCCATTTCAATGCTCCCTTCACCGAGAGAAGCTTGGTTGCCCTGATTCACACCCATTTCCTTGCTGCTCGCACATGGAGGGCACCCTTCAACATCATTCTGTTTGGACACTTCATCAGGCATTGCCTAAATAGCTCATGGATATATTTTTAAAATACATTGAGCAGTAAGTCCACTGACAATCAGTGCACAAAGTATTTTGTAAGGCATCATTTTATTTGATATTTGTAATTGATCGATGAAAGAAATATTAACATTAGCTCCATTTTATACGTGAGAAAACGCAGGTTCATGGAGAGTGTTACTTGTTCAAGACCACATAGCTTGAAAAAAATATCCAACTGGGCCTGTGACTCAGTGACTTGCACCTCTGGGGTCCTTGATTTCTTCCTTCCTACTCATCTGCATCCCCATTCCATCAACTGATGATGCTTATTTACCTCAAAAATGTGTCTTGAAATGAGTGTGTCTTCCCATCTCTTCTACTGATGCCTTACTTCATGCCCTGCATCTCTGGATGCATTCATGAGGAAGAGAACTCTCTTTAAAGCAGCCACTGTGCCTAGATCAAATCAACCATAAATGTCCAGCCTTCGTGGCTTCCTTTCTTATTTTAGCCTATCCAGCATATTTCTACCCATCTTTCCAGTGCTTGCTCCCTGTGGCTGAGGGGCTTCTCAAGGCCAGCATCTTCAAGTCAAGGGAGAGTCATTAACTTCAATTCGGCTCTCGCCACCATTTTACTTTCGCTTTCATTCACAGCAACGTTTACTCTAAAATATAACAGAGGTATCTATTTTTTTAAAGTGTCGCCCTTGACCAGTTCTGTAAAAATAGTACCTAGTCATATATGGAGCCCTCCCCATGAATCTTTTTAAATGAATGAATAGGTATTTCCTAGATTAGAAAAAAATTGAATAAACAAAGAATGAACTAGTCTCAGTTCCTCAAAACACATTTTTCAAGTTACTTATTTCTGTACTCTTATTTCTCAAAATGCCTGACAGAAAGTATATGCTCAAAAATATATATTAATTAAATTAAGTCATTTAAAAAATATCCTACAAAAGCTTAACATCTAAGGATGAAATGGGGAAAAAATTTTTTTCACACCATTATGAACACACATATACATTATATGCCTATATATTTCTTCTTTTAAAACTTTGAAATTGAGTAGAAATAAGTACAGAATGGGAAAATCTGTTCCTAATAAGCTAGAATATTGAATTTTCACCCAGGGTGTTGGTAGATGTGGAATGAGAACTGTTCTGGAGGTCAACGAGCCCAGCTGAGGTCCTGTCTCAGTCCTTCCTCAGTCACCAGCAACATCCCAGAAGATTCCTAGAGCAATTTCCCAACCTCTCTTTAAAATGGGAAATTGATGAATTCCTTATTTCCAGCATAAAAAGAATGATCTGACGTCTAGGGAAGGGCGCTCATGTGCTCACATGCATCTGACCTCCAGCTTGAAGACAATAGCATGTGGCTGACTCTGGGGCTGCATCCACATCACCAGGTCACTTTGAGTTCTGAGAGAAACACTTGTTTGCTACCTGAAGATTCAATCCTTGTCAGCTTCAACTTTCCCTTATATTTAATACAATTTCAACTTTTTTGGGTTCATGCTACAATAAAAGGTGGTTTAATGGATTTGGCAGACAGTGGATGGAAGGTTATCAGTCCAGTTTCATCTACCTGGGCACATAATGCAATCACACCTCACAGCTCTAGACTGAACAAGACTGTGGTGTGTTGCTGGGTCTTGAATAAAGCAATGTCAGGCATCACTTTTCAGACATAGTTAAGAGAGGATGTTTTTTCTGTGGGGACCAAGGAGGTAATGGTAGCTGTTCCTTAAGACAGGATGGAAGAGAAGATGCTTTTTCTGTGGGGACCAAGGAGATTATGGTAGCTGTCCCATAAGACAGGACAGTTCTGGAGTGATTTTATCAAACAGAAACTGTGGCAACCAGATTAAGCTAACACACACCAACAAGGAAAGAACATAATTTATTACTTCAAGCTACTGATATGTGTGGTTTTATTTGTCATAGCTGCTTTGTGATCATTGTTCTTATTGAAATGATGACCTCAATAGAACTGCTTACTTAGGTTGTTCTGTCCAGTGCTTAGGATAAGGATAAGTATTGAAATTAGTGTGATGGAGGATGTTATTGTAACAGAATCATTTACTTAGGCTAATTTGTTCCACATTTAGGATGAGGAATGTTTTTATTTCAGTCTATATAAAGAACCTAGTGGAAGGCTGTAGATATAGTTCAATGATAGAGAGCTGTCTTTGAACAAAACCCTGGGTTCAAGTCCCAGCACTTCACACACCCATACACACACACACACACACACACACACACACACCCCCCAAAAAGACCAAATATAGATGTTTTCCATCCATGATTAATAATAATACAATGAATAGCAGTGATAAATATGATGAAACTATGACTCTCCTGAAATTTTTATTTCATGTTTAAAGATCTCTTTTACATCTATAAATGCATACGAAATTTTATAATAAAGTGTAAATGGAAATCCTGAATATTTTGAAATCACACACAAAAATCTCCTTTTCTGACCAAAGCAGGAGACATGGTAATTTGAAGATTTCCAAATGTTAGCATTATGATTCATACATGCCCTTTCATTCTGCCTTAGTGAGTTCTAAAATTACTAGGAGTCAATAGGCTTTCTTCTCAAATCTATTTGTGGTTGTGCTACTTCACACTATGTTTACACAACATAATAAAAAGATAAATAAGTGATAAAATATGAAGAAAGAGCTACTCTTTCTCTCAGAATGAGATAAAGGAAACCTACTAAAACTAAACCTCAGTTGAACTGGATACGGGCAAAGCAAGAACATGTATCTTAGGGGTTGTTGGCTATGTTACTAAGTAACATTTATGGCAGAACACAGGAGCCATGTATATGGATTACTAGTCTGCAAGTCAATGATTTGGGTTTGCCTAAGCAGTAGCTGTCTAGATCGAGCTTGGCTGATCTTGGTTAGACCTGTCCACACATGCCCAGCAGGCTGGTAAGTTGTCTGAGGACAGTGAGGAGGTGACTTCGGCTTCTCTCCACATCACCCATCATTTGACATTCAACAGTACAAAGATGTGGTGGTATTGTGTTCCCCCAAATATTGTGAACCCTAATAAACTTATCTGGGGTCAGAGACAGAACAGCCACAATATTAAACGTAGAAGTTAGGCAGTGGTAGCACACACCTTTAATCCTAGCATTCCAGAGGCAGAAATCCATGTGTTCAAGGATACAGACAGGCATGGTGACTCATCACACCTTTAATCCCAGAAAGCAAGCCTTTAATCCCAGGGAGTGGTGGTAGAAAGCAGAAAGGTATACAAGGCATGAGGACCAGAAACTAGAAGCATTTGGCTGGTTAAGCTTTTAGGTTTTGAGCAGCACAGTTCAGCTGAGAGCCATTCGGATATGAGGACACAGAGGCTTCCAGTCTGAGGAAATAAGATCAGCTGAGAAGTTGGCCAGGTGAGGTTAGCTGTGGCTTGTTCTGTCTCTCTGACCATCCAGCATTTCACCCCAATAACTGGCCCTGGGTTTGATTTTATTAATAAGACTCTCTAAGATTCCTGCTACACAAAGTATGGGGTTCAACAGTACAAAGATAAACCCTGACATACAAATACCTTTCCAGTTGGATATGTACATGGATATCTATTTCTTCTTCCCGTACCACTCATCAAAGAAAATCACATGGTCTACCCCTGATGTCAGTTTGGAAGGATGACTCAAAACGCATCAACATCAAGAAATGATATTAAACTTGAGTTATAATGGCACAGCGTTACACAAAGATGTCCATTTCTCCCCTGGAATCACTCTAGTAGTAACAAATAGGTTTTGCTTCCGTGTTTTTTGTATATTTTTGATAAAATTCAGTGAACAGAATATATGTCGCGATCTACAAAATATACACATTAAGATTAAAAAAAAAAAAAAAACTTCTTTGTCCCTTGTCCCAGCATTATTTCTTCTTTCCACAAGCAATTCCTGTCAACAGCTTACCAGTTTAACAATGTTCTACAAAGAACCTTTTTGCAAGCTTTCACAAGTATGTCTGCATGATACAAACTGTTCTCTGTTTCAGTTGGTTCCTGTAACTCTTTGGACATCTTTCTGTGTTACTACATAAATATGCTCAGCATTGTAAAATAACTTGAAGTATGTCATAACTTTTGAAAATGTATTAGCTTAATAGGCAAAACTGATATCTCATTGTTTTGAAATCCCTATTACTTTCATTTCTGCTGTGCTTAAAAGCTATTTTTTCAGAGGCCCAATTTCCCTTTTATTTTCTTACTTCATGATTTTCATCCATCATAGGTCTGGTATAATGGCAAAATGGTGTAATTTGGGACAAATTGTATCTCACAGCGATTACAATGGAATACATTACTCCTACTGTTCCTGAAATTCTATTCCCACCTTTGCTTTCAGGCAAGGAGATCCTGCAGTGGTAACCAAGAGCCTACAGACTCAAGAGGCTTCCAATGGTTCTGACTCTAACCTTAGAGTAAAAGAAAAGGTGAGCCTTGAAGCTATCAATTAAAAACATGAAGGGGAAAAAGGTAGAAAAAATCCTAGGCATATTTGATGAAATAACTATATTCTAAAAAAAATTTTAAAAGCATACCCTTCAACTAAGAAAGGTACATGATATGATTTGATGTAAGTTCTCACTATAAGTTAACTAAATCTTATTTTTAAAAGAAACTTGGAGACATTGCTTGGCAAGAAGACATTCCCCAGGCCTTATGAATGTCCTCTCCAACGCTGCAAGTGGTAAGGAAATGGTTGATCAGTCTCAGGAAAAGCACCAACATCAGGGACAATCCAGGTATGGGGATGAGTTTCACTTGAGGTCCTCCTATTAAGTAAGAACTCTTGAGGAGACACTGGGTCCCACGAAGAAGTGGTCACGCACTGATGGACATCTAGAAAAACCAACCCAGTAGATGATGATACATGTATGCTTTGACAGTTGTGCCAAGGTTTGTGTGTGTGTGTGTGTGTGTGTGTGTGTGTGTAAGTGTGTGTGTAAGAGAGAGAGACAGAGACACAGAGACTGAGGAGACAGAGAGCTACAGGAAAATACTGTATATTTTAATAGCAGTCAAGTAATAGCCTTTTAAAAATGCACATATGAATGCAATTTAAAATTGGTCAAGGTACAGGAAGATAAAATGCTCTCTCTGCTGGTGGAAATACGCACTTCCTCTTTTTTTTTTCCTGAACGTGATCTGCTAACATATGGCATGAACTTGAAAGGTGTTCCTAACTGACTAACAAAAGTGGTCATAAATCCATATAAACATTTACATCCAATCAGATAGGTGCTGAAAGGCTAATTATCATGTAACAAAAATAAGTTCTGATAAAGAAAGTCTACACTGCAAAGATAAACTACCAGTGGTATTTGTAATTAATGGAGCAAAGGGAAACCATAATTGTTGTTTTTTTCTAAGACTCTGCAGTAGCAAATTTAAATGGTAAATATCAACTTGCCAAAAAAAATTTAAGGAGTTTTAAATGCCATATAATATTACTTTATCTTAAAACATAAAGTATGAAAGAAAGTATATTTATATTAGCAGCCATTTTTATAAAATTATTACTGTCCATGCACGGTTTATCTTGTTCTTTTTATGCTAAGTTTTCATTCCATGTTTTCCATGGTGGATTTCTTTACTTTATAGTGAGAAAAAAATATAACACAAAAGAAATCCCTAAGAACTTTTAAATAACGTGCATCATGTACACGAATCCCAACTAGCGCCAGTAATGTGCCCTTACATTCCTTGCAGTTAATGGGATTGAAGGCAACATTATCAATGACCAGGTAACCTTTCTCTCACCACATCATTTAAGGTTATCATTGTGTCTGTAATGATTCAGCATAAATAGACATACAACAAAATGCGAAGTTCCACCACATATGTGTATTGGTAAACATTTCTCTTTGTGTTTAAAAATCATGGGAAATCATGGTGGGAGTAAGGCTCAACTGAAAGTGGACTGCCATGGAAGCCTGAGGGCCTGAGTTTAACCCCAAGAATCCATGTGAATGCATCTATAATTGCAGCATTTGTACCCTGTCATGGGAAGCAGAGACAGGGGGATCAACTTGGAGTTCAAGGGCCAGTTAGCCTGTCATACTCAGCAGAGGCACAAAACAAGAGAGATCCTGCCTTAAAATAAGATGGAAGCAAAGAATTAACTCTCAAAAAGTTGTTTCCTGACCTCCAGTAGTGTGCCATGACATGCACAATGCTCCCTCTACACACATAGTCACACACATACACACACACACACACACACACACACACACAATTTTAAAAAAAAATTGCCATTTTGTCATTGTACTAATAAGTTGTATGTTTTAATAGAAAAATAACATTTTAAAAGGCCAGTCACACCTGGGTATAATCTTTTTGCTTGATTTTTAAATAGTTTGATAATTTCATACAAGCATATAATATGTCTTCATCAAACATATCCCCTATTTCCTTCTCATCCAATTTGTTACCTACTCCCTGTGCCATTTTCTCCCTCCGAACTTCATGTACTTAGAAAACAAAACAAAATATAAAAACTCACTGAGCCTACTTGGTACTAAATATGTGTTCATGCCTCCATAGATGATCCTACACTCAGGCACATATAGGTAACACTAGGTTGACTCAGAGCCTGTGTCACTTTGAAAATATTCTGCTAATGTGTGATATTTTGTTTATGTTCTGACAAAGTTTGCCTGGAGATCAGAGGGCAGAGCTAGCCACTAGTTAACCATAGAGGCCAGGTGGTGGTGACTCATGACTTAAATCCCAGCACTTGGAAGGTAGAGAGAGGAAGTGATGCCTTAAATCCCAGCACTTGGGAGGTAGAGAGAGGAAGTGATAAGGCGGGGCAGAGACAGGATCTTGACCTTTAGGTCGGAGAATATGAAGAGGTAACAAGTCACTAGTAGTTGCTCCTCTGCTTCTCTATCTTTTAGGTTATTACCCTGATATCTGATTCCTGTTTTTTATTGATAAGACTAATTGGGTTCATGCTTCATTCTACTCTACAGAAATCTAGAATTCTTAATCAGCTAAGTCTGGAATCAAGTAAGTATTATAATTGCCCTATATTTATGAGTAAATACCTATCTTGTGAAGTAGTTCCAGTCTTCTATAAATACTGTCTCTATGTCAATCCCAGTACTAGGACTGGACTACATCATTTAAATGATGAAGAGACGATTCATTTCTTTGGGAGTCTTAGATTTCAGTGAAGAAGGAAGACAGAAAAGCGATCATAACGTATCATGAAACAAATGCAAATGTATCCTAGAAGGGGAGGAAGTATAGAAAGGGGTGTGGGAAGTTATAAGAGAGGGAGGGCTAAGGAGCTGTTGAGAAACTACTCCCAAAGGCCAGAGGTTGGGGTGGAGACCAGGGCTGACTTTTTGCTAAGGCTGCTATTCATAGTGATGTTTGGGTGGTATTTGTTAGACAGTCCTTAATTCCAGAGCTGGACTGCAAAAGGAGAATTTTGAAAAATGGCAAGATTTCCCCCCATCTTTCATTATCTCACGAACACTGCTAAGTGCTTATTTTGAAAGTGAGAGAGGAACACGAGTCAGCTGGAGCAGGGTCCACAGACACACCCCGAACTCTGGCCACTTTGCATCTCATTCTCGACTCTGCCTTGGAAAGTCATCTTGAAATTCAAAGATAAATGACATTTACACTGTGCCAACCCTAGAAGACATCAGGAGGCAGCCGTGCCTCTCTTTTTCTAAACCTGAGGAAACTCACAAGACTGGTGACTCATCCCAGACAATGAGCGTGCCTGGTAACATTGGGACATGAGTGTGTGACACTGGGGCCTCTTGGCTCCTCTCCTTCAGTGACAAGTTACTCCTTTGAACTTGTGGCATGTAAGTGTGTCCTTCCTTATCATTTGTAGAAAGTCCTACAAATAGCCAAAACGAAACTGTCTTAGACTCCACATCCATCAATGGCTTGTGTACGTGGAATGTTGTATTTTAGAAGTGGCGACTCATAATTTATGTAATTGTATCTGTTTGCACAGTGACCTTGGTGCAAGCTGATGATAAATCCTTTGGACTAATGTTTCTCTGCATTGCTTCACATGTAATGCATAGGCTTGTAACTGAACTTACAATTTACCTCTGCAGCCGTTCCATCTTCCCTGGTTAATTGACTTCTTGGGTTGACTTCTCTGAAAATGTGTTGAGCCAGAGTTTCCCCGTGCCAAAGCGACTCCCTCATAGACTTGGCCTCGCTTGGAAATTGCATTAATGTTTCTTCAGCCTTCCAAGCAGTGACTGCTTCAAGAAGAGCTCAAAGCTACATTAGAAAAGTCAATACAGCTTGAAACAAGGAATACTTTCCAGACTTGAAATCAAAACATGCATTAGATTTTTTTAAATGATGAACTGAGAAAATAGGGAGCTAAGAAAACAAAGAACCCTGTATAAAATCCCACTCGCGGCTTTGAAATTTAAATTCTTGGATGCTTTTTTTTTTTTTTTCAAAAATAAGCAAATTCACCCTCAGTGCTGTATTACTCAGTATGTTCCAGAATGACCCATGTTAGTCATGGAATTAAAGCAATGTCAGATCATATTGGAAATGTGCATGTTCACAGACAATTCTCTGTCAAATCCCATTTCCACCGCTTGGAAGCCATATGCCATGCAGGATACTTCTTAGCCATTTTGGAGCCACAAAACCCAAAACTAGCAAAGTAGAAATTATATCAGGTGAGATATAATTTGACACTGACAAAGGGACTGTGTTTTAAACTAACTGCAAAAGTCCAACATGCTGTGGGACCTTTATTCACTGGTGGGAATGTAAATTAGTCTGGACACTATGGAAGTCACTATGATGGTTTCTCTAAAAACTAAAAAAATGGAGTTATCATATGATCTCGCTATTCTATGCCTGGCTATATACCCAAAGGACTCTAAGTCAACCCATGGCAAAGATACTTGCACAGCCATGTCGACTGAGCACAGATAACAATAGTCAAGTTGTGGTATCATCCAAAGTCCCCATCAACAGATTGAATGGGTAAAGCATGTTTTATATACAGAAGGGAGTTTTATTGACTCATTAAGAAGAATGAAATCATGACGTTTGCAGAGAAATGGCTAGGACTGGAGATCACTATGTCAAGTAAAACAAGAAGACAGAAAATAATGGTTTTTTTTTCTGTTTGTAGATTTTGGTTGTATGTAGATATACAAAACTATGTACACATATTATATGAAAGAAGAAGGGAAAAGTCTAAATGTGAGTAGGAAAGGGGGAAAAGGGAGAAAGAGGAGAGTGTGAGGTGAATCTCCTCAAAGAACATAATATACTTGAAATTATATTTATGGGATTCATTATCATGTGCAATGAATCCCTGTACATAAAACAAGTATCAAAAACCCATTATGGAATAAGTTGTGATATAGTTTATTGTTTTAACAGAACACCCATATGTGCATATATACATAAACACACACACACATACACACACAGAAAGAGAGAGAAAGAGATAGAGACGGGGAGAGAGAGAGGATGCTCAACTTATCAAAAATTAGCTTTCACCCATTTGTTCCTTCATAAGCAGATTGGATCTAGCATTCTCTTAATAACTTAGCATTTTGGCCTTTTGAGATCTGCAAGGTCTTTCATTTTCATGAAGTAATTTCATATGGTAATTTAATGCTGTATTTCCTTGATTTATTATTGGCGGTAATGAGACGCAGGTCATTTTTTTCCCCAAAGTACACAAACTTTCACTGATAAAAGAGGATGGACAAAGTGGAAAGCCTAGACATCATTGCATGATGGAACTTGGACTTCTTCAAATTTAAAATATTTTAAGAGAAAGTTAGTTCTATCATCCACAGAAGCACTGTATTCTATCTGTCCCCAAATTTAAATTCTATACTCACATCTTAACACAAAAGATTACAATCAAATGATAATTGCTCTGATTGATTGACCATACACCTTCTTCAAAAGTGACTCAACATTTTATGTTGATACACACACTTAGAAACAATAGACTACATCCTTATCCCGTGTAACACTAGCAAATATTTTTATATGTAGAATCATACTTCTCATATTCTCTATGTACTCACCTCTCAGACACACACAGAATGATGTACTTAAAAGTTTAAAGAGAGAACAAATCAAGTTTTGAAGTATTTTTTTTTCCTGAACAAAAAGCCCTACAAACTTTGATGATGAAAATCTGACTCAATAATACTATTTCCAAGAGAAGGAATTTTCCTATGTTTTCCGATGATTTAATTAGAGTACATTGGCATATTCATTCTGGCAAAAGCCAAGAAAACCTATATGTATTCTTTCAGTGCCAAGAAACAGAAACCAGGAGGTATTTAGAGTATTTTACAGTGATTTACTCACTCTGTATGATAAAATTTTCCAGCTTCAAGCTTAGCTAATAGTAATTTAATTACAACATTTTATAGAAATACAAAGCCAGATTTACTCAGTGGCCAGAAGCAGGGCCAGCTGGAATTATAGAGCTGGTACAAGATGACTTAATACTCTTAGGCTTCTATGGTTTTGCTTAGAAAATTTCCTTGACTATAAAACTAGCTTCCTATGGACCTTCCTTCTATCAAGGAAATGGATCAAACTAAGTTTGTGCTGAAGCACAAATTGAGCCAAGAACAATCCAATTATCCTAAGCAATAGAATGTTAAGTCAGCCCTTCTCAGGAAGATGGGATGTCAGTGTTTTGGACCAGGGAAGTTGGGGAAATGTCTAGTGTTGTCTTGGATTAAATTGTCTCCTGGCTTTATTCTCAGTCAAACGTCTCTGCTACTGGCCTTAAATTTGGTTCTGAGGCTGCTTAAGACACTTAGAATGGCTGGACCCTGCTATTTCCCTGTACTGCATGAAATACATGAGCAGTGCTTTTTTTTATTATTTTCATTATTGACCTTAAGCTTAGGCAGTCATGAGTGAGACACTATATTATTTGGTGTAGTCACAAGAAGAAGACCATATTTTACTTTGAACAAGGAAAGCATAACATAAAGGTTTACTAGCTGCCATAAGACACTGAGATAATAAGCGATTGACTAGTCAGAAATAAAGAGCTCTGGAGAATGAAAGCAGGGAGAAATAACCAAGTCCCTGGAGCTAAAGCGGAGTGGGGGGGCGAAGAGCTTTACACCCTAGGTTTGGGGGTGAAATCCAGCTCTCACTGGAGGGTATGGCCATGACTCACAGGGAGACAGAGGAAGTTCTAACTAGTCATCTGCCCTCTAGGATGCCGAGGGAAGGTGGTTTGCCTGAGGCCTTTGGCAATAATCACCCAAAGGCATCCTTTGGGCAAGTGGTAGGCTCCTGCAACTGTTAGCTCTGTACTGCAGAAGTCAGTTACGGTGAAACCACCCACGCTCCAGGTGCCAGGTAAAAGAGAATGTGTGGGCTGCTGAGACGTCCAGTAGACACCCTGCGCACACAGGAGCTGAGCCTGAACAGAAGCTCCCTGCAAGAGAGGGCTAACCAGGAAACAAAACTCCATCCAACAGTGACTTAGCAATGTCCTCTACTGACAAAGCTTTAAGATGGTGGCTCCTGCAGGAGAAAACTGTTCAAAGAATCTCCTCATAGCCTCCTGAAGCTGGCAATGAAGGGGCAGTTTGGATCTGACAGGAAATCACTTGATAATTGGCAAAGAACTCAGTGAGAAAGTGTCTTCAGATGGTCACTGAGAGCCACGAAGGGGAGGGGCTGTAGCTAGGATGTCACGGTCTCCTCTTTACCCTAACAGCATGATTTCTTCTTATAGCATGTCTTGGCTGTTGTTGTTGCTGCTGCTCCTCTTCTTCTTCTTCTTCTCCTCCTCCTCCTCCTTATTCTCCTCCTCCTCTTCCTCCTTTTCCTTCTTCCTCTTCTTCCCCTTCTTCCTCTTCCTCTTCTTTTTCCTCCTCCTCTCTCCTCCTTTCCTTTCTTCTCCTCCTTCTCCTCTTCCCCCCTCCTCCTCCACCTCCTTCTTCTCCGCCTCACTTTTTGTTTGTTTGTATGTGTTAAGACTTCTATCAGGCACAGCCTGGTCAATCACACACACACACACACACACACACACACACACACACACACACACACACACTGTAAAATCCTCACTCTCCTTGGATTTATTACAATCAAGAGAGAAGACAGTGTGTGTGTGTGTGTGTGTGTGTGTGTGTGTGTGTGTGTGTGTGTGTGTGTCTATCATGCTGCTGTCACGTATCAGACTCTATCATAGACATTTGTCATTTCTAATGTTCCTTAATCCTTAGAGACAGTTGGTAGTTCATCCCCATTATCAAGGTTACTCGGCTTTTAATCACATGTTTAACATTTTACAAGAATTTCATTTCCATTAATAGACTGTCACTTTTAGAAAGTTGCATATTCTTCAGATGCCTGTTTTCTCTTTTGTTCAGTAGTAATACAAGTAGTATTGACTTCATAAAATGTTTCAAAGATTTAGGGGATAGGTGGCGCCAAGTCCTTAATACCATGTTTTACACATTAGGCTACATGAGTTCAGTAAGCATCGTGAGTGATAATATTTATGGTGGATCTGATAGTAACTCAGACTGGAATAATATTAATTTGTGGGGGTGGGGGTGGGGATATAGCTCAGACAGTAAAATGCTTGCTGCTCAAGCATGAGAAACTGGGTTTGACCTCCAATGATGCCTACATAAAATGCTGCAAGTATCTGTAAGCCCAGTGTGGCGGAGGCGGACGCAGAGAGATTCCCTAGGATTTGCTAACTAACAGCTAGTTTATCAAAGAAGTGAACTCTAGGTTCAGTGGGGATCCTGTCTCAATAACTAAGATGGAAAAGCAATTGAGGAAGACTTCTGAGATTGTCATCTGGCTTCCACAAGCATACCATCCATGTGCTTCCATACTGCACATGAACACACACATACACACACACACACACACACACACACACACACACACACACGCAGAATTCCTAGGTAGAAAGGGTCTGCAGCTCACAACCCTTTCCTTATGCATCACTATTAACCTTTGTGTGTCCCCCACCCCCATGGGAAGACCCTCTGTTTATTTGATTAAATGAAAATAAAATAAGATGCATAGGAATCATTTTAAAGTCCAACAAGACACCGGCTTTGTTTTAAGGCTGCAGTAGCTGATATGTCTCCCTGCTACTTCTCCAACCTCCTCTGTGGACCACAGAGATACATTCAGAAGCCTGTGAGTTCACAGGAGGTTTGGAATGCTTCTCCACTGGCTCTTCACCTGTTCATTGCCCATCAAACCTGTGGCCGGCAATAATGACCTATAAGATTTTAAAGGTAAAAATCCAAAAGGCAGGGAAAGGGACTTGCCAAAATTATTAAAAAATAAAAAGATACACTTTTGCTTTGAGTTATTTTATATATTATTATTTAATATAATAAATAATTCTTCATTCTAACCTGGAAGTCTACCATCAGCTAAGGGCTAATATACAAACCTCCTCTATTTGCCTTTTATAAGAACCACATTTTGATGACAATATGATCAGTTCCTAGAATGGCTGACTCCAAACAGTATTTAGTAACTGCCAATGATGCGCAAGAGTCAGCAGATCAATCCACAAAGATGACTCCCATCTCTGCCACTCAGTGAGTGTATTCCCAGGGCATCCTTCATCTCCTGAGCCTCACTGACTCACGGATAAAGTAAAAATAACAATCATTGCCTTTCAAAAGTACCTTGAAGGCACTCAACACAGAACCCTATTCTGTTGTGTTATTGCATGGACAAAAGTTAATAAACTGTTCATTTTTATTAAGGTTTACAATACCCGAGTGTTGTAGTATGAATGAACTACGTTAAGTACTGATCACAGAGGCCAGATAACTGTTTTCAAACCTATCTTTTTCTTCTCTGCAGCAGGACTATAAACTCATTTTCCAGCACTCCTTTCAGTGAAGCATGGCCAAGGGTTGAAAACACAATACAGACAGAAGTTCATTAGCACATCCAGGACTGCTCTGTGAAAACTCTTGCCTGATTTTCCATTCTGTCTCCATCTGTCAGCTGTGTGTTGACAATATAACAGAGGATTCCAGAACCCTGGGATGGGGAGATCTGCAAGTGGAAAGACACTGAGTCCTGAATCACTGTGTGAAAGGCTACCTGCCAAGTCCCCACACTGAAAATCATTTGAGTGAGTAAATAAAATGATTTTTATGAAGCTACTGAGGTCCGGGGCTTATTTGCTAGAAGCCGTAATCAATGACATATTGGAAAATGTTTAACAAGGAGCACTGGGGAAAAAAACAGGCTCTGATTTGTAAGGTTTGCCAATTTCCATAGTGTAAATATTCCTATCTTGGCCAACTGCAAGTTACTAATGTGACGTTATTGAATACAGTTGCAAAGAGATTTGCACAATTAGTTCTCATGAGCCAGTAAGAGCTAACTGTGGGATAGCATACTTGAGGCAATCATTCCTTAATCTCTGTTGCCAATAAAGATGAGTTTTTTTGTTGTTACAGTTGTTATGTAAATTAGATACAGTTGTAACCAACCTTAAACTGGTTAATAACTGGTGGGACCTAGAAAATGCCTTGCTTATTTGGTTTGCATACAGAAGGGGGGGGGAGAGAGAGAGAGAGAGAGAGAGAGAGAGAGAGAGAGAGAGAGAGAGAGAGAGAGAGAGAGAGAGAGAGATATTATTTCACAATAACCAGAATTCTTACGGTTTTTTACTCTTATTATTTTGGTTTGATCCTTGTGCTTTTTGTTTGTTTTTCTACACAGGCACCAGCAGTACAAAAGAATCTAAACAAAATTCAAAGTTTGTCTATGTATTTCTCCAGGAAATACTCCAAAATTTACCCCCAAATGGAACTACAAACACTTGAATACATTCTAAAGTCTTAGAATTAGTGGGACAATAGTCAGCTTATAGTTCTTGCCCTGGTCGACCAACCTTTAGGTTTTCTTCTCTCTCTCCTTTTCCTCCTGGAATTGAAAGTTCTTGCAGAGACATATACACAAGCTTCATAGAGACCATTTTATCTGCTTGCTGGTGTGCAGACCCTGGTCTGATAGTAAATCTCTATCCAAAAATTATTTTCATGTGTTTTACATAGAAATTATCTTCCTGGATCAATAATTTCCTTTATAAAATACAGTTGCACAATGCTCAAAGCCTGCTCTGGTCAATTTCAGTGGACACTTCTATTTTGCAAATTTATGTTGAAAAATACTTGCCATGGACTTTTTTTTTCATACAGAGATAACCCTGGGGAGAAACTTATGCAATTGCTCAATTCCAATTGCTCGTCCGTCATCTGTCAGGTTTGTGACCATGATCTATCCTGTGGTTAAGAAAAGGGAACACGTTTCCAAAGGTAGCATACTGAAATGATCACCTTCTTCCAGTAGCAATCATGGCTTGTATGCGGGCTGCTGGTGAGTTCTCCAGAAGGGCTATGTGGAAGGTGTGGGAACACCCAGCCTACATTGGCTGAACTGGACACAAGCTCTTGCCAGATCTGGGGTATGAATGGGAACAAGATGCGGTGAGAAAAAGCACCAAGTGGGCACTTAAGAATGGCTTGTGGAGTGCCCAGCCCTGGGCATGACAGAGCTACACATGGGGCTCACTGACTCCTAACACTGGCATTATGATAGTGATAGCACTGTCACTACCTTATAAATGAAAAAGCTGACATTTAAAGAAGAAAAAAAAATATGTCATTGATGGTCACAAAATGCAAAGTGCTAGGCAGATGTTTCAATGCAATTAGAATCAAATTCCATCTAAAGCTAAAGAATTTTAATTAAAAAATTCAATCCTAGCCGAGCGGTGGTGGCCCACGACTTTAATCCCAGCACTCAGAAGACAGAGCCAGGCCGATCTCTCTGAGTTCGAGGCCAGCCTGGACTACAGAGTGAGTTCCAGGAAAGGCGCAAAGCTACACAGAGAAACCCTGTCTCAAAATAAATAAATAAATAATAATAATAATAAATAAAAATTCAATCCTAAGGAAAAGAGATGAAAATTTTCTATTTGTTTAAATAATTGTAAGAAACCACATGATATGTGGAAATATAAATGGTAATATAGTCTGATGGGAAAAGATATTCTCCCCAATATGTAAAAAGAAATAAGATAACTGTAAAAATTTAAAAGTTAACCAAAAATCTTAACTAAAAAGTTAACCAATAGCATCGATTATTTAAAACGATTCTGGATCACTATTTTTCACAATAGCTTTTCTTTTATTATTTTCCTTTCAGTTATGAAATCCTAGAGATGAAGCCCAAGACCTTGGAACATGCTGAAAAGAATGCTCTACCACTGAGCCACATCATTAGTCTTCAAATAATCAAGCCGTTTAGTGTGTTGAAAAATAGCACTATTGACACACTCTGATCATCACAAATTTTACCAACTAGTTTATATTTGAACACCATTGTAAGTCTGCATCCATGCACATGACATCACTTTATTAAATGCAAAGAGAAATGAACAACACATGAACATTTATGATCAATTACAACAATGTAAAGAGATTACACAGCAACTGAGTGTTTATTTACTTATTTACTATCTACTAGGTATTAAAGCATAGAAGCTGCTATCTAGGGATTTTAAGTAGAACGAAAAAGTTCAGGCTGTCACAGCAGACTAGGCAAAAACAAAAATGAACCAAGACAATAGCAAAAAATAAAAAAAAATGTAGCTAGAGTTTTCCTGCCTTGCCCACAGTCAGGACAAATCTTTGTCACCCGCCAGTCCCACAGCCGCTCAGACCCAACCAAGTAAACACAGAGACTTACATTGGTTACAAACTGTATGGCCATGGCAGGCTTCTTGCTATCTGTTCTTATAGCTTAAATTAATCCATTTCCATAAATCTATACCTTGCCACGTGGTTCATGGCTTACTGGCGTCTTCACATGCTGCTTGTCATGGCGGCGGCTGGCAGTGACTCCCTTCCCCTTCCTGTTCCCTTAATTCTCCTCTCTGTTAGTCCTGCCTATACTTTCTGCCTGGCCACTGGCGAATCAGTGTTTTAATTATTGACCAATCAGAGTAATTTGACATACAGACCATCCCACAGCAGGAAAAAAAAAAAAAAAAAAAAAAAAAAAAAAAAAAAAAAAAAAAAAAAAAAAAAAAACTTTAGCTGGGCAGTGGTAGCACACGCCTTTAATCCCAGCACTCGGGAGGCAGAGGCAGGCCAGATCTCTGTGAGCTCGAGGCCAGCCTGGGCTACAGAGTGAATTCCAGGAAAGGTGCTAGAACTACACAGAGAAACCTTGTCTCGAAAAACAAAAACAAAAACAAACAAACAAAAAACTTTAGTTTTTAGGGTTATTCTCTAGACTACTAAACTGATGGATGAAGGTTCAGTAGAAGAAATTTAATGGATGTGAGCACTAACTAGTTGAATGAAGGAGATGCTGAGCACAAGGCACAGGGCAGGCACAGATACACTCAGGTATTCGAAACACAGACAGATCTGATCTTCTCTGGGAATGAAGACTTGAAGGTGTCAGTACATTGGAGTTGAATCCACACATGGAAAATATAGGGCAGGAGAGGCGTAAATATATTGAGGGACACAAGTGAGCAGACAATATTTAAGTGACAAGGGAGGAAATAATTATCTCAGAGAATTATTTAAAAGAACAGAAGGGGAGAAAAATCAAAAGATTCTTAGATACACATTTTTTCCCTAGGCCATTGAACAGATGCTTAAGATTTACATCTTCACAGCTGGGGCACTACATTTGTGTGCCTCTTGGGGGTGCTGCCCAAGTACCACGCAGTGTGAAAGGCTCCTTCAGGAGCTTTGTGGTTCTGTGATGATATGTTTTCCCAAGCCCCCTATTCATTTCTCCCAGGGCTCAGTACATAAATGTTTGCCTCAATCCACATTGATAACCATCTTTTGATTCTCATGGTTCCACTCTCATTTCAAAATTCTCATCCTTTTTAGTCCTGGGTTTCCTCTGGGCTTTCTTCATATCAGGGAAGCAAAGGCCACTATGAAAGCTATGCGTACATTCCAGTCCCCCACACAGCGTGTACAGAAACAGATGAAAAATGAAATACCAATAAACCCCTCGGAGTCATTTCCACAGAGGTGTTTTGCCAATTCATCTGGGATTTGCCACGGCTGTGAGATATTTCATCTACCGCAGTGATAAAATGTTCAAAAGGTATCATCAAACAGCGAAGTCGGTACGTGCTCTATATGAAAAGATGTTCCATTAAAGATGCAGCCCCTAATGCACAGTGTAAAATGCTTGTAGCTTTTATTATGTCCTAGATGGAAAACATGTTTTACTGCATACCAGAGTAACAGACGTCAACTCACTTTTCAAATTGGGAACAGCTTTTCATTTTGTTCTGTTCAACAATTTCTGGGTCCTAATTCAACCCTTCCCACCCTCCATCCTACCTCCCACCATCCCAAATTTGCCTCTGCTCCAACAAAACACTGTCACAAACTGCTACAAAGGGCAAGAGAATGGTCACCAGGCGACGAGAGGAAGGTTCCTAGAGATAGGAGCCTACCATGATCTCTCCTTTCAGTCAATTAGAATGAAAGAGAGGAACAGGAAGGTGAAATATTTACTGCCTCGATATTGCTGGTTGAACACAACCCACAGGAAACACAGATGTCCAGAGAAGTAGATCAGAGAGGGGAAACCGTGAGGCTGCATAGCCAGATTTTCTAGGCTCCCCTAAAAGGAAGTGGGAAAAATGACCATCTGCAATGCTGTTAGATCCCAGCATGGAAACGGTATCCATCCCGGGCTTCTTCCAAGTGCTACTTTCTATTTTCTGATGCCTAGTTCAAGTTCATTCCTTATAAAGCTTAAATGTGTTTGAAGGCTTAATTAAGATTTCAGGGGTAAGGTAATTCTGATATAAAACTTTGTTTGAATGTTAAGCAAATTGGTGCCTTTTACTCCTTAGAGGGGAATATCAGATCTAATTTGATTTTTTTTTATAATTGAACACAAATGTTGCGATATGCAATTAATACAAGTTAGGCATGAAATTAATGGTGTCTAAGTGGGATATAACACAAGCACTCATGTCCTGAGTGTTCTCTACATGAGAGAGGGATAGTCTGGTTTAATTTTAAGAGACATGGTAGATTTTGCTTGGGATGTAATCCTTGAGATTAGGGGGTCTGAATTCCAATCCTGGTTCCCAATCTGCATGAGTCTGTAACTGTCCTTATTTCAGGCAGATTTTCCCAGATGGAAAAAATGGGGAGATCGCCTTTTGCTCTACAACGTTATTACAAACAGAAGTGAGGCAATTCGGTGTGAGTGCACATTAACCTCTTCAGATAAAAAAAAAATGGTGAGGAAATACAAGACAATGAAATATTTCTTGAACAATGTATAATTTTTTCCTTCCGCTCTCTCAGATAGCCAAGTTTAAAGTCAGCGGTGCCCATTTAAAAAGAAAAATCACAGGAACATGGGGAGAAATTTGGAATCAATTTATTTAAAGACATGTTCTTCACAGCTGTTGTTCATTAGGGAACTTTTATTGACGTGTCCAGAAATCGTTCCTAGTAGTTTAGACACGCGGGGGCTTTGAGCTCTATGAAGTACAGCAAATTGCAGATGAATTGGTCCAGAAGTGTGTAGGTTTGTTTTTTGAAAAAAAAATGCTTTGTAAAATAGAATATTCTCGAGGGACTGACGTGGGGGTAGCGCGAGGTATGCGCTGACACTTTCAATACCCTTGACCTTCTGGAATCCGCATCGAAACTTCTGCAACAGTAGCTGGGAAGGACTGGAAATAGGCATGCAGAAAGGAAACCCTTTGAATAAAAAGGGAAAGAATAGAGATGAATGAAGCAAGGATTCATTTATAACAAGGTCCCGCTTGCTTTAAGGGACCTGTTTACCTCAGCAGCCTCTGTGTTCAAGCACCACCAATCTCCTGCATTTCAGCAAGATTAAGAGTTTTCTCGGTAGACTTGGTTAAAACAAAACAAAACAAAATTGATGGAGACTTGAAAGGCCTCATTTGAAAGATGGGTCTTTTGCTCACTTTTTTTTTCTTTATTTACTCATTACCCAAGTGTATATTGTGCTCCTCCTGTTTATTGGGGAACCATGTGAGGTGGTTGAAAAGAAATAGATCTGGCACCAAGCAATTATCAGTGCAGTGGGGGAGATGGTAATACAGTATAGGAAGGTTTAGGTGTGTGTGGGAACAGGAATCATGAGATCACAGTGGTAGAGTAGAGAGTAGAGACTGTGAGATGGGTTATCATCAAGGAAAGACTCTCTGGGAAGATGGAGCACCTAAATTGAATCCTAAAGAACACATAGAAAGTGGCCATAGGGATGTTGGAGTGAAAGCATCCTCTAGGTGGCAGAAGCAATGTAGAGAAATAGACCAATGAGAGATAAAATTTCATGTAAAGCAAAAATAAATAAATAAATAAATAAATAAATAAATAAATAAATAAATAAATAAATAAATATCAAGTAATTCTGCCTGGAGTGCAGCTTGTCTAGGAGGGTCTGATGCCAGAGTGCTGGTTAAGAGAGGACGTGTAACAGGAAGGACAGGGGATTATTGGAGAAGGAGGAAATCACAAAGATCCTGGGACATCATGAGCAATACAAGACTTGATCTGGACTTCCAAGGAACAATCTTTGTCGGGGACTCATTTTTGCCGCCTGGGGGAGCTGCTGCATGGTGCTTAAAGAGAATCCACAGAGTCAGTGTACCATGACTTTTCTATCTGAGGGGGTAAGGGAAAAGACACTCACACCCTCTCCTGATGGTTTAGTTCTTTATTCTTTTTCTATGTTCTTCTCTTTATTTTTCCTGGTGATTTCCTTCTTTCATTCTTGATATTTTCCTTCTAACTCTATCTTTACTTTTGATGTTTCACTTCTAACTCTATCTCTATTCTTTCCCTTACAGTGTATATACCCCAGCAAAATCTTTCAGGCAATATAAAAATTACGATGTGGTTACATTCTATTTTTCAAGGGAATGATTACAATGAATATAAGTTAAAAAAAAAGCATGTTTTCCATATCCCTTACATGATTAAATGTTTTATGCATTACAGTTGGAAAACAAATTCTCTAAGAACCCACATATATTCATACCCAAGCAACTAGTTATAGCTTGACAGAGTGTTAGCAAGCAAGATTTTCTTCTCAGTCGGGTCTTTTACTGGTTGGCTGTGTTTTGCAGTTACAAAGAAAGGCCCAATCACTTTATTACTAATCTTGAAAGGTAATCTTATAAGGAATCTTAAAGGAATCACAAACCTAAAATTTTATGCATGAAAAACAACCAGTCAGCTCTACTTTAAATCTTAGTGTGCATACTCACTCATCAATAGATTTTATATCAGGAGCTTGAGGACAGAAATGGGTATAAGGAACTAGTTATCATCTTTGATCACCAACCAGTCCTAGCAAGGAAAGTACATCAGCTAGTAATAATTGGGCTGTTTTTAATTTTTGACCCTAACCTAGCGAATCTATATTCAACTATGTGTCATTGTGAACTTTAAATTGTTTTCTAAGGTTTTTCATCTCAAAGCTATTATCAAAACATCTGATCTAACATGAAGTTATTTTAAGGCTTTGTTTCAGCTATTATGCACTCTGAAACTTGTGAACACATCTCCCAACATTAAGATTAAAAGAATTTAAACTAGATGGGCTACTGGGACTCAGTTGTTTTCCTTAATCATTAACCTAAGCCACCATCTATGTGGCTCCTCAGTAGAAACCCATGTGTTCTAGCTATGTTCTTGTTTTATTTTTTATCATCAAAACTCTATTTAAACTAACATTATTATTATCAATTAGACAGTACAGCTTAGGAGGAAATCATCTTCACACTAATCTACAGATTAAAATGCCCAGTAGAATGGGATATTTCCATGAGATAAACACACTACATTACAGGCAGTGGGGATCTCCACACACCCATTCACGCCATGCCAGATACCAGAGAAAGATGGCAGCGGCAAACATGTGAAGGCACAGCAGAAGCAAGACGCATTCTGGAGTCCATGGTCTTGGGGCCTTGCCTATCTAAGATTCATCCATCAGGGATTTGCTACTCCTCTAACATGGCCACCAGCACTCATGATGCTGGACCCAGCTTTAGGAGAAGGAACTCTGTGTAGGGTAGGCAAGAGGAAGAGCAGGGGAGATTAGTATTTGGCCTGTACATCTGAGTTACATAAAAGAGGAAATGAGTCTATGAAACAAAGGTATCCACAGGCATCTGCAAGCATCCACAGGTATCCACAGGCATCCACAGGTATCTACAGGTATCCACAGTGTATACCTTGTATTGCTGGGCCTACCTTATGACTCCTACAAGTGTGTATACACCGCTCTGTTAGTACTACAAAAATGGCCTATTTGCTTACTTGGGTTCTCTACAAAAATCATGCACCAGCTCTGCTATGTTTTAGAATCTAGGCCTTTCATTCATTTTACAGAATTCATGAGAATCAGGCATGGGGGCTACCACAGAAAACTGAGGTAAACCGTGAAGTAGAAGTCAGGATCCTAGCATATAAAAGCTGGGTAAAATGCCTACTGAAATGAATTTATAAATAAACTGACAACGCTTATTAGCACTGCCACCAGATGGAGAGGCTTCAAAAGGAGAGAAAATCTTGTAGTTTGACCTACTGAGATAGAAACAGCATGTGCCTTTAGGGACTGTGAGGCAATAATTAGATGTAATATAGGAAAAGAACTAAAGAGGATTGTAAAATCCTGAATATACAGTTGGTTATATACATTATCTATATACATAGATAATGAATGAAGATGATAAATCTCCTTGATCCCTCTGTTTATGGGATGAGTTCTCCTTGATGATCTCATCTACTATTCCTATTTCCCCACCTACATTTCCATAGCTGAAGATCTTCCCCTGATTTATTGACAGATTTTAAGGCATTATACATCAACATGTCTTCCCACTTCCTAAACTATGTGCCCTCCCATAGCTGTCTTCTCCTCCAATCAACTTCACAGAAGAGTGCTTTTCCCATCCCAAGGCAACATCTACACTTCCTGCTTCATCTCACCCGCCCCCACCTGGCTACCCTCCTGACCCATCACATTCTCTTTATCTACAGCATGGTTCTCATCAACTTACAACCATGCTTTCATATCCTCACCTTGAAATAAAACCCTCCAAATTATTCTGATCCCCACCCCATCAACCAAACCCCTCATATGTGCTCCAGGTCATGAAAACCTTCATTGTTTTCTCCATCTTCTTCCTCATCTCATTTTCAGTTCTCCATCTCTTATGCTGGCATTGCATCTTGCTAAACCAAGGAGGATACTATTTCAAAGTCACCAATGCCCTCCACATTGTCGGATCCAATAGTTCCTGCATTGATTTTTTTTTTCTTACTTGACTTCAGAAGCATCCAAAACAAAGGAAAGGTTGTTTTTTGTTTGTTGGTTGGTTTTTTGTTTTGTTTTGCTTTTGAAATTCTCACCTTTCCTTTAGTGAACCAGAATTTGTCAATGTTTTATCTTATCTTGTTTCTTGCCTCTTGCTATAAACACAAGCTTTAAAAGAATGAATGCTTCTGTGGAAAAGGACCAATTCTCTTCTCTTTGAGTGATGCTTTCCAGTCTATGGTTGCATCTGATTTCTAAGCATCCTCATCTAGCCTGTCCTTCACAGAACCCCCGATTTGTGTATACTTTCCATGTTCATATTTCCAACACAAATCTGTCAGTTGCTAACTTGACATTTATACTTACAGATAATTAAAAAGGAAAAATAAAATCTTTGGTTTTAGTTAGTGTTCTCATCACTGTGACCAAACACTTAACAAAAGGCAGCCCAACAGAGAAGGATTTATTCTGGTTCACACTTCAGAGGAATGAAACTCACCCTGGTTGGGAATGCATGGTGGCAGGACCAGTCTGATCCATGGCATCAATCAGGAAGCAGAGGGTGGGCAATGACAGTGGTCATGTCAGCAGGCTTTCTTCTTTGCCCTTTCTTGTTGACCATAGCATGGTGCTACCTACATTCAGGGTGTAGCTTACCTCCTCAGTTAGACCTCACTGGAAACACCTTTATATATACAATCCAAGATGTACCTCATTAATATCCTACATGCTTCTTAATTCAATCAAGATGACCATTAAAACTAACCATCACATACTCTATTATAGTGCTTATCATCTCCAAAAATGATTTCATTACATCTACTTGGTATCTTGACTCTTTTCTTTTTTTTTTTTTTTTTTTTTTTTTGGTTTTTTCGAGACAGGGTTTCTTTGTGTAGCTTTGCGCCTTTCCTGGAACTCACTTGGTAGACCAGGCTGGCCTCGAACTCACAGAGATCCACCTGCCTCTGCCTCCCGAGTGCTGGGATTAAAGGCGTGCGACACCACCGCCCGGCCAGACTCTTTTCCTTCACTCATATTTTATAAGCTGTCCTATAATTGCTCATTTTTACTTCTGGACTACCTTGGTAATCTCCTATGTAGCTTCTCTTCAGCTCTTACTTCCTTATAACTCATACTCCATATAATCCCAAGAGTGATATCTTGAAAGCTGAGGTTCCACCCATCCTAGTCTTAAAACCCTCAGAGACTCATAACCACATTTAGAATACACCTCTTCTCCTGGTGTAAACATCCTACCTGATATGATCCTGCCCTGACCTCTTCCTCTCCTATAGAGTCATTGGCAACTCCCTCTACTCTCTAGATCTCTTATATTTCATGGAATGACCAAGCTCAGTATTCCCCATGACTTTTCATTTATAATGTTTCTATGTAGGTATGGCCATCTGACATCCTGACTCTTAGAACACAAGCTCTGTCACAGAAGACTTAGTCTGTCATTCTGAAAACAGTGTGCTCATCACACTGAATCCATTAGTGACATACACTGGTGACATAAAAGAAAGTGCTGAATAAATTGATGTCCTTAGGATGCTGGTATAGATTATGAGGTCATTCTGGTTCAGCATCTCCATTTTACCAATTGGGAAACTAAGATCTAAAGTAGAGTAGTCATTTGCAAAAAAATAAATAAATAAATAAAAATAAAAAAATAAATAAAAAACACTTGTTAAAAGAAATACCATTCCCATTGGCCACATTCTCCTCAGATTTAATTCTCCTTGGTTGTCTTAATGATGATGACCAAGATCTTTAAAAAAATATGCAATGCATAAAATTCTATTTTATTATCAATAAGAGTGAATCATGGACTAGATCAACCCTGTACTCAGGACTTGGATATGAACTGTGATGGTGCATGCATCTCTTTTAATCCTAAAAAATCCTTAGAATAAAACATCTGATTTCTAGAAGCTGAAAGAAATGGTGGGCTTCAAATAGGCAGTTTCCATGCTCGCTTGGAGAAAGGACAAATGTTGAATTCCTTTGGAGTGATAGGAAACATATGTGTGTTCTTGATTCACAACCCAGGAAAGTCAGCTGTCAAAGACATAGCTTTTACCTTCCATTTCTTCCACCTTAAAAACCCAAGACTGTGCCAACATGACTGTGTCCCCCAAATCCAAAGAACCTGAGGCTAGAGAATTAGATGGGCTTAAAAGGCAGGGGTGGGGGGCGGGTGGAGGGGAGCTGAATATCATTAGATGGTGTTTGACTTTTCAAATTTTCTTTTTTTCACATTTAGGTTGTTTTAAACAGAAAGCCCATGATAAGATCTACAATTCAGAAAGATCTCCCTGGTGGAAGCTGGATGTGGATTTGAAAGAAGGAAAAGGAAAAACAAGGAGACCAGTTGGCAGGTAGCTACAGGAATCTAAGCATGAGATAATGTGGACATGGGACAAGGCAGTGGAAAGGGGGTGGGGATGAGGGCAGGTCTGAGGACAACACACAGTACTGAATTTGAAAGAGTGATTACCAGGATGTCACTATTTCGTCATACTTATTGTCTGGTATGATGGTGGAAGAATGTCCGGCCAGTGAGAAGAACAGAAATGGCCTCTAATTTTCATGAAATCCTTGTCCTGGGTCTAGCCCTTCTGTATAAGTAGTTAGGGCTTCTCTAAAAGCCATTATAATCTATTGTGTGATATTTTATTTGGGTTTTGACAAATAAAGCTTGCCTAGAGATTCAGAGGGTGGAGCTAGCCACTAGTTAACCATAGGGCGGTGGTGCCTCATGCCTTTAATCCCAACACTCAGGAGGTGGAGACAGGAAGTGATAAGGTGGGGTGGAGACAGGATCTTGGCCCCTTTTGGTTGGAGGATCTGGAGAGGTAAGAGGTCACTGGTGGCTGTCGCTCTATTTTTCTGATCTTTCTGGTTATTACCCTGATATCTGACTCTTGGTTTGTATTGATAAGATTATTTAGAATTATGCTTCAGTCTATCCCTCAATTTATCCCCTCATGCGATTCAAGCAGGCAAGAAAAGAAAAACTTCTATGTAATCCAGAAGAGATAATGTAAGAATTCCAATGTACACAGAGGCCACCATTTAAGGACTCTATATAAACCTACTTTCTATGACAATTCCATCAAAGAGAAACTACTATCAAAACCAGTTGTCAGATACCTCAAAGCTCGCTAATGTTAGTATCCATCCCTCCTTCTGTATCATTTAATCTAAAGAAGGAACTCACAAAGGTGTATGGGGAAGGATACATAATACATTCTGTTTACCAAAAAACTAATTTTATATGTCTGTATCGTGTGTGTGTGTGTGTGTGTGTGTGTGTGTGTGTGTGTGTGTGTGGTGTGTAGAAAGCATGATTCAGTAAGTGGTATAAATATGATTCAGTAAGTATGTTTACAACACTCCATCTTCATGAGAATCATAATCTAGAAGATTCCATGAGGTCTTTAACAATCTCTCCTTATGGCCATTATGGAATGACATGTGCTTTGATTATTTTAGGGGAAAAGACATGAATCACAGGATTTGTGGCTAAAAGATATTATTTCAGTAATCCACAACTCCCACTCTTTACTAATTCTGAGGTCTTTCAGGGACTCTCACCACGACTGAATTTTTGTCTTCCTAACTATGGAAATATTTTTGCTAAATAGATTATAGCTATCCACTGTTAAACAGACTGCAAACCTAGAACCACACAATTGAGAACCCTAGCCATTAGCCACCTGCAAACTTAATTTTAAAATTAATTACCATGAAATAAAAGTAATAATTCAGTTGCTGCCCTGTACTAGTTGAGTTTAATGTGTTACATGCCTATATATGTGGCCAGTGGTTATCATTTGGTCAGTACAACAGGAATATTTTCACAACTGTGGAATACTACATTGCATAGTTCTGGCCTAGAGTTTGCCTGATCCTGAGTCATGAGCTAGGAATTCAGCAAGAGATAGATTTCTGTCTTCAAGTCTCTCTAGACTAAGTGGAAGAGACATTAAAACAGAATTAGTGTCCTGTAATATGTGGGCTTGCTCTGGCTGGACACAGGGCCTGGTCCTGCCCCCAAGCCTGAAGCTAAAAGGCTTTTGGATATAGGGATCAGTGTCATGGGACGATCAATACATGAGTTAAATGAATCAACCTTTACCAAGATTTGTCAGAGGAAGGCTTACACTCTGGAAAATGAATTTCTTTATTCACTGAGCAAACGTGCATTGAAGGCTTGCTGTATATCAAGCATGCCGTAAGTGACAGAGATATAGCAGTGATCAGAATGGGCCAAGTCTCTCTGAGTTCATGAGGATCACGTGCTTAGTGCCTGGCACGGGAATAGAAGCTAAAAATATCAACTGGTATACCAGATGGTGATATGTGGAATGAAGAAAACTTGAACACAATAGAACCAGGAAGGGAGACAAAAGTGCTAGGCTGTGAGGGGGCGGGGAACTGGAGAAGCTAGGGGAAGGGCCATGTGCTTTAATAGGACAGTCATGGAAACCCTGAGTAATAAGATGATGTGACATAAGGCTCTGAGCGGAAGGAGTTCTTATTTGATCTCCAGTATAACAGTGTCCTTTAGAAGTCCATGTGTCGCAGGAGACACGGTATAACACCAATACACGATTCCCATTCATTTCCTGGGGATAGTATGCAGGCCCTTGTTCCTCTCTGGTCCCCTGTGTCCCCTGAGCATATGAAGCATTTTGACAATATGACATCCAAGGACACGTCTGGTCCCTCTGAGTTTCGGTTTAATCACAGCAGAAGTGAGATGGGGTACCGACGTGAGCTCATCCTTCCATTCTCCAATGAGTAGCCATCCAATGCATTGAGAGAGCACGGGGAATGTTAACATTCGGAAGTGGGGGGGGGAGCCAGCCCCACGGTCACAGAGCTCCCGAGAAAGGAGCCCGCGGATTCCTTTATATCTTGGAGGCTCGGTCTTTGCCTCTTCTCTGCTGGCGGAGAAGCGCAGGCTCACTGCTCTCCAGGCCTCCTAGCCCTGCTACGTAGTCATGGTGGGGGCCTAGGGCCCCAAGCCATCAATCACCCTGAGGCGGGGAGCCAGGTATTCTGTCCTCCCCAGAGTCTCGCCTCTCCCCTTAAGAGCCCTGTATCGTAGAAGGGGGAACTGTCTCCATGGAGGATGATGATGACGGATGGTCAGAGGAAAGCATTTTTCATCCCCAGGCGGTCCACGTGTGCATTCTCAGGCCGGGGCCAGGTTCTGGCTGGGATGCCTGCTGCTCTACATTTTCCTAGCTGTTGTCACCTACCCCCTTTGTCTGACAAATGGACCCATTTTACAGCCGGAGTGACTCATGACTTCTTCTGGAAGTCCAGCTTAACCCAATGTAGTGTAGGAGGAAAATAAAGACAGATTTTACAGCTTAAACGTCGTAAAGCCCTATCTTCATCTTAGCCCGCCACTCTGAAAGAAAAAAATGGCCATGGCTCCCTCTCGACCCTGGCGTGTTACCCAAAGTCTATTTCCATCTGGTTCCAGCAATTCCTACCTTCCCTCCCACTGTGAAATTATGCAGGCAGGATGCTCTCAAACACGTCGTTGATTTTCCTACGCCAAATTTGCATGGTTGATGCTTACCAATCACTGACCAAGCCAGGTCACTATAGTAGTTTGTCCTTTAACTGGTCACTCGGCACCAGCTGCACAAAGTGTGGCGCTGTTGTTCTCAGAAGAAACTCTGAAGCGCCTACGATTCCTGGAGCCCAGGGACTGTGTCCACCCATCCCATCTCCAACAGCGGCAGGCCCAGCGCCCAGCACGTGGAAGTCGTAAAACGCAACTTAGCTGATTAATTCTTTCAAGGGCTCTCTCTAATGTGCTCTAATTCCATCAGCAAGCGGGCAGGGGACCAGGTTCCCTACTTTCAGCCTTGATCAGCCTAAGAGGAGGCTGGGTTTTCAGGCCCAACAACACGGCACGGGAACAGAGATGCCTGAATTTCAGGGTTGAGACTGACCAATGCCTCCACATCCAAGTGCTTCTGAGTCACTAAGAGCAGCTCTCAGAGTCAAAGGCATTCACACCACCGACTTTCCCAACTGGTTCTACTTTATCTCGGCAAGTCTGCCTTAGGTAACAAGTAAGACTCTATCGTCTCTGTGACCAGGATGTTTGCAAGAAACAAACAAACAAACAAATAAATAATAAATGACCTTGTACACACACCACTTTAAGATTTTAAGTGGAAGAACTTTCATTTTTGTACATACGGAGTTCTCAGTCTCTAGAGCAGTGGTTCTCAACCTGTGAGTCTCAACCCCTTTGGCAAAACGCTCCCTCCAAAAATATTTATATTATGACTCAAGGCGGTGGCAAAATTACAGTTATGAAGTAGCAATGAAAATAATTTTATGGTGGGGGGATCACCACAACATGAGGAACTGTATTAAAAGGCCACATTATTAGGAAGGTTGAGAATCGCCTCTCCTGGAGACACCGTTGGAGCACAGGAGACTAGCTCTGTCTACAGAATTTCTGATGCAGTTGGTCTGAGGTAAAGAAGCAAACTTGTTCTTCCAATAAGTCTCTAGTCAAAAAGATGCTGCCGGTCAGCACTGGAAGCCACTGACCAATCAAAACACTTTCCCTTTTCCCATAATCCTTTCTAGACTTTGGCCATATTAAGGTCATGGTTTTATAAAATTATTATCTGAGTATAAGTGAAATTGGTGCACTTATTTCTCTTTCTCAGTGATAAAGAGCCTCCCTTCTTATGTATTCTTATGGGTTAGTATAACTCCAAGATAAAACTTCACCCAATTTAGGAACCTGTTGGACTTTGGGTATGAGAAGGTGTCTGAAGAATACCTGTAAGAACATTATGGTCCTTCACAAAAGCAGACATGCCCACACAAATTCAAAACAGGAAAATAGATCAACTTGGCATAGATTCCGTTGATATAGTTCTAACTCTGAGGATAGTGGATGACCCTGGAAGTCATTCATTAAATCCCTGATGAATGAATGGATGGGGTAGACAAATATCTCCAGATATTTTGGAATATTTTAGAAGCCTTTAGACTAGGTACGATGTCAGACAGTTCGGGAAAGCTTTGGCAGTGTTTAATGAACGCTTTGCTTCAACTTGAGTCCCTAATCGAGAAGAATCTTCACCAGTCTGTACGTGGTTCTTAGTCACTTTGAGGGCTATGTGCCATTTGTGGCTGTGCATAAACCTCAGTGTGCCTGCCCTGGTTTCTTTTCTGTTCCTGTGATAAAACTCTGACGAAAAGCAATCTGGGAAAGAAAATGGATTTACTTGGCTTACACTTCCAGATCACAGTCCATCACAGAAGGAAGTCAGGGAAGGAACTGAAGTAGGGGCTTAATGAAGATACCATGGAGGAATGGTGCTGGTTGGCTTGTTCACAGAGAGCTTTCATATACCATCCAGAACCATCTGTCTAGGTGGGCTAGACCCTACGGCTTCAATTAATAACAAAGACAACTCCCACAGGCTAATCTGATTTAGGCAATTCCTTAATCTAGGCTTTCCTCTCAGATGACTCTAGGCTGTGCCAAATTGGTAATTTAGGACAGCACCCAAAAGTAATATTCAACTCTCTCCTTGGTATTGTTATCCCAAAAACCTACATCCACTGAGATGCCATGTGACACACATGTCTGTTTGTATCTTGATTGACACATCAAGATTATTATATAAAATTAGAAAAACTTCTGGGCATGAAGCAGTTTAAAGTCAGAAATCACATGCAACGTGGAAAGCATTGCTTTCCTCCTTCCTACTATACATTACATGGAAATACCTACACCTTTTCTTTAAAGTCCAATTAGAGAAAATAAGTAAGAGATGTTGTTGGTGTACACAGTGTCTTTTACCAAAGCAAAACAGCATTCTCTCTGAATGTGGCACTTAGCATTTAATAAAGAAGAAAAATGATTTGAACCCCTGGCTGTTGAAAACACAGGGCAGTAAACCTTAAGAAATTGTGCGAAATGAGGGAATAATACAGTATAGAGGTGACATTAGCATTCCAAAGCACCAGATCTTCCTTAAGACCGAGACTTAGAGCCAGGTGGGGGACTGCACAGAGCACAGCAAATACTAAGATGGCTCTTGTGGTGTGCACTGTCAAAGCCTTCAGGAAGAGCCGCTTCCTACCTGAAGGAGACATTGCTCCGAGGACCACTTTTTGTAGCCTGGGACAGCTTAAGTTGTCACACACACCACCAGCAGCAGCACCCCACCCCCAACCCCGTTTTCCCTTGGCAGAGAACAATTGAATGCTAGTGGTGTTTTCTGGAACGGTCTGGTTAATGACCCCCCTGTGGTGCTACTCGCCGCCTGCTTCTCTGGAGCAGCCATTACAGCATTTCAGTTTAAAAATTAAAAACCAAATAAAGGTAGAGTCCTTCTCAATGTAGGACCTAATCAAAGAGCTATGGCCTCCCCTCTCTCTGGGGTAACTGGCTATAATTTATGTTGATGCTACATAAAGTACCCCCAGTTGGGTGAAAGACATGCAGGCATCCTCTCTTGCAGCTGGATACACATCTATACTCATTTCAATGTCTTCAGATTTAAATTTCATCAGGCTCAGTGGTTAAGAACACTGGCTGCTCTTGCAAAAGGACCAAGTTCATTTCCCAATATCCACATGGAGGCTCACAGCACCAGGAACTCCAGTTCTAGGGCATCCGATGCCCCTTTTCAGCCTCTGTGGCACCAAGCACACACATGATGGTACATACACATGTGTACGCAAACACTCAACCTGTAACATAAAATGAATAAACATTTAAAAAAGAAGCTTTAAATTTTTCAAATGCCCTCATCTCTTTACCCCACTGTCCCAATGGAGTAAAATAGGCCATAAAAATCGAGCAAGCATCCCAGTAGGAGGCAGCTTATTTGGATGCCATAGGATGCTCAGAAGGACATCACCTACTTTGACTATCCTGTAGATTGACTAGAAACATTTGAAAGTTCAGGACCTGGAACACAGAACGGGCACTCCACAGGTGTTACCATAAAAACTGTCAGTCTCAGAACACTGATAGCGGCAGTAAGACTTGCTAATTTTTCCGGTGTTTCAATATTCCTTAGGGATTATATTTGAAAACAATCTCTGTCCCTGCCCCTCGACACATACTCCCTGGGGACCCTCCTGTTACTCTTCACGTTTCTCCCATTTAGTAGACTTGGGAGTGACTGTTAGGATGGAATAGTGCCTTCACTGAGGATTCTCTCACACACCTGTTCCTGGGTTAGGTAGCTCCTCGAAAGTGTTTCATCTCAGAGGATGCGGATGTTACACAAGGAACCAAAGGTCACTGGAGACAGAGAGCTGAGGGGAAACATCAAAAAGCAACAAGAGTGACCGTCCACCTCTCAGTGGCTTGGAAGCATCTTCATCATCTTTCCTTGGGTTTGTTAGCAGAGTCATCAGCCTTGGCTACCCATGTGTGTTGCCCTCATTGAAGGATGTCCCATGGTTCCAGAATGCTCAGTGCAGGATGGCCTCTACCCCATGGACGGCCAGTACATTTCTAGTCATAAAACCAGTCTATATCTAGATACCTATTAGTATCATCTGAGGGCAAAGTCATGCCCAGAGGCTCTGGTACAGGAGACAGGATGTCCAGGCCAAAGAGGACCATGGGCGCATGGCTCCCTGGGATCCCGACTTCTTTAGCACAGTTGCATCATGAAGCTCGCTGAGCGCAGAGTAGGAAGAAGGCAGACTTGACTACTGACTTCTGGGAGGGAGCCTGGGGCATGTGAGGCCAAATCAGTGGTAGTTGAGTATGGCGCTACCAGCGATCATTACTCTTGCTTCCAGGGCCCTATGACATAGGCATAGTTTTACAGTAGACTGGAATATTATATTCAAAATACATCTAGCCTGAACAAAAGCATTGGTTTGAAAATCCATTCCTCATAGTTCTCAAAGGAAGCATGAAGTCGCATAATTTACAGGTCTTGGTTGCCATTAATATTATGGCAGATTATTATTTTAACCTATATCCAAAAACTCCAGTTACTTTCAGATTCTTTATAATTAACTTGACTAGCACCTCACACGCTTGTTTCCTTTAAGCTATTCAAAGACGAGAAGTGCATGGTAAGTGTATTTCACGCACATCAATTTTCTTGAATGCTCTTGCAGTTTCTCAGGCTGCTCTTTAATTCTAAAAGGTGAGTTACAGGCATCAGAGCAAAATGCCAAGTGAGAGGAAGATGGTATTTCTGATTCTAGCACTAGAATTCCACGTCAAGTTCTTTCCTCCTTTTGTGTATGGAGAGCTGAGCTGGGGCGACTTAGGGTTGGCCTAGGAAACCTGGCTGGCCCCGAAGAAGCAGGGAGAAGCTAACCTTTCCAGTGAATACCCGGTAGGCAGCAAGCGCAAGTGGGGAGAGCCCAATGATGCGGCCTGGTGTGTCTGCACAGGGAATGCGCAAAAAGCCCGAGCATAAGCAAGGACCTGGGCGGAGCTAAGACTGGCATCTGGCATTGGGGTTTCAGGCAATGAGTCTGGACCTAACTCCAGCAGAGTAAATGCCTTGATCTACAGGTTTGTCGGGGTTCCCCCAAAAGACCAGAACAGATAGCATGGATGCACATTAAAGGGGATTGTTTCAGATTGACTTACATGATATGGTCTGGGTAGTCCAATGACTGTCTCATACCCGAAAGCCTGACAACTCCATAGCTGCTCAGTCCCTGCAGCTGGGTACCTGAACAACCCCAATCTGGCAATGGCAGTTGGAGGATCCCTAGAGAGCTGCTGGTCTTCAGTCCGCAATGGGGGCCGGAAGTGACGGAAAGCAGCAATGATGTCGACAAGGTAGATGAACTTGCCGGTGAGAGTAAAAGCCAGCAGGCAAAAGCAAAGCTTCCCCCGTCCATCCTTCCTCAGCTGGGCTGTCACTGGAAGGGGCTGTCCACACTTAGATAGTCTGAGATCCTTCACTGCATTGCTCACTGGCTTGTTCTTTGATTGAAACCAAAATTTAAAACCGCAGTTAGGAAGAGCAGAGGGATGCTATCCTCCTGTTGACGTGTGTGGGGACATGTGTCGAATGGAGATCACAGGAATGATTGGAGTTGCCAGGTTGGAAAAAAAAAAAAAAACAGAGAAAGTGAACAGACACCCAAAAGCTGGTGGCTTGTCTGCATCATTTACCAGAGATGTTGTTGTCTGAAGAGCTACTTTTTAGGAACAACCTGAACTGATCGGAGAGCCACAGAAAAGCTGAATCAGTTGTCAAAGAATAATAAAGCTGTGGTTTCTGTTCATGCTTATTTATGACTCACCATTGTTATTAAAAGCCCTGGCCTCCTTGTACGTGCTTTTTAAAATTACTTCCATTATCTAGGACTCTAAGGCTTCCTACAGATCCTCAGGAATGCTTTAATATGTGGTCTATATATTACTATTTACAGGTCACAACACTTAATGGCTGGATGTCTTCCAATGTTTATGCTTACACTCACCCGAGCTTTGTTGTGACGCTACTTTTCCAGATGCATAAATGACATAAACTTTTCCTATTCAAGCTTTATTTATAAAAACAAATAGCTTCAAAAGCTAAGAAAGAATGGTGCAATCTAATAGCACATGTCACCAAAGCAATGGAACTTGTGGCCGAATGTCTAACGTTTGAGAGATGATGGTCCGGTCCAATTCACAGGGTCCTGGCACCCCTGGGAATCTGAGGGTTATGTAAGTACCTACACCTTCCCATAGCTACAGACTTCTGCACCAGACTATGCCTATTGAAATCTTCAAAAGGATTGCTGGTTACAGAGATGCTTGTCTCAAACAACAAGTCATAATTAATTCAAACACACAGAAGCTCTAAGAAACACCTGGTGAACTCCCACTGTGTGCCAGTTCCACTGTGTGCTGGTGCTTAAAGCATCCCACTCTGGTTTAATCTTCACAAGAACCATGTGCTTGAAATGAATAGACCAAAGGCCCGAGAGTCAGGCCATCATTCCAAAAGTTACGCTTATTCAGCTAGCAAAGAGCAAAGTGGAAAATTAAGTAAGAAACCTAGGATTCAGTGAGAGTCTAAACTTGTCAGAGACTCATTTTTTTAAATGTCCCCAGAAGGACATTAGGGCATAGGTGTGTCTCCACTTAGATCTGTGAATCAACAGTTGGGTGTGGTGGCCGGCAGTATGGGAAGGATAAGAATATTCTCTCAAGCGATGAGGGAGGGAGGCAGTTAGACCTCTGAGACCCCGCAGTGGATCCACAAGTAAACAGTGTGTAAATATTGGCTCCAGTCAGCTATTGTGGTTACCTTGTGGCCGAGCTGACTCATTGGGAATTTTCAATTCTCACTTCATCGGGCCTTCCACGAGTTCCAATAGTATTCTAATAGGAATCCCAGTCTCCTAAAGATGCTCCAGGGCATTAATTTCACTAGCAAATACTGTCATCTTGTGGCCGATCTTGGTCACTGCATGTACATTAAACTAAGGATGCCTCGCCTCAAATCAATTGAAACAGTAGGAGACACACATTGTCTCTTACCGCCCAGCCATCCTGTTGTTCCCTAGCAGTCTCTTTGTGCTTTCTGGGCAGCCTTTGTGCCTTGCAGCCATCCAATCCCTTATGCTACACACATCATACTACCCGCTCCCCATCATTCGGGGTCCAAACCTGCGCTCTTTCCTTCCTCGACATCTACAGCTGTGGAAGTTGATCTCACGGTACCTCTCTTGCTTTCTGCTGTTTTATGCATACTATTTATGTATAAAACTATCCAGACTTCCTTCTCCTTGCCACACTCGATACACACCCTCTCATGAATGAGGCAAAAATCAATACTTGATAATTAACTTTCTCTTTTCTTCTTTTGAGTTTTCGAGATAGAGTCTCTCGGTGGGACCCTGACTATCCTGAAACTCACTCTGTAGACCAGGCTGGCCTCGACTGCCTCTACCTTCTGAGTGCTGGGATTAAGGGGGTGTGCCACACGACTCTATTAGGACTGACCAAGAAAACTTACAGCACCTGCAGCTTCCTGCACAGTATCACCCCAGTCGACACTCCAGCAAGGAAGGGAGAGGAACTCCAGCCGCTGGTAGAGGAGCTACTAACAGTTGACGCCACTAGGAGAGGGCGAGTCCATTCTCTTTAGGGGCGTGGCCCCTGGTCCACTGAACTTGCTCCAATGGGGGCCCCACAATGTGGTGATATTTTCATTGTGCTGAAATGTGATATTTTATTTGTATGTTAATAAATAAAGTTGCCTGGAGATCAGAGGTCACATAGCCATAAAAAGAAGTCAGGTGGTGGTAGCTCACACCCTTAATCCGATCACATGGCAAGCAGAGTCTCTGTGTGGTCAAGGACACAGCCCAGTGTGGTGACACATGCCTTTAATCCCAGTACCAACCATAGAGACTTGGAGGTCTGTATAGACAGGCAGTGACAAGGAAGTGATGTGGCTGGGCTTAGAGCCCATGAGAAGGCAGAACAGGAAGGCAATAAAGGTGCAGGTTAGACAGGAAGAAACTCTCTCTGTGGAAGCTACTGCGTGGTGGTAAGCTAAGGCTCATCGTGGCTATTCACTAGTTCTCTGATCTCTTCGGCTTTTGCCTCTGTATTTGGCTCTGTGTTTCTTATTTAATAAGCCTGTTTAGAAATCCGTCTACACCACACCCGTGCCCTCACAAACAAGTAACAGTACGGTAGTACTTACTAATCAGACTCAGTGTGTAATTGAGAAACAGGAAGTGGAAAGTAGGGGGTGGGGAGTTGTTCTAGATGAGTCAGAGCGAAACAATAGGGAATGAATATGGCCAAAATAATTGTATGCATGTATGAGACTCTCAAAGAATACATTTTAAAACAGTATGCATTTTTTTTTTACACCTTCTCATGTGTCTTTTGGAACCCACACCAGTCACCCTCCAGCAGAAGCCACCAGTGATTAGACAACCAACTAGAGCTTTGGAGACCCAGTTGCTGTTTGCCAAATAAATCCCACTTTGCTTATGGCAGGCTCTATCCCTCTTTCTCTCTGATCCATCTTTATTTTCCAAGCCCTCCCTCAGCCCCCGGCAGTCAGCTAACATGCTCAGAGACTTGCGAAATTGCCACTCTTCCTTACAGCCCTGCCTGGGGCTGCTCTCTCCCCTCTCTCATCTGTTCTCTAGGATCAGGACACAAACCCAACTTCAGGTGCGGTTGCTGTGGTCAGCGCACTCTTGTGATTCTCCAGTGGTCATTGGATGGCTGATGCAGTGGCATAGCAAGACCAGCAAGGAAATACTGAAGAGCTGGTACAGGTGAGGACATTGAGATGATGCTATAACAAGGTCAGTAATGAGGGTTAACATACTGCAAAGCTAAGGAAAACACCAGACACGATGTGACTAGGCTCAATAAGAAAACTACTCTAACAGACCCGCTAAGGGGGAAACGAAGTAGACCATGAGGAACACATCGGCTTCTTTATCTTCCTCCAAGCACAGGGAGGCACACTGGAAAGGCCCATTTATAAAAAAGTGAACCTAGAAGTTAATAACTCTCAGTTAGTTGTGACCACAGTAATTATGGAACAGATCAAAACAGGAATGTCTTCTGCCCATGTGCATTTACCTACCCACGAGTCCCGGGCTGCACTGATACCTGCTGGGCTTCTATGTTGGTTCCCCCAGGAGTTTCTCTAACAAAACAGCACTGTTTGGGTGTTTTAACAGAAATCACTTAATGTCTGTGTTCTGGAAGCTAGAAATCTGAGATCAAGGTGTTACCAGCTCTTCCTTCCTCAGAGGTCACACCCAGACTCCATTCTGGCTGTGCCTTCCACAGTCTTTTCCTTCCTTGTCTCTTCCTGTGTGCGAAAGTCCTCTTAGGACACAAATCATATCGGCTTAAGACCTCTGCTGGCCTCTTTGAATGCTCTGTCACCAAATAGAGCCCCACTCCAGAGCACTGACGTAGAGCATCCATGTATGATTTGGAAGAAAGGACATTCCTCAGTTTGCTTTTCACATGTTTCAGGATGGGCAAGTTCTCTGGTGGCTTTTGGGTTCGCTGGAGGTTTTAGAGGTATTTATTGCTCATTGGTGCCGCACAGCTAGAGGACTGCTGTGTCGGGAATTGAGGAAATGTAGCCGATATAGTCATCAATTAGATGATGACACTCCGGACTCCAGATCCTGTTAATCCCACCAGGCAAGAATAAGACCACTACCACAATTGTTGAGCCAATTCTGAAGCAAGCTTTATTACTTGCCAATACTGGCCGGGATGATGGACACCAGCCAGGTCCTCACCCGAGATTCCCAGAGAATGACCAGGAAGTATGTCAGTCAAATGCTTATAAAGGCAAACCCCACAAGGCTACCAACTTCCTGCCTTCCTCCAATTGGGGGCAAGCATATATCCTGATGTAATCCCTGTCAACATACCTCCTGCCTAAGGGTGGTTAAGCACATCCTGTGCAGTTGGGGCAACCAACCTTGTTTATAGAAGTGAGTACATGTGGCTTGTTATCTTACATGAACAACAGCCCCCAGCACTCCAGAAAGTTATCTGTCTTTGGGTCAGTGGTGCTTACAGGTTAGAGGCATTTCTGTCTGACAGATCTCTTAAGCACAATAACTTAAAACGTAACTTTAGCCCTCACAATCCCTATCATCTACTGGGAGACACAGGTGATCACCAGGAGCTTTGGGTTCTTATCCCTTAAAGTCAAAGAATAAATTCACCACAGAGAGTGAGTTTTAGAGAGAAGTTTCTTATAGATTTATAGGCGTGCTCTTGGGAGTGAGAGGAGAGTGAGAGGAGAGAGAGACAGAGAGAGAGAGAGAGAGAGAGAGAGAGAGAGAGAGAGAGAGAGAGAGAGAGAGAGAGAGAGAATTATATAACACGATGAGTCCCAGGAAACAGGCTGCAATGAGCCACTAGTCTGGGGCCTTTATAAAGAACTTATGTATGCCAGTAACTTGAATGAAGTGGACAGGGGGATGAGCTGGTCCATCCAGATGGCCTACACCGGTATCTCCTTCCACTTTCTGTCAGGGTACAAAAACAAGGAACAGGAACCAGAGCTCTCTCTTGGCCTTCCTGGTCTCCAGCAAGGAGGTTCTCAAAACTGCTTACTTTGGGGACCCCGCCCCGACTTGATCAGTTTTTTTAATCTGGTCCTGAGCACACTGATGAAGCAGTAGATTAACTCAGATAAGCTGGAAACACATGCAATGGAAACAACAAATGATTTCGTTCTAATCCAAGAGCTTCAGAGCACAACAAATACTCCATTGAAAAGCAGGGGAGGAGCTGACCGATTCTAGAGAGCAGAAAAGGCCAATGCATGGGGCTGGAGAGGTGGGTCAGTGGTGAAGAGCACTCACTGCTGTTCCGGAGAACCTGGAGTCCAGTCCCAGCACGGTGTCAGAAGGCTCACACATGCTCTTAACTTCCACTCTGGGAGACCCTCCAAGGATGCTCACAGACTTGTGCACATCCACTACATGTACATATAAATAAGAATGAATAAAAACAGATCCTTCTTTAGAAACAAAAAGAAAGAAAGAAAAAAAAAATCTATGATAAGTAGAGTGGGAAGATCCTACACCCCCAATTACCAAGGCAAGAAATGTGATTAAACAGGAGATATAACTTGTTATCATCTGGGAGAAGGAAAAATACTAGAATGTCTGTTTCCGGTAAGTGGGGAAGGAGTGTGAATTGGGGCAATTTCCCAGAGAAGCGTTTGACACTATATGTCAAAACACGTCAGAGGAATCTCCTTGACATTTCTAGGATGTCAGATAACTTGACAAAATGCACAAAGAAATGTACACAAAATAGTCACTGAATATGCATTTGATTTTTATCAATCCCTGTATAGCACTAATGGAAACTGAAAATATTTGTCTATAATAGATCACTGATAAGTCAAGTTGTAAAACATTTATCTCATCGAATCCTATATTTATTCTCATATGAATTTTAAAACTGTGCCCATTGAGGAACTTGGCTGTGGGTCTAGGTTGGCAGAGAATTATTTATAGTATTATTATCTGGATAGACTCTCGACTCTCAGGGTAGAGATGCTTTTTTTTTGGTTTTGGTTTTTCTAGACAGGGTTTCTCTGTGTAGCTTTGCACCTTTCCTGGAACTCACTCTGTAGCCCAGGCTAGCCTTGAACTCACAGAGATCTGCCTGGCTCTGCTTACCAAGTGCTGAGATTAAAGGTGTGTGCCACCACCGCCCGGCCTCCATTCATATTTTTTAAATCCACTTTTGCTCCCCACCCTTAAACTTCTCCACTGCTTTGGTCTCTCTTTCACTCTTACGTTTCCTTCTTCCTAGTTACGTTGGGACTGATTTTTTTCATCAGTTCGGAGTTCTCATTGTGTCTGTCCATGATGGTAGCTCTTAGTCATGAAACACGATGCTCTTCCCCCTCGGACCACAAGTTTACACTCTTTTGCAATGTCATCTGTGGAAATTCCTCGAGGCTTGTGGTGTGGTGAAGTTCAGGGGAGATGTGTGTGTGTGAGATCAAAATGAGCCATCTTAGAAATAAGACCAAAATGCTTTCATCCAAAAACTAAGGCCTAAGATTTCTCCTTTTAGGAATAGGCCATTAGTTACTGAAACCAGTCAGTTCAGATTCCAGAAACCAGGAAGTGTAAAAGTACAGAGTCACAAGATAGTCACAAGGTAATGCCTGCTGGACTATGGAATGTCCTCTCCCTGGTTTCCAGGGTAACTGACCACAGAAATGCCCCCACCTGAGGGCAGCCAATGAGATATGGTGGCGGGCAACCACTCCCTTAGAAGTAATTTCTAGAAGTCCCTAGAAGCGAGCCAATCAGAATTGTACCCGTACTAACACCCCTAAATGGTGATTTTTTTTTCCCCTTTAAAAGCTGAGCTTGCAGACAGGTGGGCACTTCCTCCAGCCTCCACTGCGTTGGGTGTATTGGACGAAGTCCCTGCCTAGGCTTGTATATCCAGAATTAAACCTTGCTTTTGCATTCCGGCATGCTCGTCTTTGGTGGTCTCTCTGGGGGTCACGATCTGGACACATGTGTGTGTGCTTGCTGCCATTTATCTGGAGCACCGGCAACGAGGGCCACAGATTCACATGCTGCAGAAAGCTGGTTTCTGACGACCAATGATTAGGTTAAACAAAAATTCCCTTCAGCGATAGTAGTAGCATGTGAAGGTAAGTTTTTCACTGGTCCCTCCCATGTAATAAGTGGGTTTATTACTTCGTGTGCCATGAAAACATAGTCATTGAGGTCTCCACGTGGTGGGTGTGATGGTCATGGTCAACTTGACGGGATTTAGAGTCATTATGGAAACACGTCTCTGGGCCTGTCTGAGGGAGTGTTTCCGGAAATGCTGCAGAGAGCAGAGTCACTCTGAAGATTGGTTGCATCCCCCACACAGATTGGAACTCCGACCTGAACGAAAGCACAAAGTGACTGTTCATCTCTCTGCTCCCTGGCTGAGAGGGCAATGTGACCGGCCCCTCACACGCTCTCTGCCATCACTTCCTCACTGTGATGGACTGTACCCTCAAACTGTGAGCCCCAATAAACCTTCTTTTACTTGCTTTATTCAGGTATGTTATCACAGTAATAGGAAAAGTGGTTTACTTCCTAGTGGTTTACTGGATTGGACCGGTTTGGGATTTTTTTTCCCCTCCTCTCCTTAACCATGCCCAACCATCAGATTGAAAGTCTATAGCAGCAGAGTTTGACAAGTCCCCCTGAAACAAAACCTAAATCAAGCATTTGTACAGTTCATTTAATTGGGGGTTTACTTGCCATCTTGCAAAATTGATAGATGGCTTAGAGGAAAGGTCCTTTATAACAAATTTGATAGGATACAACAGTTCTTTTGTGGGGAAGGATGTTGTGTGTATCTGGGACATCACATCGCAAGAAATGGAGCCTCTTTCTTTCTCTGGGGTTTCTTTTTTCCTTCTGTACTATCGACTCTACCATATGGATTTTTTTTCTAACTTTTATTGATTCCTTGTGGAGGATTTCACATCATGTATCCCGATCCCACCCGTCTCCCCTTCTTCCTGCATCCACTCTCTGCCCTTACACCCGCCTCCCCTCAAAACAAAACAAAATTTAAAAGAAAAACCCAAAACCAAACCAAACAAATAAAACGAAAGGGTGGCATGGGGGGGGGGGGGCTGTGGTGTGGCCTAATGAGTCTCACACTTCACCCTTTAGTCCGGTCATCTTCATTTGCCCTGAGTCATTGTTCTGGGTCAAGACCTCTGGCCACTGCTACACCATCAATAATGGGCTCTCACTGGGGCTCCTCCTGTGTGTGTGTGTGTGTGTGTGTGTGTGTGTGTGTGTGTGTGTGTGTAGATCCTGCAGTTTTGGACCTGTAGCTTCATCCCCTTCTCATGCTCTAACGGTTCACACATGAGGTGGTTGTTGGAGTGGGCCAACTTATAGCTCCCATCCTGGGTGGCAGTTGGGTTGGTCACACACACACACACACACACACACACACACACACACACACACACCGAGCTCTCCAGCACTGCCTCCCTCAGCTAGCTTACCTGCAGCAAGGAGCTGGGCCAGATCTTCAGCTCTCATGCCCTTGGTCAGGCTCACTCACACTCACACCACCAAGGCCAGCTCAACCCTCTTGCCTAGGTGACATGCAGAGCCCGGGGTGTCGGTGCTCCATATCTCATGCCCTCAGGGCTGGCTCATCTGCGCCCCTGACAACAGGGTTAGCTCTAGTATGGTGCCCTGGCAAGCTGCGGGGCTCGCTCTCCTGTGTGTTGTAGCGGGTGTGGGGCAGGGCTAGCTGTCCAACTCTCTCGAACCCGGGCCATTTCTCTCGCCCTCTCCGGTAGGGGGGCCGGGCTGGACCGGATACACACATCTTTCCCTCCCCCATACCACCACATACCATGTGGATTTTTAAATGAATATCTTCATGGCGGTTACTTTAGGTCTAGCAATTGTGTCAGGACTGCAGACCAGACAAGGAAGTGGGAGGATAAAAGCCTGTTTTATTTTAGTGTTTTCTTTTTCTTTTCTTTTTTTTTTTTTCAGGGAAAAGAGAGGCTCTGCTGGGAGACCTACACTGACAATTTATTAACTAGAATTATGCAATATGACCACCCTTATATTGAAAGAAAAATAAGACATGAACATAATGCCGTGTGAATAATCGTCTCTGTCTGTTACCAAGGAAAAGTGAGAAATGGCTATCGTGATGAAAACAGAACATGTCTTCCACTGCCTGGAATCACCAGAATTATAATTATGGATGTATAGTTTCCTTGCTTTATCCCATGCACAGTGATAAAATAGATACATAAAATATAGGCATGATAAACTGCAATCTGAATTCCCCAACCTTGGCACTATTGACAATTTGGGTCAGGTGTTTTCTTGAAAGGGACTGAATTATGAGTGCAGGGTGATGAGGGAATCCCTTGTCTCTGCTGAAATTAATAGGACACTGGTAGCTTTCAGCTCAAAGAAAGTAAAGACAAAACACTAAAAGCTAGGCACCCCACAGTATCCTACACAGGAGTACCGTGCCATAACACTAAATATTATGGGTTCAGGTTGGGATTATACACTTGTAATATGCAAAACGCCATGCTAAAAACCTTTAAATTCCCTGGAAGTTTGCAGAAATTCCTCTTTGAGCAGTGGTAAGAGTATCCATAGCTGCATCAAGCAAGAAGAGAGCCAAGCATCCTTTCCAGATGGGGCATTGCCTCGATCCAACAGCAGAGGGCAGCAAAGTCCACATTCCGATTCAGGAGAGACTTGTTCCAACATCAGGACCCATCCTTTCAGAGAACTTTTTACTGTGGGATGAAATTAATTAAACTGCCATTCTGGGGTGGAGATCATAAATCCTTACATAAACAATGAGTCCTGGAAGTCCTAGAATCCAGAGGGAGACTGACCCCAAACCACAGAGCTCTACATCTCCACTACCTTCTTTACCGGCATCTCTGTCACCAAAAATGGGACACCCACTTTGGTGTCTCAATGTCCAGCTAATACACACTGTGCTTCAGAAATTGACTGCAATGATTATTTGTGCTTTCCAGCCAGTTCCTGATACCTTGGTTCCTGTTCCTGTGCATGTCCCCACTGCAGGAGACCACCACCTCGCCAGACTCTGAAGGGGTGGATTGCAATCTTGGTTCTCTGAGGAATTCAAGAGATGCCAACAGTTTTCACTCTGCTTAGCTCTACTGCTCATTTGCGAGGTTGGAAATGTTGTATTTCAAGCACTTTACAGGCTGAGGCTGAACCCAGAGGTCTTGGGTTTGGTTTCATTTCGTTTCGGTTGTTTGTGAGCACTCACGAGTAAGGATAAAATTTAATCACATACAAAGATAAACATTAAATGCCATCCATAGTTACATAGCAAACGAGTCATTAAACTTGAATTTAAAAAGAGATGGCAAGTTGTCATTCCTGTTTGTAGGACCAGGACCATCCACTTCATTTTTGATTTCTCAATAGAAGTTGTCTTTCATCACTTAGATTTTTGTTTGTTTGTTTGTTTGTTTAGGTTTACCAGTTTGCTAGAGGACAGATATTTTATTTTCCCATATATTACATATGGACTGCAGTTTCCAACTGATGGAAACAGATGCAGAGACCCACAACCAAACATTAGATGGAGGTCGGGGAATCCTTCTGAAGAAGAGGACGAAGGATTGCAGGAGTCCGGTCAAGGGCACCACAAGAAAACCCACAGAATCAAATGACCTGGCCTCACAGGGGCTCACAGAGACTGAACTGACAACCAGGGAGCCTGTATGAGTTTGACCTAGATGCTATGGTTGTGTAGCTTGGTCTTCTTGTGGGACTCCTAACAGTGGGAGCAGGGGCTGTCTCTGACTCTTTTGCCTGCTTTTAAGACCCTTTTCCTCCTACTGGGTTGCCTTGTCCAGCTTTAATATGGGGGATGTGCCTAATCTTATTGCAACTTGATATGCCATGTTGGGCTGATATCCTCGAGAGGCCTGCCCTTTTCTGAAGGGAAATGGAGGAGGGGTGGATGTGAGGAGAGAGAAGGTAGGGGAGAGGGAAGGTAGAGGAAAGGGAAGGTAATGGAAAGGGAAGGGAGGGGAGAGGGAAGGGAGGGAAAACTTGGGTCCAGAAGTCTTGTTTTTATTATGCATTCTGCCAATCTTTCAAAATTAGAGTATTCTAACATTTATACTTAATGTATAAATATATACATATATCGGTATAGTCAGGTTTTATAGATTGATAAATACATAGAAGGAAAGGTAGATGGATAGATAGATAGATAGATAGATAGATAGATAGATAGATAGATAGATAGATAGATAGACATCACATCTATCACTATAGTCAGGTTTAAATCTACCAACCACATTCCTGTTTTATATCTTCTGTGAGTTTTGTGTTTGGTTTTGGTTTTGGTTTTGGTTGCCTGTATATAGTTTTATTTCATTAGTGGTTGCTCAGGGGACTAGTTTGTTGATGCATACAAAAGGCAAATCTTTCCAAAATTAAAAAGAAAAATTAAACCCCACATCAATATTCTTCCCTTCCTCCCATCAGCACATCTAATTCTGACGTCAGACATCTCCTGCCCCTCCTCAGTTCCATGCTGGGTTGCTCCGAGTAACTTGTCATTGTCCGTAATTAAGTCCCTGTGATTATCCACTCTCAGTCCTTGCAAGGTTATCACGGCTGTAACGCTGGTATTTCCAAAGAGGTTGTAATGCAGGAAGGAAATGGTCTTTAAATAGACTCGAGAGATCTTTAATTGAGATCCATAGTGCACATTAAAATGCAAATGTTTGTGCTGTTCATTGCAAGAAAGTACACTACGGTGCATTGCAATATTTAAGAGCCCACAGCAATATCCCCAGGACAGTTCAGTTACAAGCACATTCCAGAGGAAGATGTGCCACCTTTCCTCTCTCACAGAAAATGTTTCTATTAAGTATGGAGTGTAAAATGAAATCACAACACTCAGGTTTAATGTGGCCAATTATAAATACCTCTCTTTTCAAGCATTTTATAGAAGTAGTATTGAGGCACCAAAGGCTATACACAATTAATAGAGCCAACCTGACGAGTCTAAAGATGAGTATATACCTTAGGAACAATCTCTATAACCTAAGCATCAACATATCTATGACCTCTAAAATTTTTTTCTCACGCTCTTTTTAGCAAGTACATTCTTCAAACATATTCATTGTGAAGAGTTCAAAGTAAATGAGAAAGTTCCTTAAGTGGTCTGAAAACCCATTCCCTTTCCACTGGACAGTATGAATGTTATATTACAATGGTATCTTTCTACCTGTAATTTTCATGGAATCTCAGGTCTAACACCTAAAATACCAGCATGCTGGGCTCTTTCGTTCACTTTTAGAATATAATCTCTTCATAAAAGGAGCATTCAGAAGCAGGTGTGCTAGCTTGGACTTGGTTCAAAGTTAAGTGGACCTCGACCAGATTCCTTCAGATTCCTTAATGCCTGGTGTATCACTGTGCAGTCCCTTCAGAGTCCTCCAGATCTTTCACTCAGTCAGCTTTCATTCTGGAAGTTATTCCGGAATAAAAACAATGGGGTAATAAGCCTTTATTTCTTATGTCACAACCCTGACATATAGTCATATGACACATAAGGTACGCATGAGAGCTCTTATTGGGTTTGGCAATTCCAGAAAGAAAAATTTTAAAAAAGGTACCTGAGAAAAGTGAGGAGGTAACTGTATTACTGTGACTTCTGAAATATTTGTTTATTTATTTTATGTGTATAGGTGTTTCATCTACGTGTACATCTGAACACCAGAAGAGGGCATCAGACCACATGACAGATGGTTGTGAGCCACCATGTGGCTGCTGAGGATTGAATTCAGGACCTTTGGGAAGAGTAGCCAGTGTTTCTAACTGCTGAGCCATCTCTCCAGCCTCTATTTGTGACTTCTGAATACTGTTCAAATTCATGTTTGATTTTTTTAAGGAATTTTACATTGTGCTAGGAACTACATATATAATCATTGATGTGATTATATATATGTATATATATTATTATATACATTTTTATATTATTATATAATATATATTAATATATAGATATATTATATAATATATTAATATATAGATATATTATTATATATTATATATATATTTACTCATATATCAAGCACTTAGGTCTCCTTTGGGAAACATGTAGACATGTATAAAACATTAGAAATTACATCCATCAAAACTATAGTTTTGTATCTCTAAGATCAAGAATCAGTTCCCTTGCCTATGTAATTAATCAGTTAATGTCTGGATAACTTGGCCTTTCTGAAACTTATGGTACAGGAAAGGGGTTAGCCATTAAGGAATACAGGCTCATTGTTTGTGAGAAAATTAAGATTGGGGAAATGTACTGCTTTAAGAGATTTTTTTCTAAGTTAGTGCATGCTGAACATTAATGAAGACAATCTGCCATGGGGGGCTGAGGAGAAAGACAATAGCTACTTGATAATCCATTTCTAAAATGGAACCAATAGATCTCCAATCCTTATGGCTGCTCTGTGTATAAGAAGTAGGCTGTGCTGGGTGTCTTCCAAAAATCAGAGACCCAGTGGTGAATTCCAAGTCCTCGCTGCCCTCAATGAATGGCCAGTGCTATGAATACAGCAATGTGTATATTTAATTTACTTAATCAGACTAGAGCCATGTTGGTAGCCCATAATGTGGTCAGAGAATGAGGCCTCACCTCCATAAACAGCAAACTATGGATCCATGGATTTGTCTCATAAGTCCTATGGAAAGTATTTACTCATTGGAAGAAGAAACATAAAAGAATTTTACAGAGCTGTCTTAATGTGAAATAAATTCATATAGATTTATTCCCTTCTTTCTGATATCTTACCATTTATTAAAAAAGAAGAAAATAACAAATGAACAGTTGAAAAGGAAGAAAGAAATGCCACTGGTATCTGTCGGTAAACATCATGAAAGGTAAAACCAGATTAGCAGGTGAAATGAGTAGGCAATACAGCAGGAAGAAGGAGCTGCCAACCTTCCCAAAGGACTCCAGAGTGTCACTGCACTCAGAGTCTGCAGACATTCTGCCCGGCTGTAAGATGCATGAAAGAAAGGGATAAATACTCCCCCTGGAAGTTAGGATTTTACCCTATTAATTTTCAGAAGATGCAAACATCCATTCCATAACTTGTATCCAAAAATTCTGTTTGTTCCTGCTTTCAAATCCTAGCACCCAGGAGACACAGGAACAGAGATGAGTTGAGAAAGATCATCTTTGGCTACAAAGCAAATTTCAGGCTAGCCTGGACTACATGAGATCCTCCATCAAATAGAGATAGATGATAGATAGATAGATAGATAGATAGATAGATAGATAGATAGATAGATAGATAGATAGATAGATAGATAGATCTGCTCCTGCTCCCTGGATGCTCCTCGTATCCTTCTCCTGCCCCAGGCTTTCTTTGGGGAAAACAAGTCATCGACTCCCCCAAGAACTATGCACAGAACAGCTTGCCTGATGGCAGCTTGCCCAGAAGGCAGTGGCTGCCTTCACGTTCATGAGGTGACAAACTGTCACAAGTTGCTTTTGTCTGATCAGTTGCAGGACTCGGGTTGTGGAGAAACAGTCTTTTGTCCCAGCATTTCCCAGTAGGGTTGCGTGTGCTGAGACTGGTTCTCTTGGAACTTGTCCAAAGATCCAGCACCCGATAAGTACCTGCTGAACATGCAATATCTGCCAATACCCGTATCCTCAACTGCCCACCTCTGCCAGTCCAGAGAGCACAGAGGTACCCCTTTCTTCCTGATCATACTTGTAGGTCCTGAGAAATCTGCAAAAATCAGGACATCAGATCTGACTGGGATTTCAATTATCCAGGATAAGCCTCTCATTTTATAAACTGAGTTGGGGACAGTCGGATTCTTTTTTCATAACCCTCTAAAGGTCAAGGTGAGGCAGGAGTCACTAATCCCTGACCTCATAAAGAAGTACATCCTCGCTCTTCTCTCCTCTCCTCTTCTCCACGCACGTGTCTCTCCCACAGGCCTGCACTCTCTATCCCTGTATCTCTAATAAACTCTTATAAGCGGATTCTGTCGTGTTTCGTGACGTTTCCTTGCAGGGTAAGAACACAACGCAGCTAAATAACTAACATTTTGGTGCCGAAACCGAGCGGGCGCTCCCGGGTGCTCTGCGCCTGGAAACCCGCGAACCGGGGAATCTGCTCCGTACGCAACAGACCGCTCTCCATTTGCCTGAATCGCATCCAAATTGCATCCAACACCGCTTTCTTCGATTGGTGAGTCCCCCCATTTTTCGGCCAGCGTAAACGGTTTCCTGAATCGGTGAGAATGACCATTGATTGTCCGGCGCCTCACACGTGTTCTTGAGACCGGGGGAACCCCCGACCACGGTCTTCATTGGCTACGGTCGGCCCCTATCGCAGGTCTAACTTTTCTAGCCGTCTCCCACGTCTGCAGCCTGAGATATTTCTCGAGTTAGAGCCACCACCGTTGGTGCGTTCTGGGAGCCACGTGAGGCCGGCACGTCCACCTCCTTGACGAAGGGGCAAACGCTGTCTGGATTCCCGGGGAATCCTTTCCTCACCGTGGAGGGGGCCCCTGCTTCTGTGGCTGACGAGTCAAGGAGCAGCCTGCGCCCGGTATCCGCCCTTGGCCTTGGGGACGCCTGGGGCCTTGGCTCCGGATCACGTTTATTTTTTATTTTTCTGCCTCCGCTGCAGACATGGGAAACAAGGCTTCCAACCCTGTTAGTCCTTCCTCTCCGTTAGGCTGTCTTGTTGAAGCTTTAAAACCTCTCAGTTTAATGCCTTACGTAAAGATTTCTAAGCTAACTTGTTTATGTTCAAAAAAGTGGCCAAAGTATGCTTTTAAAAAAATAACAAAGAGCCGCCAAGCGGCTCCTTAGATCCTGATATTTCACGGGAGCTATCCAATCACTGTCGGCGTTCAGGCAAATGGAAAGAGTTGCTTTCTTCTTTCTCAATGCTAAACTGTCTCTTCTCGTTTCCTTCTCTCCTGCTCATATGATGTTAGCTATGCCTGAACCGGAGGATTCTCTGACTCCGGAATCTCTAACTTTAGACCCTGCTAATGAACCTCTACCTATCCGACCTCTGGGCTCCAACTCCTAGAACAACCATTCCTTCCGCTCCAGACTCTTCCTCTTCTAAAGCTGTTTCTTCCTCTGCAGCGGCTGCTTCCAAAGGCCCTGCCCTGGCTCCAAATTTCACTCCCCCTACCACCCACTCTCTAGCTGCTAAATCGGCTGATTCCAGCCATCCAGAACCTTCCATGGTTCTCCCTTTGCGAGAGGTGGCGGGTGTGGATGGACTGGTTAAAGTTCATGTTCCATTCTCTCTAGCAGAACTCTCTCAGATAGAAAGTAAGCTGGGTTCTTATACGTCTAATTCTGCTTCCTTTATTAAACAATTTCAATATATAACTCAATTTTATAGTCTCACCTTTCATGATATATATATATATATATATATATGTATATATATATATATATATATATATATATATATATATATATATATATATAATACTTTCTAATAATTTACTCCCGGAGGAGCGCAGGCGAGTATGGGAGCAGGCTAGGACTCATGCAAATGAAATTCATCAAACTAACCTTTCACACCCCCCAGGAGCTGAGGCGGTTCCTGACCGGGAGCCACACTGGGACTCCAACACCCAGAGTGGCTGACTAGCCAGAGATAGGTTTATTACCTGTCTCCTGACAGGCCTCCGTAAGGCTGCCCTAAAACCAGTAAATAATTCAGGATAAGGACGAAAATCCGTCTCTTGTTCCCCAGACCTTCCCGACTAAAACTCAAGTATCTGGAGAGCAAGACTCCTGACCCCACGGGCAAAAGAGTCACCTGTGGCATTTAAGGTGTGCCAGGGAAGAGATAAAAGCCCGAAAACAAAATTGCCAAGTGCTGGCACTCGCTGACTTCCAAAAGCTGTTGGGTCCCTGTTTTAAATGAGGAAAAGGCCACGGGCTACCGAATGCCCTGCCAGGCCATCAACAGCCTTGTTAAAAGTGCCGCCTAGAAAGACAGAATCAGCTGACTGCCCCCAGGCACCAAGATGCATGGGTACATCAAGCTAAGACCTCCAACAGATCTAGGCTTGGCTACAGACATGACAGGGAACCCAGAACGCAGCAGGGAAGCGATCCGTTTCTTTCCTTCTGGACACCAGAGCCATTGACTCAGTCCTGGGAGTTTTGGGATGCCACCTCTCCTTTATTGTCGGGTACAGGGGACAGCCTTATCTACCTCAGCAGACACCGCCATTTAATTGTATTTTCAGAGGCATCCCTCTCACACATACATTCTTAGTGGTGCCAAGTTGCCCTGTACCTTTAATGGGGAGGGATCTCCTAGCTAAGGTAGGAGCGTCCATTTCTTTTCGCTCCACACATTTGCCTCATCCCAGACACGCCAGCAGCTCTCCTACTTCTCCTAGCCACTAACTCTACAGACTCCAAATATCCTCCTGTCCCACGCTGCTATTTGGAGGGAGCGTGGACTTCTCACATCAAAAGGGGGATCCGTATCTAACTCAGGCCATATAATGGCCATGCTGGAGGCTTCCCACCTCCCCAGGGCTACAGCTCGATCTTACCCATATGCCCACCATCAGGAAAAGTTAAATATCTCGTCAGACCAGTTCTAACACCAGGTCTTTTTTCCAAGCCTCCAACTGTTCCAGATAGCCTGTTAACTCTTCTTTTATGTCACCTAAGGTCTATTCTATGGAGCTATGCAGACTGTTCACTGCCTCAGCCGTGTGACAATCCTTGCCCATCTCCAATACACACTGGAGATCAGGTTCTTCTCTCTCCTCCAGGTCATTTCCCTAAGTGGCAGGGACCCTTCAAAGTAATTCTTGTAACCCCCACAGCTGCTAAACTCGAGGGCTTTCCTCACTGGGTCCACCTGTCTTACCTAAAACCTTTTATCTCACCTCCATCCCAGAAAAATCTCTCTTCATATACAGTGAAACAAACAGGGCCTCTCACTCTCAAGCTCCAGAGGACATCAGGATCCCCTGCTTTGCCGCCAATTCCAGAGGAATAAGGTATCACCCCTTCCTTTCCCAACCAGGGCCACACAGAGCTGGAGGCAAAAGGACCATCAAAAATATCCAGGCGGTAAGGAATAATGTAATACAATAATTTATCATTGTTCAATACTCAGCAACTGATCACCTGTGTTTCCCAAGTGCTAACCTAATAAGGGAAACAGGTGCCTTAAATAAACTACCTTCAGCAAGGCTTGCCTAAGGAAAACAGGTGCCTTAAATGAACCACCTCTAATGAGGCTTGTCTCAGATAGAAATTAAGCAGAGTACTAAGACCAGATCTACCTCAGGTAAATGTCACATGCCTCTATCTGGGCAGGCCAAATCTACCTCAGACAAATGCCAACTCCAAAATGAAATAATAATGATTCTTTCTCTCTAAGCTCTCTCTATGTCAACAGTATCTTGTTAAACGGGAGGTCCCCAGCAGCAGCATAGATGGACAGCCGCAGAACCAGGAGATGGCAGAACGTCATTCCAGGACCTCCACCATCATTCCCGGACTTCACAAGATACCCCTCACCCCCCCCCCAAGAGCCAACCAACGCCCGCTATTCAGCTGGAAGCAGTCTTTGAGAGAAACATCGCCCCCGTACCCAGTCAACCACAATTTTTTCTTTTTTTAAAAAAAATAAGAGTCGGGAATGAAGGGTTTACAACACGCCCCCCACGGTCCCATTTACCAGGTGGACACTTCCGCCTAGCCATTTCCGGGTCAAAGCGTCTCTCGTAGCCAGGATACCCGGCGGACCCGGACATCTCCGCCTAGCAAGTTCCGGCCAAGGCATCTCGCGTGACCAGAATCCGTGACGTTACATGGCTACGTAAGCGCGCTACGTGACCATGTGATCTACGCACATGCGTGGAGTAGTGACGTGTCCTGGCCACGCCCCCAGCCGGTTTTTAAAGCGGAGCGCCATATTCCCAGTTCTCTCTTCTCTCCTCTCCTCTTCTCCACGCACGTGTCTCTCCCACAGGCCTGCACTCTCTATCCCTGTATCTCTAATAAACTCTTATAAGCGGAAAAAAAAAAAAAAAAAAGTACATCCTCCTTGGCATCTAAAAGTCCATGTTACCTTGAACTTAGGCCTATAAACTTTCAGTTTTTATCTACTTGAACAGCTTCTTAAGATCACTGGGGACCTCCATGGGTTACATTCTGCCATGCCCTCAAATATTAACTGCAATAGACACAGCTCTCTCCAGGACTGAAGCAATCAGACATTTCCTATTATTGGTCTCTGTAACCTTTCAAAAATCCAGACAAATAAATGTCCCTGACTGTGGGAGGTGACTGACAGAAAGGAGTCTGGCAGAGCCTTGTCACAGCATGAATGACAGCTGAAGACCTGTAACCTTCCCTATCAAAACAGGCAAATGGAAAAATAAAAAAAAATAAAATAAAATAAATCTGTCATGGAGCAAGTCAGATTGTTTTCATGAAGGTAAGAGGAGGGGCCTATGGACTTCTCTTGGAGATGAAGCAATTGGTATGTTCACAGAACATTGGTTTCAGGTCCTGCCTGGGCTGGATATCACATGACAGCTAAAATGGAAAGGACACTATGTAAAGAGCATCCAGTCCCAGTGGCCACAGATCACTGATCTAAGGCATGACACTTGTTTCTCATGAGCTTGTCAAATGGTTTCCTTTTGATTAATACAGGAATGTAGATTCCATTTCTCTCTGAAGAAAGTCAGTAATGGAATCTCTCCTGTCATGTACATATGCAGGTGCCAGGCTTTGTGCTACCAGAAAGAATGAGAATGATCCGGATATGGCCTTCATCACACAGAGTTTGTTTCTCTAGGTAAGCATATGTATATGTGTGTGGGTGGACTTATATACATGTATATGGACACATACACTATACATATGTGCTACACATATAATATGAGCTTAGCAAGTGCTTGAATTTTATCAAGACATATGTCAGGTGGCTCATGTCCAACCTCCACACTGTTACAAGGTGAAATAATAAAGGCACGAGAGGGGCATCTTGGTCAAGGGCATGGCAAACAGTAGTCATGCGCATGGGTGATTTTTGTAACCCCCTCCATGTTGTCCATGAAACCAAGACAATGTTGCCAATATGTGTAGGAGACATCTATCTCTGGTGTGGGAACCAACAAGTTGAAAATGAGGGGAACTTGGTTACTTCTGAGGCTTACTTTATGAATCCACAAAATGGGTAAAATAAAATCATGCAGAGCCAACCTTGAGGAAATGACTGCCTCTTGGGTATAAAGGAAGTGAGTTGCAGAATATACTGACATTTTACTAGAAGGGACTGTTAGCTTCGAAAGTGTGATCAAAGGCAAACTAGCTAAGCACTGATCTTAAGAGGGGAGGGGAGGGGTAGATGATGGGGCTGTGGGCATCTCCACACTGTCCAGACAGCTTATTGATTACTTTTCCCATTGCTTTGAGAAAAGCAATGTAGAAGAGGAATGGTTTACTCAGGCTGATGGTTTGAGGGGATGCAATCAATTGTGCTGGAGGAGGCATGGCAACAAAAATGCAAAACACCTTACTCTGTATCTGCGACCAGCAAGCAGAGACAGGTGAATGCTGGTCCTCAGCTGGCTGCCTCCATTTTCCTACTTAGTCCTGGACCCCAACACATGAGGTGGTGCCATGCATGCTCAAATTGGTTTCTTCTACCAAGTTAATCCTTCAGGAAATGCCCTCCCAGAAGTGTGTTTCATCAATGCCATGAGCCTTTCTTAACTCCCCAAGTTGACAATGAAGATTCACCATTACATGAGATAAACTCTAAACACAAAGGCACACACTTGAACCTTGGATGATAATAGATTTAATGATAATCTGCCCCAAGTTTCAACTTTTTGTGTTCACTTATCTAAGAGTTCTGCCTTCTAGAAAACTTCTGAACACATGTACTGCTACCTTCTTATTTCCTCCACCACCGCAGCTCATGCCCTCAGAATTGCTCCCTGGGGAGCTCCTGTTCACCAGCTTCCCCAGCCTCCATCCCCCTTCCAGCCATCCTATGCACTAAAGCAGAATGATCTGTCTGAATCATGAAATTTATGTTGTTTTCCTGCCTTCAATGGCTCCCCATTACACTCAGTATAAAATCCAAACGCCACAGAACCTTTAGAAGGTTTCTCCTGCCCATTCCGCATTCTTTTCAGACTATTACACCCATTTTCCCTTGTGAGATGATCTTCCATTTCATTGCACAAATGCCTGTATTCCCTCATAGTAGCATCTCATTCCTTCTCTTCTAGAAGTTTCTTGTTGGTTTTTAAGTTTTCTGTGTGAACATCATTTCCCATGACCCTTTGGCCCTGGGCTGTGTTCTTGGAGCATCAGATTTCAGCCTTCTCTGTGACTTCACAGCACTATATGGGATCACTTAGTGCTCGTGTGCTTTGCCTACCAGCCATAGGCTATCATTTCTTTAAAGGAGAGAGTATTCCTTCACCCATTCCACTCAGGTTATTCATTTGAAAACTAGACAGGGATAGCAATGACTTTATAGGGATGACATAAAAACCAAGAGGAAAAGCATACATGAAGTACTTAGAAACGTTGCTGAGACCAAGTCAGCATGATCAGTATATGTATTAGTCATTTTCTCTCGCTGTGATAAAATAACATGATCAAAAGCAACTTATAGGAGAATAGGGTTTACTTAAGCTTACCGATCCAGAGTGGGCACAGTTAATTGATCACGGCAGGGAGGGAATGGCAGGAGGAACAAGAGGCCTGGCTGGTGATCAGGAAGTAAAGAGATCACATTTCACCCACATACATGAAGCAAAGGGTGAGAACAGGAAGTGGGGTCAGGCTATAAAACTCAAAGCCAACCCCCAGCTTCCTCCAGCAACTTCTCACCTCCTAAAAGTTCCTTAACCTCCCCACATAGCACCAGCAACTAGGGACCTATACATGAGCCTATGAAGGACATTTCTCATTCAAACCACCACAGTATATATGGCACATACACATGGTACTTGCATATATAGAATATAAAAATATACTTAGGCTTTGTAACTACTACAGTTATTTTACTATGATTACATCCCTTTTCCTGCTGCAAGTTCAGAATAAAATATACTATATGTAAAACAGGGGTCCCTTTCAATATTAATTCATTGAGAATTTCATACACGTGTATACTGGTTTTTATATCTTACTTATAAAATATTTTCCTGCAGGTTTTTCCAGGATGAGTCAGCCTCCCTAAGCCAGATCTACTATGAAGGACTGAACTTGAAGGGCTGAGAACTGGTCACATACACTAGTAGGATTACTAAAGGTAATACCTCTTTCTAAAGTTGTGTTCAAGTGTCCAAATGATACAGAGGGTGTGAACACACATCACATTACTCTCCAAATATCCCACTGTAAGCCTTTGTCAGACAGGTCCACTGCCACCTCCATACCCTTTCTGGTTTCCTCATAAAAAGTAGGGGAACGTAGAAAAAATATTAAAGAGGTATAGAATTTACCTTCTAAGCCACTAACTAACTAAAGTGGGTTGGAAGATGCATGCCTGCTTGGTGCTCTGAACTTTTCCATTAAGACAAATATCATCAGCCCCCATGGGACTGGACTAGGCCCTCTGGACACAGAAGACAGTTGTTTGGCTCAAACTGTTTGGGGGGTACCCAGGCAGGGGGATCAGGATCTGTCCCTGGTCTATGGGCAGGCTTCTGGAACCCGGTGCCTGTGATATGACACCTTGCACAGCCTTGGTGCAGTGGGAAGGGCCTTGGACCTGCCTAGGCTCAGTATGCTGGGCTCTGCTGACTCCCCATGGGAGACCTTGATTTTGAGGGATGTGGGGATATGGAGTGGCTTGGGAAAGAGGGCTGTGGGGTGGGAGGAGGGAGGAGGGGGAATCTGTGGATAGTATATGGAGTGAGTAGAAAATTTCTTAATAAAAAAAAAGGAAAGGAAAACGAAAAAAACCTACAAAAAAGGACAAACATCATCAGAAAACGTAGGCAATGACTGTTGTCCAGTATCTGCAGCTAATCCATTGTAGATGTGGAACTTCACACTCGTACTGTGTTGTAGCTGGACCTTAACGTATTACTTGACCTACAGCTCCCATTGGTCAAGCAGGCATGCATCTGCCAACCCACTTTAGCAGTTGCCTACGTTTTCTGATGACGTTTGTCTTCATGGAAAAGTTGAGAGTACCAAGCAGGCAGATGCTGTAGTCATGGGAGACAACTAAGCAAGCCAGAGCTTAAGCAATATTTCAGAAAACAAACAGCCATTAAGAAACAGAGGGAGGATTCAGGTATGGAGGTGGCAGTGGACCTGTCTGACAAAGGCTTACAGTGGGTTATTTGGAGAGTAATGTGATGTGTGTTTACAGCCTCTGCATCATTTGGACACTTGGACACAACTTTAGAAAGAGGTATTACCTTTAGTAATCCTACTGGTGTATGTGACCAGTCCTCAGCCCTTCAAGTTCAGCCTTTCATGGGTTGTCTGGCTTCAAGTCTTATACTATGTCCCTGCGTCCTCGCTGTTACCCTCCTGTTAAAATGGGGCTGTTGCCATTACGCAGTCCGATTATTGTGACTGCTACAGAAAATGGACATAGCAAGAGGATGATAAAGGTAGCTGCATTTTCCAGCCAGTTCCAGGGTCTCAGGCACATTCCTTTCTTTCTGTGGACTTCAGGTTCCTGGTACAAAAGGAAAAGGCTTAAGGAGTCAATCCAGGGTCTCAGGTTCCAATTTAATATTCCAAAGAGCAGAATATTTCTCTCATTGAAGTGTTATTTTAATGCCTTCATCCTCAGAGGCACTCAAGAGAGATCAAATCTACCTCACGGCCATTGGCAGCTCTTACAGCTTACATCAGCTGAAACAGAGGCACTCATGCTTATCATACGGACTGTCCCTTCACTTGAAAAATTCTCTTTATGGAGGGAAAATTCAAGGTATAGATATAGGAATAGAGCGAACATTTTAAGATGGAGAGCCAGCCAATGTTTCACATTATATATTGATTAGTGATTCTCACTGCAAACTTGGAATCTGACCTCTCACTGCATGGGCAAGAGACCTGGCTTCAGATACTCCTTGGATAAGATTTGTCTAATTAAGGATGTTCAGTAACAAATAAATCACACGGATTCCACCTGCCCTTGAGTCTTTCTTCACTTCAAAGATACCCTGGCTATCTAGGTTGCAAGCATCGCCCAAGCTCTTCTATGACTTCCTCAGTGCACAGCTTTAGATGCTGGGAAATAAAGATACTAGAGTGGTCCTGTATAAAAGAGTAAAATGGAGGTGGAATTTGGGCCAGGTTGTCAGTTATCTAATGTATTCTCACTACACACACACACACACACACACACACACACACACACACACACACACACATACCAGGAGCTCCCTTGAATGGTTTCAACATAAGAATTACTAATTTAACCCTTCTCAAATCAAAGTCAACTAGCTGTGCCTTCCAGGGAGGCATATTCTCATTTCATGGTCATGAACAACTCTTCAAAGGGGAAGTAGTCCCTTTAAGTTTTTGTGAGAGTTTTATGATATCTCATGCTTCAAGGTTCACATCATTTCATTGTGACTTTCAATAATAACATTTAATGATCTGGGAAATAATTTTTTTCAGTTACTGGCAAATATCATAAGCTCCTTTTGCTTTATGGATGACTTCTAATAAAGTTGTTGTGGTACCACTGTTTGCTTCCTTTTGGATGCCATGTTAACCAGCTTTGTGTTGCTATAACAGAGTACTCAAGATAAATAAGCAAAAAGGAGAAGAGACTTCTTTTTGACTCACAGTTTCAGAGGTATTAGTTCATAGTTCTGTGGCTCAGTTGATTTTGCATCCTTAGGACGGCAGTGCATCATGGCAACAGTGTATGATGGAGAAAAGATGTTAAGAATTCATGAACACTACGGGGAGAGTGAGAAGAAGAGAATGGAGTCCCAGCAGGTCTTTCAAGGACACAACACAATAACCTGCATTCTCCAGCTAGGCTCCTAACTTCTTGCACCTTCCAATGGTGTCACCACCTCAGGCAAAGCCTTCAATATGTGAGCTTAGAGGGGCTGTTCCAGGTGTAAGATGTAACAGATGATTTGGACGAAGCTCCAAAAACAGAACCTAGGTTGGTAGGAGTAATTCATGAAGTTTGCTGTCCATAGTCTTCCATATTTTTCTTCACTCAAACAATACTGAATATAGAGTGCAACGTGTGTATCTTAAAGTTACCGTAGTAATTAATGCTGATGACATATCTACCCTGTACTGGTACAAAAATGAAAGGTTAGTGGATTAGTTTTCTTTCTATTGTTGTGATAAATGTCATCACCAAAAGTAACATGGGGAAGAAAGGGTTGGTGACATCTTATAGCTTATAGTCCATCATTGAGGGAAGTTTGGGAAGAAACTCAAGCAGGAATCTAGAGGCAGGAACTGGAGCAGAACCCACAAGGACCACTGCTTACTGACTTGCTTTCACGGCTTGCCCAGTCGGCTTTCTTATACACCTTATAACCATCACCCCAAGGGTGGCATCACCTCAGTGAGTTGTGCTCTCCCACACGAATTAACCAAGAAAATTCCAACCTGATGGAGACAATTCCTCCACTGAGGTTCCCTCTTCCCAGGTGGTTCTCGTTTGTGTCAGGTTGACATAAAAACTAACTAGCCGAGCCTTGTGGAAGTCTTATTAATAATTGTATGGGATGGAAAATGTTGTTACTGTCTTCTTGTAGATAGAAAAACTAGGCTCACAAAAAAATGACCCATCCAACATCACATGCTTACCCTGGAGAACGATGAAAGAGCCATATGTGTTATCGACAAATACAGTTACATCTCCTCTGGGGCTGGAGGAATAAAACACTCATTCCTTGATCTATGCAGATGCATGGAGCCATGCCTAACGGGGAAATAAGACTTGGGTATCTGGGGTGTCAGTGATGGGACGAATGAATCACAAAGATGAGTGACACAAGGAAGGTCACCACAGGTTACATAATGATAAACAACTGGCCTGTCACCCGGAAGTTTGACAGGTGCCATCCTGGCACCCAGGCTCTGATCCCTGCAGTTTTCCTTTCACATGAGGAGTTCTGTCAGTATTAGAGAGAGGAGCTCCCCCTTCCCACATGTTCCTCTGCAATTCTTCAATCCAGGCTTTGCTTAATGGACTCTGGAAGGACTTCACTTAGGAAGGACAATGAGAGGGTGTTAGAGTCTGGGACAAGGTGAATTCTGTCTGGTGTGATGGCCCCTGTAATTCCACTGTTTTCTAGACCTGCTAAATTGATAACAAGGATTTACCCTCTCTACAGAAGCAGAAATAATTTATGATACCCATTTCATTATCTGGAAGGCTCCCACATAGCTTTACATAATGGCTCGTGTTGTCTTTATGGATTTTTTTTCCTAGGGAACATTTTAATCTAGCTGGAGTAAATAATATCAATCACTTTGCTCGTATAATCATTATTGGCTGGGGTCTTTGATTGATTTTTAAATATTGTGTTCTTTGCTGGAGGCAGGCTAGTGGAATAGAAACAACACTGTCCTAGAAACCAAACTGAAATTCAGGTTTCTCAGCCCGATTTCATTATAATAGGGTTCGTGTCTTCCCAAATACTCCGTTTACTTCTCTGCTTTGAGCCTTTGATTGAACAGAATTCTGCAAGAAGGACAGGGACCCCGAGTAAGTGTGTGCTGGGAAACTTGGTGTCAGCAACCTCTTCTGCTAGTGCCTGGTCGTGTGACCTTGGGGACACTAGGGAAACTTCTCACATTCCTGGGTCTGGGAAACTGATAATCAGTTAAACCTGTCATCCCCAGTAGTTAAAGATTTGATGAGAAAATTCAGACGAAGCACTTGAGAGAGTCCCTGTGCTCTTGTGCTCAATAAGCAGGCTTTTGTTGTATCCACATCTTCGCTTCCATTCCAGAGTGGCCCTGTGTACTCAACAAACACCAACAATGCCCTTCCTATGAGCAGCCTTCCATGGGTTCCTTTCCGAGTCTCCCTACATGGACTAGATGACGTTCTCTTTCTGATCTCTCTATCCACTTTGTGGATAAGACACTTTGTCCACCCAGACAAGGAGTGTTCACAGGGCTGTGTGGTTACTCTGCTTTGCTGCCACAGTAGGTCTACAAGGAGGTCGCTGTTTCCAGCAAGAGGTGACACACGTGGTAGGCTAGCATGGTGGCATGAAAGTAGCATGGTTGCTGGTTCAGAACAGTAATTTCCCAAACTCCAAATCCCAGGGGCAGTCCATGGGAGCATGTAAGTTGAGTTTTCTTTGTCTTGTCTCCATTTTTTATTTCTCAATTTACATTTACTTTCTGATTTTCTCTGGTTTCTTCTATTACTCATGCCTAATGTCCTTTAGGTATTTCTTCTTCCTTTATTCTTTTCTTTCATTCTTTCTTTCTTCTTTTTTCTTTTCTCCTTTCTTTCTCCTGTCTTCTCTATCTTCTCCTTCTTCTCTCCCTCTCCCCTCCTCTTTCTTTTCATACACTGGCATAGGAGAATGCCCAGGGAAGTCTTATAGGAAAGACAGTACCCAGGCTGAGTCTTCAAGGAAGTGTGAGGTTTATACCACAGGTGTCACGAAGAAGATTGTGTACAGATGGAACAGAAGAAAAACATACAAGGTCCCTGGGGAGGAGAAAAATACAAGAGAAAAGTGCATGAGTGAATAATGAGGTGCTGAAAGTTAGTAAGGTTAGGGATGCCTCAAAGCTGGCCTGAAATGAACAAGAGAGAATGTGCGAGCAGTCCACAGAAACATGGGCTTTCGTTCCCTGTGGAATGAGTTCCACACGGGGGCTTCAATGGAGAGAATGATGTGAGTAAATTTGAATGCCAGAAAGATCCCCATTTCTGGGTGTAGGAAACCGGGTACATGTGGAGTGTTCTACTGCAGTAGTGAGGCAGTCCAAGAAGGGGATGCTGATGTCTCAAGGACCTGTGGATATGTGGTAGTTCAGCATGTATCCTCTGCTTAATCACTAGGGTCCTAATCCAGATTCTGCCAGCCACAGAGGCCAGGACGAAAGGGTAACTACCAATGCCCTACACTCCCAGACAAACATCTCAGGGTGTGGAAATGGGCTTTTGTTCCAGGTGGGTGACTATTCCATACCAAGAAACAAAGTGATTTGTCTAATAATCCATCCTTATACTTCACAGGTTAGGAAAATGAGATGGACACTTTTAGTCATTCATTTATTTTAATATTGTACAGAAATGCCCTAAATGCAGGGTTTCCATCAGAATGGAAGATGGGTCAAGCTCCCCAGATTCTGGAGATGACATGGAACATAAGCAACATATTAATGCACATGGTTGCCCTCGTGATATAAGTTGGTTTATGTTATGAAGAAAACTGAAGCAATTAGAGTTTAATCAGGTAAGGCAGCTTAATTAGGATGGCAAATTTATGTGGGATGGGAATGGGAGGCTCTTCTAAAGAATATAAGTGAGAAAACCAGGCAAGTGTTCAGGGGAAGAGTGTTCCAGGATGAAGAAATAGCAGACGTAAATGATTTAGAGCAGGTATAGGGGTGACTTCAGTGTCATCCAGGAGGCCAGTGTGGTACTTAGAGGGTACTTAGATGGTACAGGGAGAGGAATCAATGAGAAAGATACCAGCACAGTAAGAGCTTCTGTGACCCCCGGCTGGATTTAGTTCCCACGTGTACTGGGAAGCCACTGGAGCAAAGAGAGAATAGAGAGTGTGATTTAACATCTAACAGCGCCTATGTGGTAGAATGCAAACTAGACCACCATGGAGCAGAACTGACGGAACCCACCGAAGAGAGCTTTGTCACAGTCACAGGAGAAGAGACATGGTGGAATGGACTGGGACCCTGTGAGGGAGCCGAAGGAAGTGGCAGAATTCTGGATCCCTACTGAAGACAGAACTGACAGACTAGTTAGGAAGCATTAATGTAAAGTAGCAAGAACAGGGAGAGGGCTGCATGGTTATTTCAGGGTTGAACCTGAGCAACTGAATTAAAAAGTGTTGTTAAGCAAGAATAGGATGGAGTTTAGTATCCTGGGACTTGCAATTGCTATTGGTTACCCACACTCCCTCTGGCAGTAATGCATTTGACAACCTAGTTCCTTCACCTGCATGTACTACACATACACACACACACACACACACACACACACACACACACCTACAAACAATATATATAGCAACCTGAGACCTCTCTCAGTCTGCACCCTGCCCCCACACACCTGCAGTGGGTTAAACATACTCTCATCTCTGAATAATAGTGTAAGTTCGCATGCACCTGGTCTATCCAAGTTCAATTTCCAACATTTGCAGATATGAAGAATAGTTGGGCTGATCCTGCTTGAACCAGTTTGAGGTGCATTCACAGTAATGCAAAACTGTGTCCAGTATAAATAACTTCATTCTGAATGAAGTTAGTACGATGGTTTGAATGAGAATAACTCCCACAAGCTCATTTATTTGAATACTTGGTTCCTACTTGGTGGAACTAGTTTGGAAGGATTAGGAGGTGTGGCCTTGTTGTAGGAGATGTGTCACTGGGAGATGGCTTGGAGATTCCAAAAGCCCACATCATTCCCAATGTATTTGTCTCTCTGTCTCTGTCTGTCTCTCCTTCCCTCCCTCTCTCCTTCCCTCCCTCTCTCTTCCTTGTGCTTGCTTCTCAAGGTGTAAGCTCTTAGCCACTGCTACAGTCCATGAATCCCTGCTTGCTGCCATGCTTCCCACCACGATCATCATGGATGACAACCCTCTGTAACTATTAGAAGCCCACAACAAACTCTTCATTCTGAGTTGCCTTGGTCATGTGTCTTTTCATAGCAAGAGAAAAGTAAATGAATCAGTTAGCTTGCTTCATTTGCATGAGCCCTTATTTTCAGTTCTTAAGATAAGAGGCCAAAAACCTGAAAATATCAGACACAGTCCCCAGTGACCTGTAACAGTGTTATATGTGTGGTGATGGGGAGGGATGTAAGTTTGGACATGATTACTTTAAGATGCCTAGTGTATACCTAAGTGACTGTATTAGCTGCTTTCTGTTGCTGTGAAAAGATACCATGACCCAAGGCCGTTATTTAAGAAAGAAATAATTATTTGGGCTTACAGATCCAGAGGGGGACTCCATAATGGTATAGGAGGCATTGCAGCAGGTGGACAGAATGGGAAGCCGAGCGATTCCATCTTCAACCACACACAGAAAGCAGGAGAGAACTGGGTGGTGGGGGCCTACATATTCTCAAAGGCCACACCTAAGTGACATGCTTCATCCAACAAGGCTATGCTCCGTGAAGTTTCCGAATGTCCTCAAACAGCACTACCATACAAGTGTTCAATTATGTGAACCTACAGAGGGTAGTTCTCATTCAAAGCACCAAAGGGACAAAGCAGATGGCAAGGACTGGTCCTAGACAGCCTGGAAATGCAGAAGCAAGGCTGAGTCATCAGTAAGTCTCTCCCTCTGGGACTTCATGTGCACATTATAGACAAGAGATGTTCTCAGGATGGGATGGAAGCCTTGACCATCCCAGCAGACAAAGGTTACCAAGAGAGGCAGCAGCTAATAACAGATGTGCACAAAGAACCGCATAAATCATTTCTAGAAGAGCAGAGGTTTTGAAAATGTTTGTGTGAAATCATCTATTCCCCCCTACTTCTCATAAATCAGACAAACCCACAAGAGAATGAAAAGAAAGCTGTAAGCCACATATTTAATGGAACTCTCAGACATGTTTAACCACAAGCTGAGAAGCAGCATCCAAAAACAGCAGAGTCCCGAAGAAGCCTGTGCCAAGAGCAGAAAGGTGAAACCCAGGATTTCAGCTCTCAGAAGGGTAGGCAGAGTGCACTTTTCTGGGTAGGAAAGATGCTAAGATGCACAGCTAGGTCAATAAGGCCACTACTGGTGCTTACATGCTCACAAGTCAAGAAATAGAAGGTAGGACTGAAAATGAAGTCATACAAAGGGGCACAAGAAAACACGAATGTTGCATTTTTAAAGTCCTCCAGATGCCAGTCTCTGCTAAGTCAAAAGAGCTACAAGCTAAATGACGTCACAGACACAATGCTGGTGTGTGGAACTATTACCCATCTTGTGTACCTTGCTGTTCCTTCACCCAGGGAAGCCTTCCAAGAGACACTGGACCAGGAAGAAGCTACTGCAGAAGATAATCAAAAGAGCCAGTAAACAAAACAATGTAAAAGTAAGAGAATGTACCAGAAAATGAAAGTTGAAACAGAGAAAATGAAAATACTTACATTCAAGTGTTGTGTTGTCATGAACTATAGGCTGGGTAATTCAAAATCAGATCCAATCATTTCTATTTTTTTCTAAATTATGAGTATCATTTACAGACAGTCATCTAGGGGCTTTGCCCATGACAAGGATCCACTAGTCAAAACTATCACCTGCCATTTGAGGCAATAATCAACGAACGCCAAGCAAGCAAATTTTGGCAAAGGCAATAACACAGGCTGCCAATGCTGATCTCCATAGTGGCGCCGACTGAGTGGTCCTCAGCATCCTGGGTACTGAGCAAGGATAGTAGTAGCCATGGATACCTGTGAAAGCACAGACTTGGGCATTCTAGCTACTCTGCCCCTAGCTGGATATCTAAGCTGAGTTCCCAAACATTCCAGCAGGGTTTGTGAGCCTCCAAATACCCTTTAATGAATAGTTTTGTTTGAACCATCTGGCCTAAATTCTGTTTCTGGCAATTAGAGAGACTGATCAATATTCATAGCTGTAAAGAGGGAAAATTCAAGAAAAGCGATTGCTTGTATTTAACAACTGCACTGAGGAAAACACACAGAGTTAGGGAATAGATAACGATACAGTGGGAGAAGTTGAAACGGAAGCAGCAAAAATCAAGGTGATGATGGTGGGGGAGGGTAGACAAATGAAGGCAAACAGAAAAAACTGTTGATTGCAAAAATTAAAATATTTAGGGTCGATTTGAGAATAATAAATAGTAGCTCTCAGCCAGTCTTTAAAGTAAACGCAAGGACCGGAGTTCACCTCCCAGAGCCGATGTAAAAGAAAAGAGGGTGGTGTTTAATGTCTGTATGAAGGGATGCTCCATGCTTCCAGACGCCCCATGATCCCTTACTGAAGCTACATTTCTTTCCATGTCACAAGCACAGCAAAAACCCGATTACACTGAGCAATATAAGGTATATGGTCGCCTCTCTCACCTCTTCTCTCCCTCTGCAAAATGCCAGTTTTCCTTTGGATCTCGGGCCACATTCTTTATCATATTGGAAGCTATCCCTAGCCACCCGTGGCTGTGCTAAGTATCCTAAGAAACAAAACATGGCTGAAAGAGGACTAGGAAAACGAATTGACTAGCTGAAGTCAGGATAGGGTTGTCATATCTTTCTCTGATTAACTGTCCCCACGATATGGATGCTCTCGCCCAAAGCAAACAGGTAAAGGGAGCAGGAGAAACCACCAATAAATATGATTTCACCAAACTATTCTGTAACTGATTTATTCCCAGTGATACTGGAAACATGTGTTGTAGATAATTTTATAGGTCGCAGGAAGCAAAAGAAACCTCAAGTGCAACAAGGGCCTTAAGGAAGAGTAACTATTTGAAGTTCTCAACATGGACTAAATCAGAAGGGAACTGGAGAATGCGGTTATTTTTCATCAGATGAAGTTCCTACAGGGGACAACAAGTCTTGAATCTCCAGGAAGTATAAGACCTAAATCAGTTTGGAGATGGAGAGATAGGTCTGTGGTGATATTATGTTCCTCAATATATTGTGAACACTAATAAACTTATCTGGGGTCAGAGAACAGAACAGCCACTAGACAGAAATAGAGGCCAGAAAATGGTGGCACTAACGCCTTTAATCCTAGCTTTCTGGAGGCAGAGATCCATGTGGATCTCTGTGAGTTCAAAGCCACACTGGAAATAACCAGGCATGGTGACGCGTGCCTTTAATCCCAGGAAGTGATGGCAGAAAGCAGAAAGGTATATAAGATGTGAAAACCAGGAACTAGAGCTGGTTAAGCTTTTAGGCTTTTGAGCAGCACAGTTCAGCTGAGATTCATTTGGATGAAGACTCAGAGGCTTCCAGTCTGAGGAAAGAGGATCAGCTGAGGAATTGGCAAGGTGAGGTGGCTGTGGCTTGTTCTGCTTCTCTGATCTTCCAGCATTTACCCCAATACCTGGCTCCAGGTTTGTTTCTACTAATAAGACCTTTTAAGATTTGTGCTACATGGGTCAGGGGTTAAAAACACTTGATTTTCTTCCAGAAGACCTGGATTCAATCCCAGCAACCACATGGCAACTTACAGCTGTCTGTAACTCCAGTCCCAGGGGATCTGACATCTTCCTTTGGCTTGCCTGGGTACTAGGCCCACATGTAGTACAAATATATGCATACAGGTAAAACATATACACATGTGAAAATAAATAAATAAATTTAAAAAAAAGCCTACCTCTATGATGGGCTGATTCATCTGCCTTGTCTGAAAGGATCAAAAAATAATGCAGTAGTCTCCTCTACATGATATGGTCCTATCATCATTGAGCTGTCTGGAGGCTTAGAACATAGAAGAATATTTTTTGCCCATTAGTCTCTTGTGAGTAGTAGAGGCTCCCTAAACTAAGCTATGTGTATAGGACTCCTTTCTAAATAAAGACAAATTCATGTTTTGAAAGACAACTGAGGTGAACTTAGTGGTTGTCTAGTTCTATGAGTTAGTGTTTTTTTTGGACATGAAGATCACCCAGAGAAGGTTTTCCATGAGAAGATGCTTACAGAAGTGATTGGCATTGCCAGCTTTGTGTCTATTCAATAAGTCGGCTTGTCTCAAATGTGGATGTAATGAAAGCACCATTCTGCTAGACACAGGAAGTGAGAAGGGCCCTCAAAATTGCACCATGTGGAGAAAGGTCAATGGGCACATAGTATAATGATATATGTATACAGAATGTCATGATGAAGTTTAATTTATTTATTTATACCTTGTGTAAGTAGATAAGCAAAGACACAAAAGTTAGAACATCTGCATGCAAGGCCATATCTGATAATGGCTCCTCTATTCTAATCGTTCTGAGATGCTCTTCCCCTCTCCCCTGCACCTGCAGAATTGACTGTATCCTCCTGTGTGTACTCACTATACACAAGATGGGTTTCTTATATTCCTGGCAACAAATGTTGCTTTAAAACCACACCTGACTCATCAAATAGAATATGGGCTTCCTGATGGCAAGGGTGGTGCCATTTTTATCTTGCCTATTGTCTTAGTTAGGGTCGCTATTGCTGTGATGAAACACCATGGCCTAAACAACTTGGGGAGGAAAGGGTTAATTTCCCTCACAGTTCCATGTGATGGTTCATCATCAAAAGCAGCAAGGACAGGAACTCATACAAGGCAGGAACCTGGAAGCAGGAGCTAGTGCAGAGGCCATGGAGGGGTACTGCTTACTGACTTGTTCTCCATGGCTTGCTCAGCCCTCTTTCATATAAAACTCAGGACCACCAGCCCATGGATGATACTACCCACAATGGCCTGGGCACTCCTTCATCAATAACCAATTAAGAAAATGCCTCACAGGCCTGCCTACAGTCTGATCTTGTGGAGGCATTTTCTTAATTGAGGTTCCCTCCTCTTAGATGACTTTAGCTTGTGTCAAGTTGACATAAGAGCTATCCCACACAATGCATTTGCCCAAGAATAGTCACCATTGGCACTGTCTATGAAGACCCTGCTACAAAGAGAGGGGTAGAATAATGGACATTCTTATTCTCTTAGGGCATCAAGATGTACCTGGACTTTCGTTCTAAATATATTGCTAAAATGTAAGCCTCATGAGGAGAGGAATCACTCTTCTCGTTCGCCATGGTATCTTCCTCATCTGAAAGAGTTTCTGGCTGGAAGTAGACTACAATACTCTTGAATGAATGGATGAGTACATGAGTGAATGTTTATGAGTAGTCCATACCCTCTTCCTGCCACTTTTTCTCTGTCTCAAAAAAAAAAAAAGAACTAAAATTTTTGTCAATGGCACTCATTATTCTTCATTAATTTCTATAAGACAAACTTAGGAAGGTGGCAGTATTCTCCAAGTGATGGTTGGTGTCGTCAACCCGACAGAATATAGATGGGCCTCTTGGGGATTAGCTTGACCATTTTAACTGAGATGAGAAGATGTACCCATTGTTGGTGGAATTATTCCTTGGTTGGGATGATGGACTCAATAAGTGGGGAAGGGGGGGTAGGCAACAGTGTGTATTCATTGTTCTCTGACTCTTGATTGTAGACTCGTGGCTAGCTAATTCAAAATCTTTCTGGCTATCGGACCCAGGCTCTGTCTGAAGATTTGAGTAGGTACAACAGGCTTAGGGTTGAGAGGACAGACAAACCAGGCTGGGCCTCAAAGAAAATAAAACATATAGGAAGTGAAATATTTGTAAAATAAAAGCTTTAAACTTCTGAAGAAAGAATTGGAAGAAGATCTAGAAAATGAGGGGACTTCCCAGGCTTATGGATTGGTTGAGTTAATATTGTGAAAATCATCATTCCACCCAAAGCAATTTACAGATTTAATGCAATTACCCTGAAAATACCTACAACATTACTCACAGAAATAGAAAAGAATATCCTAAAATTCATATAAAACCAAAAAAGACTCCAGAAAGCCAAAACAACCTTGAGCAAAAGAACAATGTTATAAGGATCACCACTCTAGACTTCAAGGTATATTATAGCGCTATGGTAATTAAAAGAGTATGGTCTAGGTACAAAAAACAGACATGTGGACCACTGTAACAAAAAAGAAGACCCAAACCTAAGTAGGCACAACTACAGCCATCTGATATTTAACCAAGATGCCAAAATCATGCAGTGGTGAAGAACAGACAGCATTTTCCACAAATGCTTCTGAGGAAACTGGATGTCCAGTGTGAACAAAAATGAAATTATACCTGTATCTATCCTGCTGCATAAAAAAGCAACAACAATTAAATCAAGGACCTCAGTTTGAAACCTGAAATGCTGAAACTTCCAGAAGAAAACATTAGGCAGTACCCTGCAAAATACAGATGCAGGAAAGGATTTTCTGTACCAGCATTCATTTGCCCAGGAATTAAAGTCAACAATTGACAAGTGGGACCTCATAAAACTAAAAGAACTTCTATACAGCTAAAGAAACAATCAATAATTTATTCATGTAATCAGTCAGGCAGGCTAATGCTAGAAATTTCTTTGAGGTTAACAGGACCTAGGGACTTAAATATATTCCCTACACATTGTTGGGTTAGGACTTGTCTCTCATACAAATCTTACATTGGGAAAGAACGTTAAGGTCTAGTGCTCATGGAAAATTTTGTAGGGAAAAAAATTATAGCTTTGTAAAAGTGCCATTTATTCTTCCTGACTTCTTACTTAGTGAATCGGTAATTTAAAATCCAATCTTTGATTTATAGACCAAATAATACCGTCTTGATTTAAGGATTACAATCATTGCAGCTGCGAATATAAACACCACCACTTAGACTGCCAGCACAGTGTGCATTATAAAACAAGTCCCCGTTTTGTTTATATTGAATTTGGATTGATGGGCCATATGTCATCACCTACCGGGGATCATTCCAGGCTTCTACTGCAGGAGGCTATGTACGTTCTTAAGAAGAGTCTATAGTTATGAGGTACAACTGATTGAATTGTTCCCCCAGAAATGAATACCAGAGTATCAGAAGTGTTTTAGATAGGACATCAGCATTCTTCAGGTACAATGATAGTACATAAAGATGCATGACAAATCACTTGATTGGGAGCAGAGTTTTAATACACTTGTTTATCCTTGTGTGTCCTTGGACAAGGAACAGGAATATCAATTGCTTCCTCTGTATAATTAGTAAAACAGTAATCATAAGGCAGTTCTAAAACTTAAAAAGGACAAGATCTTCTTAGAGAAACTAAATTAATAGTGGCTGCTATTCAGATTCAGTCATGCAACATTTGCATAGTCTTGGTTCAGAAATCTTTATTAGATCCTGTGCACTTTAATGTGTCCAGCACTTATACATGGAATTTATATGAATGACCCTGAGACTAATCTCGCATGAGCCTCACAAGATTCTTAATCTATAAGTAGTATATGGTGATCACAATGGTTTTAGTGTTCATGCATATAACTGGATTTATTACCAAACTGATACCATTTTGGATATAATCACCATCCTTCTGCCATGGTTCATCCTTTTTTCTCCTTTCCTCTCCAAATCAACTGGTCACAGATACTCTGTCCACCCCATTCTACTTGGCTCACCTTGCAGCTCATACATATCCGGCTGGTATGAACACTAATGACTGATAGATTTTGGTCATCAGCCCTTTCTAAGATTTCTCTAACCCAGGAGAAGCGCCTATCTACATGGACAACTAGCGTTCAATAACTAAAGCATGGAGAATTTAATGACCAAGGTGACAGCATTCAATGTCCATCCTGGCTTTAGAGTGCACCAGTGAATGTTTTTACCTTTGTTTTTATTGCTTCCACATTTCCTCCGTACTGTAGCAAGAATCTTAGAAAGTCTTATTAATAAAATCAAACCTGAAGCCAGGTATTGGGGTGAATGCTGGAAGATCAGAGAAGCAGAACAAGCCACAGCCACCTCACCTTGCTAATTCCTCAGCTGATCCTGTTTCCTCCGACTGGAAGCTTCTGAGTCTTCATCCAAATGGATCTCAGCTGAACTGTTGCTCAAAAGCCTAAAAGCTTAACCAGCCAAATGCTTCTAGTTCCTGGTCCTCATGCCTTATATACCTTTCTGCTTACTGCCATCACTTCCTGGGATTAAAGGCATGAGCTTTAAACTCACAGAGATCCAGATGGATCTTTGCCTCCCAAGTGATAGGATTAAAGGCGTGTGTGCCACCATTTTCTGGCCTCTATATCTAGTGGCTGTTCTGTTCTCTGACCCCAGATAAGTTTATAAGGGTGCACAAAATTCTGGGGAACATAATATCACCACACCCTACCCCAGCCCTTCTTCCTTTACATCCCACAGATATTGACCTCAAGAAAACACCTGAACAATCTGTCCACTTTCTAGGCTTCACTATAAGGTCTGCAACACCAGTGAGCCTCCAAGTATGAGAGAGTTCATTTCCAATCAATGGGATTTGCTCACCTCTGTCTTAGACACTGTTTTCTCCTGATTTCACCTCAATCTAATCTCACCTGCAGAGAAATTACCTCCCACCTTCCATTTAGGCTTAAGAAAGACGAATGATGAACATTTGCAATAAAGTTCAACATGTTTTAAATCAACTTTAGTTTAATATCATGTAACCTACTAAGTTATTGAATGATATTAACAGGTTGTTGAGTTATTATAATACTCCTGGGGTATATTCATTTTTGAATCCTACTTAATGTATTTCTCAGGTTAGTGTGCTACCACTCTTAAACAACATCATGTATTATTTCTTCCTTATACATTTTTCAGTCAGTTTTAAAATCAATACTACAGCAGTCATTCAGAAAGACAGACATAAACTTCCTTGTCTCCTATTCTCTACCACTGTATAAGGCAAGCTAAATGTTTGTAGTCGCCAAAACCCTAGTTTAATGCCCTTTTGTGAACATAAAGAATTTTTGTGGGTATTATTTGTAATAATGGATTCAACTTAATACACACAGGTTTTCTCAATTTTTAAATTTGCCTTTGGATTCATTTTAGGTCAGAGTTTTCTAGAAAACTTCTGTTTACTCTAGGGTTTGAAATTCAGTGATGTGAACTTGTTAATATTAATTCCTAATTATGTCAAAATTAAATCTGATTATCTGGGGTTATTGCATTGCCCACACAAGCTTATGTTGTGAATACTTGGTCTCCAATGGATCATACTGTTTGGGGAAAACTATGAAATCCTTGGTGGGTGGTGTCTAGCTGGTGAATAGATGACTTGCTGAGTCTTTTAAGGTTCCACTGGGCCCCTGGTGCCTGCTTACCTCTCTTCTTCCTCATCTACTGTACTATGATAGTCTTTGCAAGATGTCCATTACTATGGCCTGAGCTCTTCCAAGCTTTCACTGGAATGCCTTTCCATTCCACCATGAAGGACTGAGCCCTCTAAGCTGTGAGTTCTTAACTGGCAATTAGTATCTTTTAGTTGACAAGCAATTGTACCAATGACTGTTTATTTCATTCTTCTCTCAAGTTGCTTCTATCAGCTTTAAAAAGATGCAACATTTAAATGAGACCTATTAAATAAAAGATACTAACGTTATGCTTTATTAGACAAGAGTATTGGAAATTTCATGATTAATTCACCAAGTTTTTAAGAGAGTGAGGTACATTTTAGGCTTAGAATTTATCTTTCTTCTGAATTATTCCTTTTGGTATTTCCTCAGAATTACCTGTATCCCTGATTAAAACTGCAGCCTGTCACATCTGTTTTATGTAATTAATAATGGTGTTGCTGTGTTTGGTTTGGTTAGGATTTTTGTAGCATATGTTTTCCCACTGGCTTATTTCCTGCAAATTCTTACAACCTGTGTCCATATGTTTTAATCTGGCACTTATATAATATATTCATTTTAGTTCTTAACTGGTAATTAGTATCTTTTAGTTGACAAGTAATTATATCAATGAGTATATATCTCACTTTGTGCACTGTATCCTGCTTTTCTGTATTTCTCCATTTCCTGGGTTTTCTTGAATTAAAATGCTTCTATTTGCCCACTCTCCCTCTGTTCATTGGGATATTACATTTCATTTTTATGCTTTTAGATTTTCTCTTAATATTTCACTGTATATTCTTCTTTTGAAATACATTTAGTAATGACTAGTTCTTCCTCACTCTTTCTGTGAAAGAAAATTTAAAATTGTTTAACTATCCCTAATTCCTTTATGTTTTATATTTGTTTAGTAATTTAGAATCTTCTAATTAGAAAAATCCTATAAATAATGCATAATTTGGAAAATAAATAATGACTACAAAAGTCCCCATTGCCTCCAGCTCCATCCATTTGCCTACAAATTTCATAATTTAATTTTTAGCAGCTGAATAACTTTCCATTGGGTAATTGTACACAATGGATTTCATTATCCATTCATCAGTTGATGGACATCTGGGTTGTTTCTAGTTCTTGGCTATTGTAAATAGAGCATCAATGAATATGGATGAACAAGTCCCAAGACTAACTGGGCAGCATAAACTGGATTTGATGAAAAAAGAAGCAATCTCAAAATTGAGTGAGAAGGGGTACGAGGATCAAGTGGGTAGTATGGGGAGAAGTTGGGGATGTGAATATGTCCAAAATATATTGCATGGCATTGTCAAGGAATTATATATATGAAATATGCTAGCTTTCAATGCCATCAGCTGGGACACAGATCACTGCTCCATTCATCATCAGTCACAAGCCCCTGAACTCACCATGCACAGATTTAGGAATATACAGGAACATATGAACTATTGGAAAAACTAAATCCCAGTGCCATAATTCAGAGGAATGTCTGCGAACAGATGGACGCATTTGGTGACAGTAACCTTTGTATGTCTTCACCTTCTGCAATGCTGCTGACCCATAGAAGACTCACAATTAACATGTACAAACAGCAACTGATGGAACAAATAGACGACAGAAAACTGCTATCTCAGAATGAGCCCCACCTCAGAACATGGAGATATAATCTCAATGTCCAGCCCTACCACCTTGCAGATCTCTGTGAAAACTCATTTATGTTTTGTGTTCTCTCTTGTCTAGCAGATGAGAAGACTTGTGATTTTTTTTTCTCTCACAAATAAACAGGAAGCAGTCCCTCATTGCTTTGTGCATACATCCAACCAGTAGCCTTAAGTTCCACTCTCGGGCTACAATTGAAGGCAAGAAACAGGTCTATAATGATGAACATTAAGAATATCATCTCATATGTTTGTTAGAGGAATTTAGCAAGAAAATAAAGATAAATCACTCAATATAAATCCTATTCTTTTCCAGAGATTTTTAAATTTTACTTATGTGTCTGTATGTATGTATGTATGTATGTATGTATGTATGTATGTGCCTAGAGGCCTAAAGATGTTGTATTCCCTAGAACTGGAGTTGTGGTTAGTTGTGAACTATCTTCAGTTAATGCTGGGAACCAAACCCTGGTCTTCTACAAGAGCATCAGAAGCACTTAACCTGGCTTATCCTTTCTAGTCTCCTAAAGTTTATTCTTGAGGATCCAGATGAGTGATCCATGCCTGTGATCCCAGCACCAGGAGGCCAGGGCAACAGAAGTGTCACATGCTAAGGGCAGTCTGGGTTTCACAGTGGGTTCTAGTCCAGCTTAGATGACAGAATGAGACCCTACCGCCCCTAACGAGACCAAAGAATGTCCACTATTGCACTGTTCTCTATGCTTCCCACGTTTCCTGACATCTGGCAGGAGGAGGAGGTGATGGTTAAGCTGCAGAGTCAATTTCTGTTTTCTCTGCACCTGCAAGCTAGAAGAATCTCAAGAGAGAAGATGGGGAGTTGAGCAACGCAATACATCAATGTGATCTACATATTCATAGTATTAAGATAAATGTGTGTGTTATCAAAATGAACTCAAGCCATCACATACTGAAGTCATCATTAACCATGAAACATATTTGTACCGTGAAAGGAGCCTTCGGTTGTTTTATAAGAAATCTGAGAAACCTGAATTCCTCCAGCATTATCATAAGTTAGAAATTGTGGGAGATCCTGTCTTAGACACTTAGCATCACTGAACAGAAATTTCCTCCAAACAATAGCTTCCAGTGCAAAGTTAATTAGCCGTGCTCAAATGTTTTGGAAAACTCTTTTTAATTGAAGAAAGTGAATATTCACAAACTCCGCTTCAGTAATTGCAAGCACAATGGATTATCGCAGCTGCATAGGGAAAGTTCCCCTCTCATTTTGAGTGAGTCTTGGATCTTCATCAATATGTCAGTGAACTCTGTATGAGGTCTAAACTAAAAAGCATTTCCCGAGTTTCTTGAAGAACTTTACAGCTGCTTTAAGGGGGCTAAATTAAACTGCTGCTGTAGAAGGTCCTCTGATTTTCCACAGTAATGTCACCATTCTAAGATTACAATAAAGACACATTCCTATGGCTTTTTCTTATTTCTCTGAGGATTGTATAGAAGACCTACATTATGCTTTCAATAATTCAAAGTGAGTCACAAAGCAAATAGTCTTTTCCTCCATAACTGAGGACTTTTATTTCTAAGTGTTTATACTGCTTCTGTCTCAAATGGAATCTGGAAATATTTGAGCAAGATGTTGAAAACATCTCTTGGCTTCCTTCAAATCTTTATCTTAAAATTGTGGAAAATGCCAAAGAAACTGGTGTTGTTTTTTTCTTGGTGGAAAATTAAGTTTTGAGGGTTTTATTACAAATACGTTCTTGTTATTTAAAACATCAAATGATACCAAACAATATAAAAGAAAATAAACAAAGCCTATCCCAATCTCCAGTTCCAATAGAGGCAGCCACTGCCAATATATTGTATAGCAAAAAAAAATTGTTTAACATAAAATATCCAATCTAAGTAAGTTAGCATATTTGTATAATTTTTTTCACTTAATTATATATCATTAACTTTTTAAAGTCGATCTTTTCAGGTGTACAACAATATTTTAATGTGAATTATTTTCATTAACAGTAATACTTTATTGACTCGACCCCTATCGATGAAAATTTAATCATTTTCTAGGTATTTGTTTATTCCCTATGCAGCTATGATAATCCATTGTGGTTGCAATTACTGAAGTGGAGTTTGTGAATATTCACTTTCTTCGATTAAAAAGAGTGTTTCAACTCTTGTCAATGTGATCTCCTATGTTGTTGAGCTCTTTTCTGGATTGCAATCCAATAGGTAGTCCAGACTGGCCTGGAACTCACTAGACTTCCATTTCAGCCTCCCAAGTGCTGAGATTATGAGTATGTGACTCCACTTAGCTGCTATTTCTTCACTTCATTCCTACAAACAAGCCTGAAGTTGTCTTTCATTTTCACAAATTATGGTTGAATCCTTATGGCAGTGGTTAGGGGAATAGGACCTCTAAGCCTATTCCTATTTATTAGCTAATAACTAATTCTGGTATCTTAAGCCAGCTCTAAAATAGCCACTTGCTTGCCTACAAATTTTGTGTAAGTATTTATAATAAAATGGTCTTAATTTGGGGAGGACTTGTCACACATTTCATGGAAGTTTCCTTCTATAGTCCTTTCTAATTGAAAACAAAGTGAAGACAGCTCAAGCGAATGGTTCCTGCCAAAGATCCAAGCTATTTAGACTACCCGAACACAAATGAAATGCATTCCATATCTTTTTCACTACATTGCCTTTCAAAGTGTTATGATGAGGGTAAGTGATTTTTTAAGTGTTAAACACTACATTGAATGTAGTAAGCTGCTTCTTTGCTATTAATTGGTTGTGTGGCTGAAGGCAATCAATGAATATTTTGAAATCTCAGTTTTGCTTTTAAAATATGAGTCATTATAACAGCCAATTTCATATGGATATAGGGACAGCAATGAATTTCAGAAGATCTGCGAGCTAGCACAAGGTTTAGGACATTCTAAGTGCTTACTAGCTGCCAGCCATCATCACCATAACCAATGCTTATTAGTGTGGACACTTTATTTTGTTCTCTTTCTGATTGACTCTCTACTATCCACATAATGAAAAATTCTTAATGCCTCTATCTGAGTATTAAGGGCAGGTGTTCACTCTTCAGCTTTTCATTCCCTGAACATGAAGGTGCCACCTCTCACATATGTGTTCTCTTTTTATTTGGGGGTGTCACCACCTTTTAACCACAAGGCAAATTCATTCTTGGTGTTCCAGGCTCCTCTCAAGCATGTATTCATTCTGCTTCAATTTTGGGCAACATGGATGCATGTTTAGAATTAGACATTTGTGTTAATTAGTGAGTGCAGTGGAAGATACAGGTGCATCACAGAAGTCTGCTCATGGAACAATGGGTTCATCAGAGCTGAGGTGGTCATCGGGCCGCAGTGGGGGTAAGAAAGCCAGAAGACATTCTTCGAAGAGAAAGACTTTACAGAGAGTAATACTATCCTTTACAATTTAAATGTTATGATTCTTACAAAAATTACCTAAGAAAAGACTATATGGAGCAAGGCTAAAACAAAATACGTCATAGACAGAGAAAACTAAGTAAATGAAATTACAAAGGCTCAAACATCAACTGTGTGATGAAATCTGACTTACTGGTTAAAGGGAATGCTCAGTGGATGAGTTATAATCTACTCAGACTTTGAGTGTCCTGCTTAAGTCATGTCTCTATACTGGACACAGTAGGAAATAACTTACATTTTTTGATGAAGAATCTGTCAGATTCTTAGGGTTCAATTATTTATCATTCTCTAGTCCCTCTCCAACTTGGTGGCAGTCAATTGAACAGACACAACCAAGTGAGAGCCTAAATATAAGATGTATTGAGGGAGATGCCCAAACTAAACTAAGGAAGACTTTATTCTCCTTCCTCCTAATTTCACATGCGGAATTTGCACAGAGCCCATTGTTTAACATATTCCTGGCAAGTCTGAGTCTTGACCCCAGTTGTTTTCAAACAAAGCTACAGGAGACTGGTAAACTGCTTCTTTCTCCCTTGACCTCAGGCTCCAAGTGCTAGCCCCTTAAATGCTCACTCCATGAAAGCCAGAGGCAGGAAGCCGAACAGAGAATAGAGCTCCCTGTTTTATACATGAATGAGAGTTCCATAAACATCCCGTTTTACATATGCAGAGGGAAGGCAGTTTCATCGACATGTATACATGCTGAAAGGAATGTCAATCATTCACTCTCTCATCAGGAAGGCTAACTGGCCTCTCTCAAAGAAAGGAATCAGCAACAGGGAAGAGGCATGGGGAGGCTCTACAGAGCCTCCCTGTTGTACATGCCTCCTCTGTAGAGCCTCCCTGATGGGATCATGTTCTCCACAGATACTCTGTTCTCAGTGGACTTGAAGAAAAACCAGGGAAAGAAGAGGCGACTGCTCCTCCTATGGAGTGGGTCTCCTTCCTTGATGGCATCTTCCCTGACTCACTCTCCACACAAAGGACACATTGCTTTTGCCTCACAACTTCCTTGTCCTAGACTGACAGTTATCAGTTTAGTCCAGGACGGAAGAGTGAACTTAGAAATTTTTTTAAGGTTTATTTATTTATTATGTATACAGTGTTCTGCCTGCAAGTATCCCTGCAGGCCAGAAGAGGGCACCAGATCTCATGACAGATGGTTGTGAGCCATGGTTGCTGGGACTTGAACTCAGGACCTCTAGAAGAGCAGCCAGTGCTCTTAACCTCTGAGTCACCTCTCCAGCCCCGAACTTAGGAATTCTTTTCAGTGTAATGATAAGAGCTGTTTCTCTTGCTCAGTCTGCACCAAAGAACTCATCCCTTAAAAACATTCTACTTAGACTCTGCATTCTGGGTGCCTTGGAAGCCAAGATACAGGAGGTAAGGGAGGAACATGCATCAGCCTATTAGAGAAGGAAGTAGCTAGAGTCAGTGGACAAGATGAACAGGTTATGAGACTTAAAGACTTTTAAGACTGTTTCTAAAAGACTAGGACTTTTCAAAGTTCTAAAAGTGGATGGTTACCGACTCTACCACCACCCAGTGAGGGGCAATGTACTGAAAGCTTAGTGTCATCAGAGCTTATTGCTGCCATCTTTCTGTGCCCATTACATGCTGGATGTTATTCTGCTGTATTGAAAATTGAAATACATCCCGTTTATTAAACAAACTGACCTGAAAGGAATATATGTGCTTTAAGTATTACATTGTGTCATACTATTCTTTCCCAAAATTCACAAAAGGAGATATCAGTATTAGATTTTCTACCCTTAGTCTTGACGATGATGATGATGATGATGATGATGATGATCTGTCTAGAACAGTGGTTCTCCATCTGTGGGTCAAGACCCCTTTATGGGTCAAATGACCCTTTCACAGGGGTCACCTAAGACCATCGGAAAACACAAATATCTACATTACAATACATAATAGCAGCAAAATTACAGTTATGTAGTAGTAATGAAATAATTTTATGGTTGGGGTTCACATCAATGTGAGTAAACTGTATTAAAGGGTCACAGCTTTAGGAAATTTGGGAACCGCTTGCTTAAATATGCTGTGTAGAATCTCAAATATGTTTCATGAAAATAAAACTAATTTGACTAAGCAGACAGATCAATGTGGTTGAACATATGAATTTTTAAAAGTATATATATATATATATATTTGTAGTCTTCATACTAAAAAGTTAATAAAATAACACAATAACTGCTGACAGAATACTCAGACTTATGCAAGAGACATTTTTATCACTAGCTACATAACTTTGTATGCAAGTTGGTTGTTCATTTTATATATGAAATACATAATCATATTTATTCATTCAATACTGAACAAAATTCTAGATGTCTTGTAGCTGCATACATCTTCCTTGAGGTTGAATTACAAAGCTCAGTTTGCTAAGCTCCACTTACTCTAGGCTTTGAAGAAAACTAAATTTCATTTCATAATTTGAAGACAGAGTTTCTCTGTGTAGCCTTGCCGGCTGTCCTGGAACTCACTCTGTAAACCAGGCTGGCCTCAGACTCACAGAGATCCACCTGCGTCTGCCTCCCGAGTGCTGGGATAAAAGACATACTCCACCACCATGCCGTTTGTACACTATTCTTAAGAGAATCAGGCTATAAACACAGAAGCTGAGTCTAATTTATCTTAGTTTTCCATTTTTTAAGAAAATCTAACCTGCAAGGGAACATTTCTTTTGCTTGGTTCATTTCCCATGCCCAGGGCATTTTGCCCAGAAGATGGAAGACATCAATAAAAAGAAAGACCTGTTCTCTGCCCCAGGAAGTTTACATGCCAGAATTTCTTATCATTTCCTACCAAGGCAGAGAACATGGGCTGGATTCCCTTTCATGCCTGACACAATCCAAAGACCAGAACAATATGGCATAATGGATTGTCTGGATACAGGTAATACGCAGTGAAAGGTCTATGGAGGTGGGAAACACAAAAAGTGATTCCCATTGATGCCTGAGCATCTGTTTTGAGGAGGCATTCAGGGACTCCCTGAAGGGAGAGGGAAGCAAGCTGGAATCCTAAGGGGGGGGGGGGGCGACTCAGCTGGAGCCACAGGGCACAGAGACAGTGACTAGCTTCACAAAGAGAGAGCCCCGGAATTTTCAGTTAAGTTGTACTTCATTAAAATCAAGCACCTGTACTCTTGGAAAGTCACTAAGAAGATCCACAGACTAGAAGAAATAGTTACAAATCGTGTATCTGATACTAGTATAATGACCTTTGAAAATAAGCAAAAAAAGTCCGGTGGGGTGGCACACACCCTGAATTCCAGCACTTAGGAAGTGGAGGCAGGCAGGGATTCAAGGTTATCTTCAGCTACACAGTCAGTTCAATGGTAGCTGTCTCAGAACAAAAGCAAAATATTTGAATAAAAATTTTGCTGAAGATGATTTACGGATGGAAAGGAAGCACTTTTAGAATATAGCCTTCTTCAATAGTCAAGATAGAAATGCACATTGAAACCACAATGAGGTTCTACGGTGCATCAGTTAAAGTGGCTGAGACTGAAGACCAGCCATGAGATACTGATGGAAGAGAGTTTTTCCACATCGATGCTGGAAATGTAAACTTGCAGCAATCACTTTGGAAAGTAGTTTTGGAGGCTCTTAAAAATTAAAACATACACTGCCTGTATGACCTAGACATTGCACTCCTGGGAATTTACTCAAAAGAAATGAAAGTACAAGTCCTCGAAAAATACTTGCGCATTAAAATTCATAGCAGCTTGTTTATTACAGCCTCAAACTATGATCAGCTCAAGTACCTATTAGCAGATGGCCATGTAAGCAAGCACTGTGCTGTCCATATGGGTGAGGCAGTTTTTATGTGAGAAAGAAGGTTGGAGACAATTGTTATACTGATGTGGAAGATGAGAGTGGGTATTGACTGCCAGTCTGTCTATGAGGCACTTTACTTAGGTGTGTGTGTGTGTGTGTGTGTGTGTGTGTGTGTGTGTGTGTGTGTGTGACCCAATCTGAGTCCCAGAGCAACTGGGAGGCATGGGAAGCAGTCAACTACTCTTTACTGTTACTGGTCAGCGGTTACTAAAGGGGTTCTCAACCTATGGGTCATGACCTCCACATGGGTCATCTATCAAATACCCTATATATCAGATGTTTACATCAGGAGTCATAACACTAGCAAAATAACAGTTATGAAGTAGCAACAAAAATAGTTTTATGGTTGGTTGGGGGTCACTACAACATTCAGAACTGTGTTGAAGTCTTGCAGAATTAGGAAGGTTGAGAATCACCGTGCTAGGGAGACTCTCACCTACTTCTTTCAACTACATGTGATTTGGATGGAACCAACTTCCCATAACCCACTTTTAGACCTGGAAAAGGATCAGAATCAGACCAGAGTATGTGACCACCCCCACCCCCAATTCTCTTGACCCCAATGACATATTTGTGGGGGGTTACAGTATCCATGCAGGAAAAATTTCTTCCATGGGTATTTGGGTGCCCTGATGGGTAGAAGGACAAAATCAAAGTAGATATTCAAATGGCCACTGGAAGGTCTGACTGAGAATCTAGTCAGCCCATAAGGAAGCTCAGCCAAAAGATGAAAGAGTTCTAATGAATAGACCCACCGACAGCACTGTTTATCTCCTAGATGTAACCATGCAAAAGTCTCACCATGCTTGACTGTACAGCCATTAAACAAATAGACTATTTCCCTCTCATTCTCTCCTTTTGGTTTTGCTTAAGATATATTTCTGTATCTTGAAAATCTAGTGTCATGAACTGAAATTCTGACCAGGTCTTTGAGTCAGGGATTCAGCAGCATTAAAAGCAAGCAAACAATAAAAAATGCAAAGCTGGACACTTCCTCTTCCTGACCACTACCTGAATGGTTCTTAGCTACTCTGATTCTTACTCTTGGCACTACGAATACTGTAACTCTGTGTGGTGATATTTTGTTCATGCTCTAACAAATAAAGCTTACCTGGAGATCAGAGGACAGGCTAGCCACTAGAGACCAGGCAGTGGTGGCACACACCTTTAATCCCAGCACTTGAAAGGAAGAAACAGGAAGTGATATGGCTGGGCAAAGAGAGGAAATAAGGCAGGATGGAGACAAAAGTTTCACCTTTTTGGTCTGAGGATTCATAGAGGTAAGAAGTTTTTCTAGTGCCTGGCTGCTCTGCTTCTCTTATCTTTCAGCTTTCACCCTGATATCTGACTCTGGGATATTATTATTAAGACCAATTAGAATTTACACTACAACTATATCTGTTAACAGCATTGTTGGAGCTGGAGGTGCAGCTCAGTGGTGGAGCATTGACCCAGTGTGCTTAAGACCGCTTAGCTTGATCTCAGAAAACCAAAATAGACAATTATCTTTGCAATTTTTACTAAAAAAATTGCATGATCACATAGCTATTGTCAATGGTAATGTTGTTAAAGTATCTATGCAAAGCATCCTTGATTAAAAAACATTGTGCAACTCACTCACCTTTGTAATCTTTATCAGAGTTCTAACAAACTCTATTTACTCTCCTTATAAATGAGGAAATTAATATCCAACCCGTCAAATCCACAAGAGCAGGCATTCAAATCTTTGCTGTATGATTGTGTACTTCCTACTGCTGACCACACACTGGCCATTCTGGAGGAATGGCCACTCCATCTCTTCCTACTAAAGGACAGAAAGGGGCTAATTCACACCACTGCTGGTCTCACAACACCTCTTCTCCATCTGTTAAAATATGAATCCTTTGCATCAAGTAATGAATGTAAAGCATTTGGTTCCTGAGTCCAGCTCCCCCAGTATCCACGGAAGTGCAGGGTGGACATGACGCCTGCCTGTAACCCCAGCATTCAGAAGGCAAAAATCATGAAGTGTCCAAAGCTGTCTAGGTAGGCTACAAATCAGTAAACTCTGGATTCAATGGAGAGAACCCGCCTCATGATATAAGGAGGATGCTGATCAAGGAAGACATCTGACATTAACCTCTGGCCTCAATATACATGAGAACACACATGCATGTATACAGACACAGACCATACACACATACTTACCAAAAATATAAGAGAAGAATAAAAAACAAGACTAGAAGGAGGAAGAAGGAGAGAGAAGAGGAGGAGGAGAGGAGGAAGAAGGGTGCTCAGAGACAGTTCCAAAGCAAGTCTGCAAAACAGATTGATAAATAGAAGCAGAGATATTAGATAAAGAACTGGGAAGGGTGGCTGGCTCTTGAAGTTGATGTGGTTTCTCATGATTGATGACTTCCTACAGTTCACTGTTATGTTTACAATTTGGGCTATTTGAAGACCTTTATTCTTTACAATCTAACAAACCTGATTAGACCCCCAAGCTACATAGTGGATACCAGATTCAGGAAAAGTAAATATTGTGACGTTAATAAAGGTTTTGCCTTAGTGCTAGCTGAAAGCTATTCGCAGGTGACAATACTGGTTGTGGAGCCTTCTGTGAGCTCAGGAGGCAGATGTGACCTATGGAATATTTGTTCTGGAAGACAGGAAAGGTATTCAAGCATGTAATTCATGAATTGCTTTGTCCTTCCAAAAATCTGCCTGCCACTGTCTTGTGTGATGAGAATTAATGTTTACAACAAGATTGGTCCAGAAGTTAAGCTGAGAACTGTATGCCAGATTTTCTATAAAGTATAAAGGAGCCTTAAGAGGATTTTAATAAACTGAGTATGGAGGACTATCCTATCAGTATCAGAAACACCAGACATGCCTGCATGTCCACAGACCCCCCAATGCTGCCTTTCTATGGCCATTCCTAGATGCACATCAAACTTGAGGCTGTGCCAGAAGAACAAATTTAAGCCACTCAGGGTGACATTTTGGAAGGACAGAACAGACCTTTTCCAAGGGGACTCCACCTCCACAAGGGATCAGTTCCTGGAGCCATAAACTTCAGCTCAATCATTTACATGTTATGGATCCTGTTCAAAGTCCTGTAAGGAAAAACCTTTCCATTAATGCTCAACATCTTCCATTGCTTCCTCCTTTCCATTTACAGATGACCCCAGGAAGAGCTGGTTGGAAATGTCCTTGCTTGGTTGGGAAAAACACTCTATAGCTTACATAGCACAAAGATGGTTGGCTTGGAATTTAGATTGCTTTTCTTGAGCCTGGATCATCCCTTAGACAGTTAAAGGAGCAATGAATTCTCCTGTGAGAGTCTAGACCAGGCATGGTTGTCTGTTGCCATGGTACCAAATATACTAGGAAAAAGGAAGAAATAGATGCTCTGTGATAGACAGAGCACTTACCTGTCAAACAAATGTTGCTAAATCCTTTGTGTAACATGAACATCAAATTATATAAGATAAGCAAAAATAATTGAAGAAGTGCTGTATCCATACGGTTTTCATCTGGTTTTATGCCTGTACTTTTCCAGCAAAATGTTTTTGTATAATCCATTTTATGTCTTTCTTTTTATACGTGCATCTCCTCTTAATAGTTTTAAATGCTGAAATGTGTGCACTCTTAAATAAAACAAGAATGACAAAATCACATCAGTACCACCTTCTCTGAAACACTCGTGTTAAAGCTGAATCAAATTGAGTTACAAACACACAAGCTCTAAATATTCATCTTTTACTAGCAGGGTTATTTTGTTATTACACACCTAAGTTTCAGAACTCAGAGGAAAAACAATCCCATAAACAAAAATTGAGAAATATCTGTTAGGAAAGAATTGGCCCCATGGTGTCAGAACCACCAGGGCTGGGCTAAGTTGGGGGAGTGGTGTTGCTGGAGGGCTTCTCTCCAGGTTTCACCAAGCCCTGCAGTCCCACAATCTATGTATAAAATAATCACTCAGACGCATATATTACTTATAAACTGTATGGCCGTGGCAGGCTTCTTGCTAACTGTTCTTATATCTTAAATTAACCCATTTCTATAAATCTATACCTTGCCACGTGGCTGGTGGCTTACCGGCGTCTTTACATGTTGCTTGTCCTGGTGGTGGCTGCAGTGTCTCTCCCCCTTCTTCCTGTTTCCCCAATTCTCCTCTCTCCTTGTCCCGCCTATACTTCCTGCCTGGTCACTGGCCATCAGTGTTTTATTTATATAGAGTGATATCTACAGAAGAGTGGTACTCAACCACTGGTTGAGTATTAAGCATCGTCCTCTTCAAAAATAATATAAGGAAGATTTGAACACACAAAGACTCAAATTGGGGGGAAACTTTCTTTCAGAAGAGGCTAACTAAAGGCCTTTCATCCCCAGATTGATATCACTAATTTTTTTTTTTTTTTTTTTTTTTTTTTTTTTTTTTTTTTTTTTTTTTTTTTTGGTTTTTCGAGACAGGGTTTCTCTGTGTAGCTTTGCGCCTTTCCTGGAACTCACTTGGTAGACCAGGCTGGCCTCGAACTCACAGAGATCCGCCTGCCTCTGCCTCCCGAGTGCTGGGATTAAAGGCGTGCGCCACCACCGCCCGGCCGATATCACTAATGTTTAAAGCATTAATGAGTAAGATAAATATGAGAAAACTGTTAGTGGGGGTGTTTGATTCTTAGTTTTCTTCAGCTTGCACCTCTTTGCTCCCTACTTTGTTAAGCCAATAAAGATAATGAACTGAAGAAACTAAACCATAAGTAGAGAGTCAGCTTATTAATAATTATGTCACAATAATAACATTTTATTTATTGAGCTTTCAGGGTCATTTAAACCTCAAAAATATAGTTCAATGTAGCAGTTGTTATACCCATTTTATGTAAATTCTATCTCATTTTGACTATATTGACTTAAAAAGAAAGAAACTCTCCATATAGTTCCTGGTCTCAGAGCACATATGCAATAATAATGTGACAATGGTACACATTTTAATTAAAAAGTAAAGTCAAGAATAAGTTTCTGGAGCATATAACATAAATGGAGGCCAATAAATATGTCTATTGTGCAGATCTTTATTAATTTATGAGTCAGCAAAATCCATCCCAGACCTGTCAGGGAAGATGTGTCTGCTCAATAGTGCTGACCAACCAATTCATCCTCTCCACATCTCATTAGAGATGGTTAATGAATCGGAATATTCCTTCTCAGCATCTTGGATCATTTCTTTTAGGAGCATATATAATGTGCATTTCATTATACATCTATCAGATAGCCAGGACTCCCCGCCCTCCGTTAATATAGTTGGTGACCTCAAATTCACTCCAAAAAAAAAAGTCATCATGCTTTCTCTCCTCATTAAAAGGATAATCAAGGGAAAAACTCTTGTCTCTTGCTTGTCTTTAATGGCATCTAACTGATGCTCAAAGATACCATATGAGTTTCCTCTCAAGGATTTTCAAATGTGTTTATCTTAAGGTATTAAGAACCTTATGTATTATCTTGACCCTTATTTTTATTTATACATTTGAAAATACAAGCAACCTGATCCAGCCCTAGACCATGGACCCACAGTTACTGTTTTATCCACAGTTCAACCAACATTTTTCATTTGCTGATTGTATGCTGGATCCTGTGCTAAGGACTGAGAATACAGCAGTATTCAATCCAGTATCACCCCTTTATCAAGGGTCTAGGGGGAATCATGGACAGCTGGGCTAGAATTTGAACACTATCTACATACATTATACACACTGATCTTGGTAATATATCAATGATGTCTCCAATAATAAGATCTATTGTGCAATTAATGTCTTAATATTTCAGATTGGATGGCATTATGTTCTCTATCCCAACTAATTCTTATAATGGCTATGTAAAATATTTCCATCATCCTCATCTTATAAATAAAGAACACGAAACTGGAAAGATATACAATTTGCTTATGATTAATCAGATAATGTATGGAATTGCTGTATCTTTCTATTGCACTGAATAGAGTAATCTTTCTATTATATTGTGCTTTTGGGATGCTTTCTTAATGCTTTATTTCCAACCTTTCCACAGACATTGTCAATGATAAATTATAAGCTAGTTTTATAGTTAAAACTGAAAACTCCAGTGATCTAGCAATTTTGAGACCACACACAGTAAAGCTTTCTGAGATGTTGAGTTACTGGATAATTTTCAAAAGAGCATGTCTTCATGAGTTGGGGTAGAATAGTGAACAAGAGCTTCCACGCTTCATAAAAGTGAAACGACATCATCATGTCATGAGAAAAAAAAACAAACAGATTTTGTAGCCACACTGGTATAGTTTCAAATCTCAGTTTTGTTCTTCTCTCAGTCATCTTGGCATAGGTCTCAAAGACGCCTTTGTTCACCTTCCTTGGATATAAAAATGTAGCTTATACTTCATACATAAGAGGATAGAATGGGGATTGAATTAGGTCAAGAATATGTCATGCCTAAACAACAGCTGAAGTAACCTTTAGTAAAGATCCATCCCCTAAACTTTTCAGTTAACAAAATGGAGACTAGTAAAGACAATTAACATCAGAAGTAATCCACCAAGGTGGTAGAAGAAACACCTATGAATAACTCTCTAGCTCCTTAGAAGAGTGGACATCACAAGAACAAGCTGGGATTGGGCCAGCATTCCTTATTGGATGGAATTAGATTGGACCATTACATCATTCTCTCTTGCTGGGGAAATAAAAACCTGTTCTTTTAAAGGTGATCGGGTGGCATTAAAGGCAATGGACAGAGTAGCTAGGGTGATAGTATAGGTGTCAGAGGGCCTTCCCCAGACCCCTGACATCACCATACTTCTGAACTTCTCTATCTTGAGGCTGGACTTGGTCAGGCTATGCAAATAGCACAGTGTGCTTTATCTGTCCAAGGGCTGAAAGAGGCCATATTGACATCTGCAACTCATGACATCTCTTTGCACTACATGCTCTCTTGAAAACAAGGGTAAGCCCCTTTGATAGAATGAAATACATGAAATAAAAATCACCATCCTCTACAGGAGACTGTAGAGCTGTGCTGTTAGATACAATCTGGGCATTATATTTTAACACAAAGAAATGAATTATCTGGAAGACAAACTAAAATTAATTTCCACATATACTTCGAAGCTCCTCACATATACTCAGAAGCTCCTGGTCCCCAGTCTCATACAAACCAGTAACATATTCAAGGGTATGATTTTGATAAGGCCCTTTTGATGAGCTATGCATGTGTTGTCTGTAATGCATACATCAATCCTGTGGAGTAGATCATATTTTAGATGAGAAAACTGGGAGGGGTAGTCAACTGCTCAACTCAAAAAGCTAATAATAGAACTAAATTTGGAATCCAAGTCTATTGTGCCTATAACAAGTGACCCAGGAACCTTCACCAGTACAGAAGAAAAGATACCTAATCAATCCCACTCACTGATAAAAGAGTTCAGAAAACTATTTATTAATTGTGAGAGTGGGAAATTCCATACAATTTATACAATTCTCCTCAGTCGGGGAGTCTGAGAAGTAAAAAGCTGGGACAGGGCTCTTCCAATGCTATTACCAAATGTTAAAAATCAGAGTATTTGCCTCTTGCTTTTTCTACCCCAGCAGTAGCTGGGCCTATTATGAGCACAATACCACAGAATTATTTATACCTCTGATAGATTTCAAAAGCAAAACTAAAAGGTAAAAAAGCATGCTTTCTGGATTGAAAGCTGAATTTTTATAGCAGCTTATTAATAAAGATGTCCATTGTCTCTCTCAAGTTCCTATGCAGGAAGCTCAAAGAACAAAACAACATCTTTAAATATTTAAGTGATAAAAATGAAAATTAAAAATAGATTTCCTTTCAACAAAAGGTGTTTAATTGGATCCATAAACCAAGTTTGATTTCTAAAGCGAGCAGGAATGCATGTTAAGTACTAAAGATGTTTAACGTGAAAACGTGCGTTCAATAAAAAAAAAAAAAAAAAAAGGTGGCTCACTTTTATATGTGGTTACTTCTCTGTTTTGTTGAACTAAAGCTGCTATTGGGAATATGAAAAAAACTCTTTCAGGTTTGCAAAATCAATAAGTAACAGCAAGTTCTATCAATTTTAGAACCTAAAGGAACATTTTCCCATATATTATCTGTATGGGTACAATCAGTTTTTAGAACCAGTCAATAAAAAATTTCTAGCTGTTGTTCTGTAATTAGTTCCATGCCAGTGATCATGATTACTACAGAAGGGAATGTGTGAGCCTGCCTGTGCCATTTAGGAGCCAACAATTAGGATAAGCAGCGAAGACTCTCACTAAGATTTACCCCTGACACACAGTATCCATGACTAAGAGAACAAAGAAAAGATAGTCTTTTCTAAAAAGTTGGATACAAGACACACAGAAACCAAGCTAGAAGCTGGAAGCTCCCTCCCTGCTGGTTAACGTTAACAGTGCTAGAAGGTGCTACCCAGGCTAATTGGGAAGGTTAAGTCATCAACAAGCACATTCAGCTATGAACCATGTAAACTACAATACTAAAATGCCTAGCAAAATGTTCCCACTAGACAATAGTGGCATGAATGTTCTAGATGTACCAACCACTTCCTGATTAAAATACATGAAGCTGGCTATAAGGGAAAGAATACTGGCACTGTAGAACTGATTGAAAGCATCTTACTAGAGCGGTCATAGGAGAAACCTGCTACTAACATTGTAGCAAATGGGCAACCAGTTAGACTGCCTTACAAAACATCAATGCTCATATCCACAGACTAGTGCAGCTCTCAATCTTGATCAGAGAAACCTCTTGGCCATGGGCAAAAGCCTAAGAGGGGATTAATAACAGACAAACATGCTGAGAATAAGTGACCTGAGTGGTCAGCACTAAACAGGGCATCAATATCACCCCCTCTGAGGCCTAGGAAACATCACAGAGTGAGCAGTAGTAGGGGGTGAGTATGACCACAGTGTGCAAGTATGATGTCACCAAGAAAACTTACAAGAGAAGCCAGATGAACAAAAGGGACCACTTCAGAAGAGGCATTTGAGCTAGCCAGTCCTGATAAGTATGAAAAGTTTAAGCTAGATCTTATTTACAAGTCACAGGAATCAGAGGAACATCATCTCCAGGGGCAAGTGGATGAGGTTCAAAGATGCCCATGCAAGTCTTTCAAAGCCTGCTCCCATATGATGTGCCTACTTTCTTCTACTCAGGAGATGCCATTGCTTGACCAGAAAAAGTGCTCACTGTGTAAGAATACAAGAGGAGTGAGGCGCTAGGTCTGTCTAATCTTTTGATTCTATGGTACAACATGGTCATTGGCAAGGTTCATGCTTAAGAATTGAACAATAATTGAATATCATCTCTCTCTCTCTCTCTCTCTCTCTCTCTCTCTCTCTCTCTCTCTCTCTCACACACACACACACACACACACACACACACACACACACACACACACACCTGTATGCATGCACAAAAATCTCATAATACTTTAAGTAACTGTATAGTTTTGTGTTGAGCAACCATCCTTGGTCCCACACAAATAGGCCACAATTTGTTCACACCTGGAGCTTTGAATATCTAACGCTATTTTCCTTTAAAGGATGTTTTGAGCTGTTTCTATGATAGATTGTGCAGTGAAAATAGGTTTTTTGTGAACCAGGACTTTGAAATCCATAAATCATAGTGCTGCCATTACTTCTAGTTCAGGGATGAGGGACAATAGCCTTCTTGCTGGTGGTGTGCAGTGTCCTGGGCTGGCACAAGGCATAGCATCAGTGACAGGGAGCTTGTGAGAGACCATACTGAGCTAGCTGTTATAGCAGATCACTCTTTAGCTAACCTATGTACCTGTTAGTTCATTCATGACATGAGTAGATAAGCTCATTCGTGAAGCAATCTTAGCTCTTAAAGCATCTACCTTTTAGCACATGATAGTGGGAAGCAAATTCCTACAAGTGAAAAGACAAAACACATTTAAACCATAATAGCCTAGTCTGGCTCCCTGAAAGTCATGTCCTTCTCACAGACAAAATTTAATCAAGCCATAGAAAGAGCCTCAAAGCTCTAGTATTAATTCTAGAATACAAAGTCCAAAGATTCATTTGCGACTTGAGGCAAATCTATATGCTGTGAGCACATAAGATTAAAAAGCCTCAAGGCTCTGCATCCAAAGTGCTGGTGTCTTTACCAATTGGGACTTATCGTTCGCCTCTAGGGGCTGGGGTGGGGGCAACCGGGAGCAATATCCATAGCTTGTAATGTTTGGGAGTCCCTTGAACAACCCTGACCAACAACTGAAAAAGAGGCCTTCTAACACCAGATGCTGGAGATTTTGTTGGATGGTCTTTGGCTCTTGGGGGAAGCATTGTCAACCCAGGTGAGTAAACTTCAATTATACACAGACCTATGCACGTTATAAGGTTATTTTTAGTTAGTCAATAATATGATTATGAATATTTTAGATGTCCTTGCTCTAATTTTACCTTCTCCTTCTCCTGTATTTATCTCTCATCACCCCCATAATCAGAGGCCCTTCCCATTTTCCCCATTTTCTCGAATCACCTCAATCTAACATACAAATTATACGGGCAGATGGGAAGCACAGTACCATTGCGAATAGGATAAATAGGAAGTAAGGAAGAGTAACTAATTCCACCCAAAGCAATTTGAAACCCTTTCTACAGACATTTCAATCTTTCTGTTGTTTTTGAGACAGGTTCTCCCATAACCCAAACTGGCCTTGAACTTACTATGTAGCTGAAAATGACCCTAACTCCTGATCCTCCTGGCTTGGCCTCCCAAGTGCTGAGATGAGAAGCGTGGGCCACCATGCCAACCTTAGACTCTTAAACCTTAAAATTCCATACTTACAACCTTGTGCACACTAAGGTAGCAGTTAAGCCCCCAAGACCTCAAACAGACCCACAGATAGTTTTGCTGGGCTTAGCATATATTTCAGTTCTCTTGGTTTGGAATCTCATAGATCTGGGGTCTTTGGGGGCAGCCCTACTCCCTTGAGGTTTTAGATATTGCCTCTGCCCACGACAAACAACAAACTAGCATTAAAAAGTTGAATTATTTCTAATTCATGACTGACTCACATATACTTGTATATGAACTCTCTCTTTCTCTCTCTCTCTCTCTCTCTCTCTCTCTCTCTCTCTCTCTCTCTCTCTCTCTCTTTCTCTCTCTCTCTCTTTCACACACATACACACGCATTCACATTCACAGGCATACACTCATATAAGACTTTTTTTCCATGTGATTTCTGACATTGTTTCATAAACTTCCATCAGTCTGACAATATAAATATTAAACTGTTCAAAATACATAGTAGCATATTCCTGGTCCAACAGTTGGACACAAGTTCTTGGAAAGATCGAACACTTTATTAAAGTTCTTGCACACAACGAAGTTTAGGACCTGCTGTTCTCTGGCTTCCTTGGTAGACAGTTGTTAGCCTTTGTGTGAGCAGATGTGTGGCGGAGAAGTCACTGCCAGCATGGAGTTCTGATCCTCTGTCCTGAACACAACAAACTGCTTCTTCCAGACAATTGAGCACCTCTGTAATGACTTCACCGTGGCTCCATTTATAAGGCCCATGAATAAGGTAGCTAGTTATTCTGTAAATTAATTCACATAGCTTTTATGATTATTCAGAAATCTCTACAATCACCTAACTTCTCTCTCATAATAAGCTAAACAGCTCCAGTTAGTTTATGAAATTCCTTGCCTGAATGTGAGCAGCTATAGATGTTCAGTATTTGTTCGCTTCGTTCTGACCCCCAAGATAATTGTATGCACTCACATGGGTTACTTCTCATTTGCGCATTGACGACCAGGAAAAGTTTACCTCCATTTCAGGCCTCTTACACATGCTTACTAGGCATCATCTCAAAAGTTTCCAATATGGCTGCACTCCCACTGGGATACACCTGGCCTGGGCTCCAGAGAGTAGCACCAAGCTCTAATCCATCTTTTGTTTCTCTTGTCTCAAGGGTCTCCCAAGGATACAAAGGCCTATGCAAAATTTGGTTCAGGGAACCCGGAAAACCATGGTACCTGATGAGGCAAGGAATTTGCACTTGGCATTGTATTTCAGGGAGCTTCTTTCAGGTTGTTTTGAACGTATGGAAATCAACCGGCCAAACTGTAACTACAGAGAAAAATGAAAATGCCCTGGGTGAAGGGAAGATTTTCAGTCCTTAGAGACTGGATGCCCCTGCAGCCTCAAAAGGCTAAATTCATTCTTAAAGTTTTCCTTCCATAGATCCTCGTGAATGATCCCACACACCTGAGCCTCCACACCTGTGCCGCGACACTTTGCAACATTCGGATACACGTGTAAACATTCCCTCACTGCTTCCTTGAACATCTCCTCTCTTTGCTCCTTTATCCGGTTCCTTCTCCTCCCATTCTTCTTCCTGATTCACATCCTTCATTTATCCCACCCTTTCCCTGCTTCTGCATGTCACATCGCCTATTCACAAACTAGACTCACCATCACCTTGCTGCATATCGGGCCCTGTGAGAGTTCTCCGGTTCCCTCTTCTTACTCTTCTCATGTTATAGGTATTGAAAGCCCATTGGCTCCATCAACTAAGCATCCCTGAATCATCATGATCACCCTCGTCTTCAGCACCCCTAGTTAAGTTCAGGCCTTGCAAACAAAAATATTCTAAATGTCCTACCAATCATGGTGTCCTGCTCTAACCTGCCTAATTCTTCAACCCCCACTAGGTAAAGATTTCTAAAACCAAATACCCAGACCACTTGAGGGTCTCACAGTTAACTGTTACAAGATAGAATGCAGAGGAATTCCCAAGAGTTTAGGCAATGTTATTGAAGGAACATTTGTATGTAGAGAAGAACGCACATTGATCGTGTACCTAATTTTCATAGTCAAAATGACTAGATTTAGAATCACCTAGGAGACATACGTGTGGGCTATCTATGGGAGGTTTCCAGAGGTCCTCAACTGAGGAAGAATGACCCACTGATAAACCAGCCTGCCTTCATCTTAGGTTTGAAAGCCACCTTATAGTAAAGACAAGCTAGATTCATTCCTATTTATGATAAAAATCTATTTCTCAGGGATTTTGCTATAAGCCCTACCCATATGCTTAACTGCAAATAGCTATGAACTACCTGTTCTAGGAAATGGCAACATGCCTCTGTTTGAAAAGTGTGAGACCAAAACTCCTCCATTTTTACAGAATAACAAGTTAATCATGTGATGGGGACTGTGTGACCATGGACTGTCCCAATCCTGGTCTCCATGGTGATTATTTAACCACAGAATGTCCCTACCTGAGGGCAGCCAATGAGAAATGGTGATGGGCAACCACCCCCTCAGAAGTAAGATTAAACCACGATTTCTGGAAAGTACCTAGAAACGAGCCAGTCAAAAATGTACATGTATGGAAATCCCCTGCTATTATAATCTTGTGTTTTTTGCCTTTAAAAGCCATGTGCAATTCAAGCTGGGCACCTCCTCCACCCTGCACTGTGTTGAATTGCTTGACAGGGTCCCTGCCTAGGCTTATATTGCTCCCCAATAAAGCCTTGCTTTTGCATTCTGGAATGCCTGTCTTTGGTGGTCTCTCTGGGGCTGGGGATCTGGGCATAACAAAAAGGTTCTTAGGACCACCTATTATGTTATGACCACTTTGTTGTGACCATCTTGCTGCAACTACCTTGTTGTGACCACTTTGCTGTGACTACCTACTTATGACCTCCTTGTTATGACCATCTTGCTATGACTCCCTTGTTGTGACTATCTTGTTATGATCATCTTGTTGTGACCACCTTGTTATGACCACCTTGCAACCATGACTTTGTTTCAGAAGGTTGTTATGACCAAACTTTTATGGCTTATGTTCTGTTTCTGTAACATCACTTATTTGCCTGCCAAATCCCCCTATTTGGAAGCCCCCTGCCCTGACCTAAAAACTCCTGATCTTCCCCATATCCAATGCTGATCTCTTGAACCTTGCCATTAGGGGGAGTCAGTCCATGTACACAAATCTTTTAAAAGCTTGCTTTAATTAATTGCTTGCTTTAATTAATGTGGCCATGATTTGGGTCAATGGTCTTTTTCCTCCAATCTGTGGGATTAGTACCACCCTGAGTGTGATGGCATGATGGCATGAGCTGAGATGCTGGATTGAGTAAAAAGGAGACAGTGAAGTGAGTAGCAGCATGCATCTCTCTGCTTTCTAACTGGGAAAAAAATGTGGCCTTCCATTCACATTCCTGCTACCACAGTGGGAACCACTCTTACCACCATACTTTCTGAAGTGTGACAGACTGTACCCTCAACCCTTGAGACAAAATAAACTTTTCTTTAATTAAATGGCTTTTGTTATGTATTTTGTCACAATGATGAAAAAGGAACTACTGTGAATAAATAGTTTTCAAAAGGATCTGTTGGCTCCTTGCCAGAGCTGCTACTTGCTGAGTTTCTGGATGGGGGGCAAGGGGCAGTTGCTGGCAGGATGCTGCTCAGGCTACAAAGATTTTAAGAGGTTATCACTGTGGTGATTTTTTTAATTGTGCTGAAATGTGATTTCATTTGTATGTTAATAAATAAAGTTTGCCTGGAGATCAGAGATCACATAGCGAGCCATAAGCAGAAGTCTGGTGGTGGTAGCACACACCCTTAATCCAATCACATGGCATGCAGAGTCTCTGTGTGGTCAAGGACACAGCCAAGCATGATGACATGAGCCTTTAATCCCAGTACCAACCATAGAGACCTGGAGGTCTGTATAGACAGGCAGTGACGAGGAAGTCATGTGGCTGGGCTTAGAGCCAATGAGAAAGCAGAACAGAAAGGCAATCAAAACACAAATCAGACAGGAAGAAGCTCTCTCTAGGGAAGCGACTTCTCTAGGGAAGGTAGTCATGGCTCTCTGATCTCTTCGGCTATTACCTCTGTATTTGGCTCTGTGTTTCTTTTTTTTTTTTTTTTTTTTTTTTTTTCTTTTTTTTTTTTTTTTCGAGACAGGGTTTCTCTGTGTAGCTTTGCGCCTTTCCTGGAACTCGCTTTGGAGACCAGGCTGGCCTCGAACTCACAGAGATCCGCCTGGCTCTGCCTCCCGAGTGCTGGGATTAAAGGCGTGCGCCACCACCGCCCGGCCGGCTCTGTGTTTCTTGTTTACTGAGACTGTTTCGAATTTCATCTACATATCACAGATACATTGCTAGTACAGGACTTGTGAGCACGGCTGCCCACTAACCTGGATGGTGCAGGCTGCATCTTCCCCCACACCGGTGAGAACATAGGCCCCTGCAGAATTCAGGGTTTCTGAGTTGACAGATGGCCCCAGTGGAAGTGCCATGAAAGCTTGCCGCGGGCCTCTCCCTCTGCAAGATTAATTAAAACACACTGTCGACAAATTCCATAGCGACAGTTCAAGACAAGTCATTTCATTTTTAACTCACTTATGTAGAGTAACAGATGGCAAATTTAGAGAGTGATTAAATGTTTTTATAGCAAGGTTTTGCAAAGTCTAAAGCACATGGGCACTCAATGAACTTGTTCATCCTTCATTTCTCATTTTTTTTTTTTACAAATATCAGGAATAAATGACAAAATAAAGCCAGTTCTATAAAAAGTGTAGGCAGCATAATAGGTGTGCTCTATATTAGTGTTCCATCTTTAAGTAAATCACTTTCCTATTTGTGCCTCAGTTTCTCATTTATGATAATGGGAAGCATCAGTTGCAGGGTCTCTCTCCCTCCCCCCTCTCTCACAGACACAGACACACACACACACACACACACACACAGCTTATTTAATGAAATCTTGATTGTGATAGTAACATTCATTGAATATACTGTTCCAAGTGCTTAAATTCAATATCTCTATTAATCTTCTTAATGTGCATCCATCTCACAGAGAAGTAAACTGAGGTAGAAAGAAAATATATCTTTTAGCTTCTAAGTGGCTGTGTCAGTCTTTGGCAAGAAGCCTTTTAAGCAGAGAGGCTCTGTGCCTTGGACAAGCCCTCCTCCCACCCTCCTAGCCCTGTTAACTGAAAAACAAAGGGAATGGGACATGTGGTTATCTGTCATTGGTGGTTTTGCCAGTAGCCCCGCCCACTAGCACATCGCCCTGGACCAAGAGCGGCAGAAGCAGCATTCCGAGCTGCTGGGAATGACTTCTATCGTTGATCCGTGTGTTCAGTCACGTCAGGAAGCTGACAGGGAGGGCAGTTACCACTCCTGTTGGCCTGCACGTATGTTGCTCCCTCGCATGTCTGACAGGCGCTCACGGAGGCCAGAGGAGAGAATTCGATCTCCTGAAACTGGAGTTACGGATGGTTTTGAGCCACGGTGTGGGTGCTGGGAACCAAGCCCAAGTCCTCTGTAGGAGCAGCAGGTGGTCTTAACCATGGAGCCATCTCTCTAGGTCCTGTTTGTTTTTACGAGTAACATTTAAACTTGGTTTAGCTTTCTCTTAGGTTCAGAACATTACTGATTTATAAGCCCGAACCAAACTTGTACTGATTTAAAAGGGGGAAAAAAATCGCCTAAATTCCTGGGAGAATCTATGGAATATTTTAACACACCAGAATGCTAATTCAGAAACTCTCCATTTCTGAGAAGCTTGTACCTTGAAGCCAAACAATATAACATGAGGGAATTAACAAATCCCCATGATTTGAAACAAATGTGTTCTCTTCACCTGAAGACAGGCAGTTTCCATTTCAAACAAGTGAAACAAGAAAGTTCTGTTGATGATCAACAGAAGGAGGCACACAAAAGTGCCCTGTCCCCTCTCCCTGGGGCTGCTGACAAGGCAGGTAGCCTCAGTAAGTTTATGATGGAACACAGCAAAGTCAGGGTCCTAATCCTCAGGGCTCTAGGCTATTTCTAAAAAGACCTTTAGAAGCATGTAGACAGGATGCATTTGATGCTACCTTGCTACTTCCTGGGGCATGTTCCCAAAGATGTTTGGATTTTACTGAACACCTGTGTCAGATCAATTTCAGGCCCCATCCACCAACCAAAACCTTGGTGCCAAACACGGCAAGATGCAAAGTAAGAAGGAGGAAGCTTCTTGGCTGGTGGGGACCTGAAAGCATCACTTGGGACTTCATTTTCAAAATATTGAAGTCCTGTGGCTACCAGGGAGTCTTATTCTGCAGCTTGGGTCCATGGGATGTCACGCACGCATGACATTATAATCATGTGAACTGTTCCGTGAAACAGGGAGCCGGCACAGCCACAAGCACAGAGCATGGGAAGGAAAGAAATCCAAGGAGCCGTGGACTCCAGCACTTAGTCATTCATGCTTTCTGACTCTATGTATGTCATAGGGGGTTAAACCTCTTTGGGGCATTTGAGAAATGTGAAATAGTAACACAGTGGGTAGTGTCTAACTCTGGGTCGGTTTCTCACTGGGACACCATAAGAAACTGCTGGAGTTCATCTTGCTCGTCTGAAATTGGGATGACAACCTCTGGCTCACCTGCCCTGTGAGATGTGGGCATTCTTTATAGAGAGTCACTCATGGTTCCTCTTCCGTTTCTGGTGCTCCCCACATATAGTGTAAGAGGAAGTATTCCCCCATGTCCTGCTTCCCATCCCTTGCCCATGCTATTTGATACACACACACACACACACACACACACACACACACACACACACACACACAGTTTTCTGGATAGTTTCAACTCAGCTCTTAACTGACACAGCCCTTCCTCCCTATTGTTGTCTGTCATTGCCCTCATTCTAATCCAGATGTTTCCTCTAACCATGCCACATGTGCCACAGCACTAGATATGCCACAGTAGTTTCCTCCTCTTCCACTTCATATTACTGGAGAGCAGAGGTGGAATTCTTCTGTGCTTGTCGACAGAATCTCTTAGACCCGTGGGTATAGCCAGCAATGGATGTTCAAGGGTCTGGGACTGTTTTACGTGCTATGTCTTCTGTATATTGTCTCAACTTACTCTCTCTTTTTTTTGTTTTTTGTTTTTTGTTTTTTTGAGGCAGGGTTTCTCTGTGTAGCTTTACGCCTTTCTTTGATCTCACTCTGTAGATCAGGCTGGCCTCGAACTCACAGAGATCTGCCTGGCTCTGCCTCCTGAGTGCTGGGATTAAAGGTGTGTGCCACCGCCGCCACCCGGCTTCAACTTACTCTTTAAATAACTGTATTGTGCTAGTGTGATTATTATCTCCAGTTTGAAAAGTGGTCCATGGATAACGGGCAATGGATGCAGAGACATGTTTTTTGCCCGTTACCCTAAATCAAAGCTACATATAGTGACCAACAGATGTTGGCAAATGGAGGGAAGGAAGGTTCAAATTTATAAATGCATTAAACTCTGCAATCCTGCCATCCAATAATCAGACTGGATATCAAGCATAAAACCTACCCACGCTTGCTCTTGAGGCCTCACCTCTTAATATTCATTAATAGTCCTTGAGCCCCATGTATCATATTCATCTGGCCTCCATCAGCTTTTCGGTATTATTTTCTCCCTTCAGTGCTCTAAGACAGTGGAGGGAAATCACATTTCATGTACCATGGGTCTCACCACGTCCAGGGAAAGTCTGAGTTGGAAGATCACTTCCCGCTGGCATATGACATTGACATGCTGTGCATAATCCTGCCTGGAAAACCACTACAACATTTTACGTGTCTTTTAATTTATCTCCCTCTTGCAAAGAGACAGCAAGCTGCTCAGGGGCAGAGACTACAGCTGACTTTTTCTCCATCCACCTGTCTGGCTTAATTAAACCCGACAGGAAAGGCTCAAAAGAAAATGCTTGCCGTGTGAGTGAACAGGAAATGCTCATCATATACAGCAAAGGGGCATTCACTGAATGTCTTCCAGTCGATCCTTCAGAAGCCAGACTCTCTTTAGTCATCACATGGTTGTGATGGATATTTAGAGGGTGTCTTTCTTACTCTTCCCTGCATTCCAATTTCTGCTGCCTATTAGAGGAGAAACAGGCTGTATTCGTTACTTTTGGTTGCTATGACCAACACTGTGACCAAAAGCAACTCAGGGAGGAAAGAGTTCCCTTGGAGATTACAGTTCATCCTTGAGTGATGCTGCCAGTAATCAAAGTGGAAACCTGGGGGTGGGAGTTGGTGCAGAGGACATGGAGTGCTGCTTACGAGCATACTTCCATGGCATGCTTAGCTAATGCAACCCTTGACCACCTGCCCAGGGATGTCACCACCCAGAGTGGGTTGGGCCCTCTCACATTAACCATTAATCAAGCAAATGCCCCATGAACCAGTCTCATGGAGGTAATTCATCAACTGAGTTTCCCTCTTCCCAAGTGAACTCTCGTTTGTGTCGAGTTGACAAAAACTCACCAGCACACAGGCAAAAAAGAGGTGTGACATCATTGCTGATGGGAGATGGAAAGAAGAACAGACAAAACCAAGGCAGAATCACCTGTTCTTCTGTGGCTACTCAGTTGTTCAGCATGAGAACATTGGTGGAAAGGTATCGGGTGTAGGAACAATCGAGCATTTCCTTGAACTATTGCCTCTCAAGAGCCAGAGGAATGATCATCCTGACCCGCATGCTCCCAGGCCTCCCCAAGGTCCTGAAAATAGCCCTGACTATAAAGGAAACATTCCTTACAAAGATGAAAAACGACCCTAGTATAGAATGGAACTAGTAATCCAATCACTTCTAATTCATAATAAATATCATGGTATTCCAAAAGAAACTGTCCTCTACAGATCACCCATACGATACCAAGAATATGCCAGACAACTTACCCCCCTCCTACTGACCACAAATGCTCTGCTAAGTCATCTGTGATAAAGGGCATCAAGAAAGAAAGACAGAATAACGGAAGCCCACAGAAAGCTGCTGGGGTTGGGGTGGGCACGATCAATGGAAGGGGAATCAAGCACAGAGCTGAGACTTTGATTGCCCAGAGTTCACAGTTTCACACAAATCGGACTCTGTTCTTTCAGCTCCCTGCTGTAACATACACGCCTGCGTACATGAAGCATCTCAGACTAGGGCACAGGGAGAAATCTATCACCAACTTCTCTGATGGACAGAGACAGGCAGCAGAAGCAAGGAGGCTGATTTTCAGTGTCCTCTTTGTGACACATCCAGGTTGAACTGGCTTGAGTTCCTCACTCTGGGAATTTTAAGTAATCGCAAATCTAGCATATTAAATAATTACAACTTACAGTTGCAACCACACAGCAAGACCTGCCATTTCTATTTGCTATTATGAGAATGGCCCATCAGCACAGACCCACAATGGTACAAGAGAAATCAAGGATGTGGCAAGGTAGTTCATGAACAATGTTGGAGTCAAAAACCACCCCTGCTATATGGGCTAGGTACAACATGGTTCTCAGACCATTTCTTCAAATGATGCAGTAAAGGAGAAAAATGCTCACACTATGGAGACTGACATTTGGTCATACCAGACTGTGGTGGGTGGAATGAAGATGGCCCCCATAGGCTCATTGGGAGTGGCCTTGTGGGAGTAGGTGTGGCCTTTTTGGAGGAAGCATGTCACTGGAGGTGGACTTGAAGGTTTCAGAAGCTCAAGCCAGGCTCAATGGCTCACTCTCTCTTCTTGATGTCTATGGATCCAGATGTAGAACTCTCAACTACCTCTTTAGAACCATGTTGCCCTGCATACAGCAATGCTTCCCGCCATGACAATAATGAACTAGACCTCTGAACTGTAAGCCAGGCCCCAGTTAAATGTTTTCCTTCATAAGTGTTGCTGTGGTCATGGTGTCTCTTCACAGCAATAGAAACCCTAGCTAAGATACAGATCTTACTGCTCACTACTGTGATCTGAGGAACATCACTCATCCTCTCTCTGCCTTAGACATTACATTTGGAGAGTACTATTTGAAACATTATAGAAACATACTGTAGATGTACCAGATGTTTCAGTCTTTTATACTGTCCCTCAGCCCAAGAAAAGCCCCCATGGAAAAGGATATATACAGTCACCCCTACACAGAGATGCCTGTAAGCCAAGTGCTGAGAAAGTGAGTCTATCTGCAGATCCACCAAACGCAATCGCAGTTCACTGCATGAGCCCTCCTCACCTGGGACACTTGGAATTCTTGAACATTTTAGCTGGGTATCTCTGGGTGTCTGACATATCATTGATGTTCAGTAAGTGCTTGATATATGAAAGCATAAATAAATAGGATGACTAGTAGTGAGACCTGAAGGGTGGCAGAGGCAGGTCATATTTTAGTCCCACTGCATCCCCCAGCATCCTCTTTCTACAGAATAAATGTGAGTGGTGCCAGTGGATGCCTCACAAAGCAAATATTTCTACAGCAAAGCATATGTTTATTCTCTTCCATTTCATCCTGTGTTTACTTATTCATAGCCTATAAAAAGCTGTGAGCTGCAAACATTCAAGTTTCTTCATTACATTCCCCAAAAGTGGGTGGTTGTTTTCCCTTTCGTGTAACACCTTTCTCAGTGTGTAAAAGAAATTCCACCAAACACTTGTAGGAGCTCATCAGCAAGGGCCAGGAGGATGGTTCAGTGAGAAAAGCACTCGCAGCCAAGCCTGAAAACCCAAACTTCAGTCTCCAGACCCACACTGGGGAAGAAGAAAATCAACTGCTACTACATGTTCTCTGACCTCCACACACTGTGGTGTGTCCCCCTCTTTCCACACAAACATGCAAAATAGAGAGATGTTTTTAAAAGGGAAACGGTTACAGGAGATGATTACTGCTGAGTCTGAAATAATCCATCAGCGGTAGAATGTTTTTACAGCCCTTGAGAGCCTCAGAGGACAACGGCTTTCACAGAACCTCAGCAGAAATCGGGATCTGTATAAATACCATTACCAGGAGGGCCATGGAAACCACGAGCCCCAGCATCCTGGCCCAGCCAGGGAATGAAGAAAAGAGCTCCCTTTCTCTTCCAGCTGACCAACACCAAGGATCCACATTACTTGCACAGTTTTCATCTTTCACCCAGATCTTCAGTGTTACACAATTTATCACACTTGTTCTCATATTCCGCTTCATGATTGGTCCAGGGACCCAAAGTCTTCTTAGCATCTAATCCCTCCTCATCTTCCCCTCACATTGACTTCGTTATCCCGAACTGATCATTGTGTCCCATCTATCTTTCAGCATGACTTCCCTTCCCTGACTCTTGTATTGTTCATAATTATATAACCTGTGTCTCTCTAATACAGCCATGAAGTAATGAGGTTAATTTTGCCATTTCCTTCCCGTGGGGCATCCCTTTGGGTGAGCTATTGAAACATCCTTCAGTTGGACGTCTTTGGCATCCATCTTGCTTCTTGTTGATCCTTACAGTACCATCCTTCTGAAACTAATTGGAGTTTACTTACTTATGTCCTTACTATGCCCTTTAGTTAATTCTCAAACTTCTTAACCTAGCACTCCTTTAAACCTAGTCACAATGCTTTTATTATTTTTACCTAGTACCGCTTGCACCTGTAGGTACATACCAGAATTACATGCTCTATACCTGCCTTAGCTTGTTTTTCTGTTGCTATAATAGAATGCCCAAGACACAGTAATTTATAGAACAAGAGGGTTATTTGTCATGATTTTCATGACTGGGATGTTGGGGAACATAGTGTCTGGCTCAAGCTCAGACCCTGGTGAGGTCCTTCCTGCTGGGTCATAGTACAGCAAAAGGTCTCCCATGAAGCAGGGCAAGAGTGCCACCTGCTCTGGTGGGTTAACTAAAATGTCCCCATAGTCTCAGGCATTTGAATGCCTGGTTCCAAGTTGGTAGCACTGTTCAGGGAGACTCGGAAGGTGTGGCATTGCTGCAGAAAGCCTGTCACTGGGGATGGGCTTTGAGGATTTAAAGACATGCCATTTCTAGTTTGATCTCTCTGTTTCATGCTTGCAGTTCAAGATGTGACTTGAGCTCTCAGCTGCCTCTTCAGCTGTCATTTCTGCCACTACTGCCTCTGCTCCATCATCATGGACTGTAACCTTCTAGAACCATAAGCCCAAATATATCTTCCTTCCATATAAGTTGTCTTGGTCATGGTGTTTTAATACAGCAATGGAAATATACCTTCTTTCCATACGTTGTCTATCTTTTTTTTTTTTTTTAGATTTATTTGTTTATTATGTATACAGTGTTCTGCCTGCATGTGTCCCTGTGGGCCAGAAGAGGGCACCAGATCTCATTACAGATGGTTGTGAGCCACCATGTGGTTGCTGGGAATTGAACTCGGGACCTCTGGAAGAACAACCAGTGCTCTTAACCTCTGAGCCATCATACTCCAGTCCCATAAGCTGTCTATCTTGGTCATGGTGTTTTATCACAACAATAGAAAAGCAACCAATACTTTTCATAACAAAGAAGTTTCTCAATAAACAATATATTTAACTGATGAATAAGTTAATCTATTTATGAGGGAAGAGCCTTCACCAGGCAGTCATCCTTCCTGGAAGGTCCCACCTCTAATCACCATCTGGAGATTAAGTTTAAAACACATGAAACTTAGGGGATGCACAAAAGCCACAGTAATGATTTTTTTATTCATTGCTCTTTCTTCAATTGTCTTTTCAAGCCCAACACAAACATCACCTCCTACTTCATTTCCTTTAGGATCTGCCTATAGCTTCCAAATTCAGAAGCCATTATGTGACTATAGAAACTTTCAGGCTCTATATTCTTTTTGATGTTCAACTATTACCTTTCAGTGGTATTTTTGACTTTTAAAACTTGAACCTCAAGTAGCAAAGGTCACACTCTTTTTTAAAAAATGCATTTATTGAAGAAAATGTTGATCAGATTAGCAGATGACACATTGGGATCAAGTTATTCTATTGGGAGAGAGGTGCTTATTACTATCCGGTAATTGCTATGCTGAAAAACAGAGGAAAGCATGTGAAGACAGAGGTTCATTCAACATGTCATTTTTTTTTTCAATTCAAACTGGGCTAATTCACTTATTCATTAGAAAGTGAAAGACATGGATGCCCTGGAAAGACTAATGAATCAGCCCGATTATGCCATGGGCTTCTAAGTCTATGGGAATAGTGTTTCTTGCTCTTGAACTCCAAGAAGCATGAGCCTGTGGGGAGACAGGTCCCAACACTACCCAGTTTTTCTGTTTCTTTCATTGGTACTTATGAGTGGTGGAGACTTGGGTGGCATTGTCATTCACTGCTGAGCATAGCATGGCCAAGTTTGTTTGGAAAATGCCTGTTTGACTCTAGTGAAATGCCAACAAGTCACAATATTCAAAAATTCTAAGAGAAGGAGGTAAGTCCTTCAGCTCTTAAAATCAGAGAGAGGACATCCCAGATATTTAAACACTATTAACCATACATGGTACCTAAAAAAACACATGGATGTTTATTCTCCCTATAGTTGTATTTACATCAAGCTTTTAAAATTCAGTTTTTATTATTCTATTTCTTATTTGGAACATATGCCATGGCTCATAAAATATTTATTCTAACAACACAGAGTACTCTTTGTGGATGAATAAATATTGAGATAAGAATCCACTTATTCGAAGTAGCCCTCACCAGAAAGTTAGTTTTATTGGTTATTGCTTTTTATTGCTATGCTTCAGCATCTCTAAGGGAAAAAGACTGTCTAGATACATGATCCTGATGGGTGCTTTAGGATACATGGAGTTCTGGGGGGTTTTGAAGTCAGTTGCCACAGCCAAAAGGATATGGTCAATATATGACATATGGTGGTTACCTTGTATTGAGGTCACATTTCTTGTTATAGCATTATTGCTTGGTGGCATGTCCCTTAGCTGATGGACAGTTTACAGAATATGACAGAATACCCCCAGGAAAGATTATTTTCTAGGTGCTTTAAATAACTGGCAGAAACGTTCATCTTGGGCTGAATTCTTTGGGAGTCTTCTTCTTATTGATAATATCTTTGAGATATTTATAGGAAAATAATAATTTTGATCATTTTTATTAACAACTAGATTGATGTTTGCCTTTCATGATGATGAGTGGGGCTTACTTTCCTTTCCTGGAAGAGATAGGACTTAGTGTCTCATACCTAATATGAAAAGGGGACAAACTATAGCATACCAATACTTACTGAAAACCCTGGCAAGTACCAGTTTAACCTGGTGATTAATGTCACTATCTTGACAATGCCGTCCTGATAGACTGTTCATCCTGCATATGACATTACTGATGCACACCAAACCCTATTCTCTTTATAATTATTCTATAAATCCAAAGTTATTTCAAACTTAAAGGTTTAAATTAGTCTTGGTAGGTAATTTGGATTATTCTTCCATCTGCTGTTAGTTCAAGAAAATGAATGGAAGAAAATTATTGATATAGATTGGAAGCTAGTACTTGTAACAGATCTGATAGTAAACTGCTATCCAAAATATACAAAAAAAACTCTTAAAGTAAACACTGGGAATAATCAATTTGATTTCACACTGGGCAAAACAAACCCACACAGACATTTAAGCAATGAACATATTAACACATGTATGACAACGAAACATGTGAAAAATTGCTCAGGTGCAAATTAAAGCAGCTGTGGGACTTCACCAGGTACCTAATCAAATGGCCCAGATTCACAACAAAGACCAGCAGGGGTATAGTATTCTCTTTCATTGCTGGTAGGAGCATATAATGGTCCAATCACTCTTGGGGACATTTTAAAGTTTCTTATAAAATTAAACACATCCCTACCATGTGATCCAATAATCACACCTCTTTATTTCTACCTAAATGAGCTAGATATTTAAGCCTACCTAAAAACACACATGCACATTTTGACTGTTTTATTCATAATAGATAAAATCTGAAAAGATCCAACATATCCTCTACAGATGAAAGGAAAACTCTACTGTGGTACAATGAGACAATGGAATGTTACATAACACTAAAAAAAAAAAAAAAAGAGTTACCAAACCACAAGAAAACATGGGAAACGAAAGAAGTCAATCTGAAACGTGTTACATATTATAGGATTACAACTTACAACTCTATAACGTTTTGAAACAAAACATGTGGCTATTTTTTAAATGGTGAAGAACGTGAAGGATTTGGGAGACAGTGGACGTGACCACTATGATACTACAGTGGTGGCTATGTATCATAAGCTTGCCCACAAATAAAGCCTAGTGTGAACTATAACCCTTAGGTGCCAGTTTGGCGCTGTAGATTCCTCAATTATAAAATGACTTACTCTGGAGTAAGTAGAAAATGGGAGAGGTTCTGTGTATGGGGGACAAGAAGTATAAGGTAACTTCACATTATTTCACCTAAATTTTGTCATAAATCAAGAACTTCCCTTTAACAAATTCAATATAATTAAGGAAAACATTAAAGTGCTTACCAGGTACCTCTAAATCATGTGCTTATTCTCAAGCTCCATAGTGATTTCAATGTGTCATACCCTACACTGAAATTCTTCATAGGATGCCTCTACCACCTTTAAATTTGTGATCTGTGCTAATGGCCAAACATCAGTTCTCCCTCCTTTACATCTGAGACTTTCCAGCACAATATCTGATTGGATTTGATTGTAGCTGGAGTTTTCTCCAGTCCTGCCCAACCTCACGGACCCCACAACCGCTTATAAAATAATCACTCAGAAGCTCATATTAATTAAACTGCTCGGCCATTAGCTCAGGCCTACCACTGTCTAGCTCTTACACTTAAACTCAGCCCATTTCTGTTAATCTATATGTCGCCACATGTTCCGTGGCTTTACCTGCTGCCTTTACATGCTGCTCCCTGGACAGCAGGCTGGCGTCTCCCCCTCTCAGCTTTCCACTGCCCATACTTCTCCTCTCTCTTTGTCCCACCAATCCCTGGCAGTCCCGAAGCCCGCTTATAAAATAAACGTACAGATGTTTACATTATTTAAACTGTTTAGCCTAATGGCTCAGGTGTCTTGCTATCTACTTTCTATATCTCAAATTAACTCATATTTATTAGTCTATAAGTTGCCACATAGCTCATGGCTTACCGGTAACTTACATCTCGCTTATCATGGCCATTGGCTGGCCGCGTCTCTCTGTTTCAGCCTTCCACTTCCCAGACTTCTCCTCTCTCTTTGTCCTGCCTATACTTCCTGCCTGGCTACTAGCCAATCAGCATTTTATTTATCAATCAATCAATCATCCACAGCATTTGATTTTGTTTATTTCCCTCAAGCCAACCTGCTCATTTGGGTTTCCTGGCACTGTGGGACAAGGATTCCTCATTCTACTCCTGTTATCCTTCAAACTTCCCTTCATCTCCCACACTCCAGTCCATGGAACTTCATAGTGGTTCTTGCAAATGCTAGATCTGTGTTCATCTGGTACTTTTATATCTACTGGGTCTGGTAGTCCTAACGGTTTTCCTTCCTTCTACAGGCACAGCTCTCTCTACCCTCTAATACACGGCACAGTTCTCTCCTCTTCTGGGGAACATACCCACAGCCCTTTTACACCTTGCAAGGTTGAGTTGTCTTTTGGGAGGTTCACAGAAAAATTTTTCAAGATGTTACAAGGACACCAAGTTGAAGTCGTTATAATAAAACATGTGTCTAATCTAAAACATCATGAACTTCCTTTAAAAAAATTATTTAATTTCTTTTATGTGTATTTGTGTGCATGTATATCTGTGCACCACATATGACTATACAGTGCCCATGGAGGCCAGAAGAGGATATTGAATTGCCAGGAACTGGAGTTACAGATGGTTGTTAGCCACCATGTAGGTGCTGAGAATCAAACCCAAGTCCTCAAGATGAATAGCTAGTGTTTTTATTAACTGAGCTACCTCTGCAGCCCTACCATGAACTTCTTAACAGTGAGGGCCTGTCACAGTCAACCATCAGGTCCTATGCCTGGCATTTATGGAAGATTAATGCTCCAAGATTTCCATTAAATTGTTGGGGATGCCTTTGATTTATTGTTGAGTTGAATGCCTTTGATAAGGAACAGTGTACTTCTATGTAGAGCCACACAGGAATCCTGTCAATGCACACATTTTTACCCATTACCCAGGTCAGTGCTGCCACTCATCATTCTTCTCTTTCCATTATGATTCATTCATCCATTCATGTATTTCTTCATATTTGTGTTAGACAAAGAATAGTGGTCCTTCAACAAGTCACTTTAGTATTTCAGAAATCACAGGCAAGGTAAATTTGACTCTGCCTTTAGGTCTTACCCTGTTTGCAACTCCCAGCTGAGTGTTATGATCAACATCTTTCATGAAGTCAATGTGGATCACAGTTGATCCTTGGTTAATGTTCTAGCTAGTGGTTAACTGTCAACTTGTCCCAGCCTGGAATCACAAGACACAGCAAGTGAGTCATTGCCCTTATCAGATTAGTCTGCAGGCATATTTGTACATGACCATATTTATCATCAGTTTGATGCAGGAGAGCACAGCCTGCCATGGTTGGCACCCTCTCTATGCAGGTGGGTCTGGCCTATCTAAGAAACCTAGCTACATATGAACCTATGAATGAGAAAGCCAGTAAGGAACATTCCTTATGGTTTCTGCCTCGAGTTCCTGCTGGAGCTCCTGTCCCAACTTCCCTCAATGACAGACTGTGACCTGGAAGTATAACTTAAACACATCACTTCCTCCATAAATCGCTTGTGATCATGGCATTAGTTACAGCAATAAACAGGAAACTGGAATCGTTAGTTTGGGTATCTATATCTTGAGACTCTCTTCCATAAACACTGAGCCCATTGCCTATGTCTAGGACCCATTCCAGCAGAGAAGACTTTGAATAATTCAAGTATTGTATAATCATGTTATTTGTATCCCCTGACAGCAGAATTTACAATGCCTCGTTTAATGAGAAATTGAATGGAATATGTGTTTGAAAAATTAATCCATTTTAATAATATATGGCCCTGAGACTGGCCATCCCTGGCAGAGTTTAAACCTATAAACTAAGGGACCATGAATACCAATTACAGTAAAAAGTAATGAGATATGTATTATTTCCCTAAGAAAATTACTTTTAATAATATGCATTCTGACATCCTTGAGATTAATTGCACAATTATGCAGTGCCAAAGTGTAATGAGTAAAACTCTAAGCTGTGGTGAGGAAGAAGGGAGCATCACATTTACTAAAAACCTCAAAAGCCTCACCCCTGTAGAAACACACTTACACAGTTACTGAAGTTTAAAGAAGATAGCTTTCCAATAAAAATCTTGATCAATCTTCCATTTAGCAAAACCCAGGGATTTGGGGTAATTTAACAGTTAGTAAAAAGAATAATGGCTAGTACACTGTGAAACACACTGAGCTGAAACAGACTGAATATTGAAAAAAAATAAACAAAACACAAGGTTGTTCACCAAAGGGAGGCTGAATAAATAGATTTGAGAAGAAAACACAACTCTGGAAATGCTTTTCCATTGCCTTATAAAAGCACTGCTCTCAGCAGGCAGACATGAGGGTGAATGAATTGGGAAAGAAATTACAGGTGAGAAATTAGCTTTGAGGTTTTGGCAGTTCGCCACTCAGGACCTACAGATCAGAAATTCTGGGCCGGAAGTTATAGAAGGCACAGCCCCCTGAGTAACACAAGAGAGTTGTAGAGTTCCATGAATACCTAGCTGGTCCCTGTGTGGTCCCAAAAAACAATCAGGACACATCCAAAAAAGAAGCTTTCCTACTACACTGGAGCCAATTTTAGTCAGGCAGCTCTGATGACCAGAAAGTTCCCTCTGTGTTACACAGAATAAAAGCATATCTGGTCCTTTTAAAGCAACGGTCCTGTGGCCATGCTGGCAGGAATGAAGATATTCTAATGAGACACCTGTATCCTCCTCATGGCTATCAGACTATCAGAACAATGAACCCCAAGAAATTGGGGGGCCACAGGAAACTTGCTGGGAGAAGGGAAGGCTGAGGTCTTTGGACCAGCCAGAAGGGGTGCTTAACTCCTGGAAAAAGATTGCACAAATTTCTGATGATTTGTCAGACAACGTCATAGGAGAGCCTCGGGATGAGGATGGGTGTTACCATATCTTGACAGGCACAGCTTTTCTATGCATACTTCTGGTCTTCTATTCAAAGCCAAACCTCAGGCTGGAGATAACTCGGGGCCAAGAGCATTTACTGCTCTCTCGGAGGACCTGAGTTTGGTTCCCAGCACCCACGGGGAGGAGATAGGCTTGCAACCTCCTGTAACTCTAGCCACATAAGATACAACACTCTCCTCAAAGGTAGCTAGCTTATGAGCACCACACACACACACACACACACACACACACACACACACACACAATCAAACATAAAAATAAATCTTTAAAATCTAATCAGGATGTTAGAATCTTGGAGATAGACTTGTGGAGGAGATTCCGCTGGATTTCTTTATCATTGAATAAAATTAATGTTTCTGCTTTTTTGCTATTACATGTGTAATTGGCTTCTTGAGGCTGGCTGGCCAAACCTGTTTGGTTAAGGGTAATCAGGGCTCAGGCTCTAACCTTAACCCTGATATGGGTTCCACATCTACCCCAAGGTGCCACTAAGAACAGCACTTGAACGAAGAGCCCTGTGCACTTGACTGAAGACATCTACTATGCCCCCGTTTGTCACCTCTCACATCAGGACTTTCAGTGAAATAGCACAAACAGGTCATTTCAACACCAAGTTCTGATGGAATTCAAGCTGCTAAAAGGCAAACTATCTTACTCCTAGATTTTTTTGAGTTTATAATTAATTTTCTGCATAGTCCTGCTATAAATAGCCATTTTAGCCCCCCAACAATGGCTGAGAAGGCCACCCCATGACAGCTCCTGGATGGGCACTCCCACCACAGCTGGTTGCCTAGTCCCTCTGTTCAGTCTGCCCACCCATGAGTGACAGGGTGGAGCCTTTATACTGCTCTGATGCCCATGGCCCCCGGAAGCCACTGTCCATCATCCATACTGTGGAAGGGAAGAAAGCGGTCAGCACACAGATTGCAGCTTACAGACTCACTGTAGCCTTGTGAACTTCGCTGTTGACTTCTGTATTGGCTTGTCCCATTCTCACAGAAGTGTTGTTAACCATCCACTTGAAAGTCAGTGTGGTGGTAATCTAATTGTACTGAATTATTATTTTGATTGTATGTTAATAAATAAAGTTATCTGGGAGTCAGAGCTATTAGAGCCATAGCAAGAGTGTGGCGGTGGTGGCACACGCCTTTAATCCCATAGATATCTGTGTGTTCAGGGTCAGAGCTATTAGAGCCATAGCAAGAGTGTGGCGGTGGTGGCACACGCCTTTAATCCCATAAGATCTCTGTGTGTTCAGGGATACAGCCAGCATTGGAGACATATGCCTTTAAGACCTAGGGGGCTGTACATTCAGACAGTGACGAGGCAGTCATGTGTTTGGGTTTACAACCAATGAGAAGGCAGAACAACATACTTTAAAAAAACGAACCGACAGGAAGTAGGTCTCTTTTCGAGAAGCTGGGACAGCAGGAGGAAGGGTGAGATTTTAGCTCTGAGCTCTGACTTCTCGGCTTTCTCTTTTACATTGTTTCTGTGTTTCTTATTTAATAAGACGGTTGGTTACATCTACAAGTCAGTTTACTAGATTTCTATAGGATTTCTTATATATCGATATATCTTTCTTGAGGAGATTTATTTTTTTAATTTCAAGGTTAGCTGGTATTTGCACTTAGATTATTCTAATTGCTATGTATTATAGGCAGGAGTCTGTGCCCAGGGAGGGACCCACCTTGCATGAAGGCTCAGATATATATATTTTTTAAAGATTTATTTATTATGTATATAGTGTTCTGTCTGCATGTGTGCTTGCAGGCCAGAAGAGGGCATCAGATCTCATTACAGATGGCTGTGAGCCACAATGTGGTTGCTTGGAATTGAACTCAGGACCTCTGGAAGAGCAGTTAGTGCTCTTAACCACTGAGCCATCACTCCAGCCCGAAGGCTCAGATATTAATAGATGTTAGAAGTTTGTATCCAAGTATATATAATTTGTTGAGACTTTACAGGTTGTATTTGCTGTAGGTGTAACACTTCTTGTGCGATGCTTCCTCATTTTACAGGTTGGACCGATACTTATAAAGCTTGAGAGAAAGGGCAGTGAATTCAGTTTGGTATTTTTTGTGCTATTGCTGGGCCCTAGGCTTTGGCGGCTCTCTCTTGCCTGTCAGCTAGCAGGGCCAGGACAGGGCTCAGGGTGACTTTCCTTGGAGCCCAGCACATGGTTTATCAGCCCCTCCCTGGCAGACGTACTTTTGCTGATGTAGCCAAATGATTTTCCAAAAATAAATAAATAAATAAATAAATAAATAAATAAATAGATAACGAGTTCTGGTTACCACCTGTGCCTCTTACCTTGTGTTCTGGGACCTGGGCAGCTGTACCCTCACTACCCGTGGGGACAAGTTCTGAGGTTTGTCCCTAAGAGGAGAGGGATAACACCTGTTGAGAAATCCTCACCTGCTGGTGGTCCCTAGAGCAAAGTGCTGGACTCGGGCTCCAAGTGGACTTACTACTTTTGCTTTTTCTTTCCGGGTTGAGGGGTAGAGCTGGGAGATCAGGTGGGCTTGAACTTGGAGAAGCTCTTTTCCTCCAGCTTGATTCTGGGCCAAACTATGTGGATGCTCCTCATCTGAGTCCCGGCTCCAGCTGAGTAGCCTTGCAGTGATCTCATGTGGTTGGTCCAGCAGATTGTGTGCTGCTCTTGGACATTCCCATCAATGTTAGGTGAAATCCAGGACATTTTTGATAAGGTATTAGGTACGTATCCTATTGCTAAAGTTCTTGTGCATCTGTACAAGTGGATCTATGAGAAAGCACTGTAAAAACAAAGCAACAGAAACGAAAGATTTTAATTCTGTAACTGGAAGTCGGTTTATCTGTAGTTCCTTCTTTCTTTCTTTCTTTTCTTTCTTTCTCTCCTTTTTTTTAAGACAAGGTTTCTCAGTGCATAGTCCTGGCTATTGTGGAACTTATTCTATAGACCAAGCTGGCCTCGAACTCACAGAGATCCTCCTGAGTCTGCTTCCCGGGTGCTGGGATTAAAGGTGTGTGCCACCACTGCCCAGCTTATCTGTGCACAGTAATATCTGTAGGGAAAGGATTAATAATGTAATTTTGGAATCAAATCCTCTCCCATATAAAGAGTCTTGGGACATTTTTTTAAAGAACAAAACAATAAAACAAAGAAACAAAAAAGCCCCACAACCTTAATAGCTTAGCTCCTAACTAAATTAATTGTGAATATTTGTTAAACCTTCAGGTTTCTTTTGGGGATGAGCAGGGGTTTATTTGAGTTTCTTAATGGCTATGCACAGATCTTTGGGTATAATGTACTGCACAAAAACAGCATTTGGAGAAAAAAACAGGCCTAAGTTTTGTACATGTGTCGTAATGTGTAATGGTCTCAACCTATTGGTCCTATTCTGTCAGTTCTCCTAGGTTTATACTGGGATTCAAGGCACACACCACACTCAACCAGAAAAAGTGCTTTATATGAATGGAATCATGTAGTATGTCCACGTGCAGCCCACTTGATATTCATACATGCCTGTTTTGCATGTATTAATAGTTTAGTGGGCCGGGCATTGGTGGCGCACGCCTTTAATCCCAGCACTTGGGAGGCAGAGCCAGGCGGATCTCTGTGAGTTTGAGGCCAGCCTGGGCTACCAAGTGAGCTCCAGGAAAGGCGCAAAGCTACGCAGAGAAACCTTGTCTCAAAAAACCAAAAAAAAAAAAAAAATAGTTTAGTGGTGTTCATTTTTTTTTTTTCTTTTTGAGGCAGGACTAATATAGTCCAGGGTGGCCTTGAATGTGTTGTGTAGCTAAGAATGTCCTAGAACTCCTGCTGATGGCCTTGGTGTCATGTCTAGATGGTCTGTTAGAAATACACAATTATGAACATTCATATGCAATGATTCTAATAAACATAGAGTTTTACTTATTTTGTATAATTCTTAAGAGCAGAATGTTTGTATATATAGCAAATTTGTTGTTTTTTTTTTTTTTAGTTTTGTCTGATTGTTTGTTAGATTAAAAAAAAATTAGGGGGGTTGGGGATTTAAATTCAATCCTAGCCAGGTGGTGGTGGCGCACGACTTTAATCCCAGCACTCAGGAGGCAGAGGCAGGTGGATCTCTGTGAGTTCAAGGCCAGCCTGGTCTACAGAGTGAGTTCTAAGACAGCCAGGGCTACACAGAGAGATCCTGTCTTTCTTTTTTTTTCCTATTTTTATTTATTTTTCTATTATCGCCTTGATACAGTATAAATTCTTACCCTAATAGTGCAGAATTTTAATCCCAGGTCTCAGAAAGGCAGATTCAAGGCCAGCCTGCTCTACATAGTGAGTTCCGGGCCAACCATTGCTGCACAATGAGACCCTGTCACAAGAGTAACTAAAAAGAAGTATTTTTCTTTATTGTCAGTATGAAGTTTGTTCTACTTTCTTGACATAAGGCCTGTGTTGGTCGGCTCTTCTAAGCAGTAGGCTCTCATTTCTAGTCCTATCTATTGACTTTTCTCATGGCATTATTTTCCTGTAAGAGGTAATATGCTGTTTGTCACATAATATTGCCAACAAGTATGAATTTGGCGTTGGATTCTATTTGAGTTTGGGTTTTCTATTCATTTTTAAAGTTTTGCTCTGGGTTCACTTGAGTTCTGAAAACACATTGGTTCTTACTGCTCCTTGGTTTAGAAATAAGCATGCATCTAAGCTTTCAGTCTGAATTCCCTTTGGCCTCTTGTGCTCTGATGTTGTAACCCTGGCTGGCGTAGAACTCTCTGTGGAGATCAGGCTGGCCTCAAACTCAGATTCCCTCTGCTAAATGCTGCAACTAAAGGTATATGCCACCAATGCCAGGGAGGTTGACTTTTTACAAGTCACTCATTTCCCCATTATGTCTTCTTTTCTACTTTATTTATTTTGGCAGCATGTGTGGATATGTACATATGCATTCATGGTGCCTACAGAGACCAAAAAGAGACATCAGATCCCCTGGACCTGAAGTTAGAGATAGTAGTGAGCTGCCATATGGGTGCTGGATATCAAATCCAGGTCCTCTGAAAATGCAGCTAGAGCTTCTAACCACTGAGCCATTGATCCAGCCCCCTTTCAAGTTTTCATAGAACCTGATGATTTAAGAACCTTTGGGCCATTGTTAATGTCTCCTGTCACTTATATTGGGAGGCAGAGAGAGTGGTATTCACAGTCAAGCCTGTTTCTATCTCATTCTAAGTTATCTTATAGTTCACAGAAAACTTTGTTTTTTTCCTGAAAATGATACATTAGTGACTCATTGTTTTTGTTGGGTAGAAGGTTATGACCCAGTCTTTCTTCTTTCCTTACAGAGAGAATTTGGGAAAGCAACAACAAGGCATCATTCCTGAAGAAGATTTTGGGTAACAGGAGTCCTGGATAGCCAGTAAGTGTATTTGGACTTCCTTGGTGGTGGTCATTTACCATAATCTGAAAGTGCAGTGGAGGAGGAAGGAGAAGATGAAAACATACGTGTGCTTAGTGTCAAATGTTATCATATGGACTTAACATGTGACAGAGATTCTAGACACCATCTAGGAAGGATTAAAACATTAACCTTAGTATACCCTGTTCTGTGCACATCATTTTGCATCATCTTTTCAGTAATTCTTATTTAAAAAGTGTCTAGAGACTGAAATATACAATTTAATTCATCTTACTGTAATAAATTTTTCACTATGTCTTTGAGACTTTACTGTTCAGAGGGGTAACTTCTGAAGTGACTTGGAGATTTTACTTTGGCACTTGTAATAATGTTATATTTAGATGTGTGGAGATTTCTATAACTGATTAAATGATAAAATCTGGACTGTCCTCAGGGACATGTACCACACTCAATAGCTTTAGAACAGAGAAGTACACCAGGAACACAGGACAGATTCTCAGAGGCACAATGACAAGAAGGAACATGACATTTCAATACCTCACCCTGGAATCTTCCTTGATGTTTTTTCATATTCAGTGGCAGTTTCCATTATGAACTCACCTACATTGTAAACTTCACGTTTGCCTTGTCCCGTGTCCCACTTTAGACAAGCAGTTTCTTCAAGCTAGACAGACAAAAATCCTTCCATCAAGAATTCTTACCCCCGGGGTTAGCTTTGATTAAGAGCATCAGTCATTTGAAACAAATGTCTGCACAAATCACTCACAATACACTATGTACAATAGTCTCTAAATTTCAGAACCATGAGAAAATGCTCTAAGGCAAATCCACAAGTTGGTCATGAAAAGTACCAGGGAAGGGCCCCTGAGATGGCTAGCTGAATGGAAGGGGAGAACTTCCTCCTCCCAATTTGTTCCTTGGCCTCCACATGAACAGAATGACAGACTGGTATGGCATGGATTGTATGTTCTCTATCTGTCTGTCTATCTTCACCCTCTCTCTAAATAAGTAAATAAGTAGATATTCTTTTTTTTAATGTACTCATCAGATTTCCATATATTCATCCTATGAAAGCTTATTTTAAAATGACAGACTAAAGAAATAATTCATGTTTAAAATAATGAAAAAAATCACCTTTTTAGATCATAGTTTTTACCATAGCCAAAAGGGAATCTGCCCCTTAACTTTAGGGATATGAAATTCTGAATCCTGCCCCCATAAAAGTCATGAATTTCTACTTTGTTTTAAAGAAACTATCATTTCTATTTCTCAGGTCCAGCTGTTAGTTTGGTAAGAACCATTGACCTTGTGCCAGTGGTTCAGACCAACTGTGCCTATGGGAAGAAGATTAGCACTGTAGTGTTAGCCTAGAGTTTGTCTTCACAGCGTAACGATGTTGCCAATCTAACTTAAAGGGAAAGATCACTCCATTTAACAAATGGAGAAAAGGAGAGAGGAGGGGCAAATATACTGGGAAAAGTGGCGAGTTTTCATCTCTCTTTCCTCCTCGTTGGTGTGTCTTCTATTTCTGGGGAAATAGAAGCAGTATTGTCTTATTGGGTAGGACAGTTTCCCAGTGCTTACATCACTCCTATCAAGCTTGATAGGCACACCTGCAAACCAAGCATTAGAGAGACAATGGAGGGAGTATCCTGAGTTGATGGAACTCTCACCAGGTCCCCATTACTCCATTTTCTCAGCACAAGAGATGATTATATACCTGTGTTCATTGATCAATTCCAAGACATGCTAAGCATGTGTCAGTTAATGGTGTCAGCTAAAACAGACGTTTTCATCATAGTAATTTAACTACTTAGTAAGGAAGCAGCATTCCCTCTTCATAATGCAATTTGTGTTCCCTATAACCTCACAGGTCTAATTTTGAAGTTACCTATCTAGGATCATCCTCCTGATGAGTACTGTAATATTGATTCTCTCTATTGAAAGTTAATGTATAGGATTCAGAATGAGAATAAATGATGCTTTTGTGAAGTTTTAGATGGCGAAGGACCCATTTGCTCTACCGGACCCAAATCATGGGTAGGCAAGGAGAAACTCTTCAAATGCTGGTTTCTAGCAACTTCTGCTCTTTTCCCTGTTGGAAGCAACTGTAGGGAGAGTGACTAGGCAAGGACAATGGCATGTCATTCCTGCCAGTGTTATATTTCTCATTCTCATGAGACCTAATGGATCAGGAACTTTATGGGATTTATCACATGGACTTGACCATACCCCATGTTACAAACCTCATCCTGGGCTCTGAGACTCTTGATCTAGGTCAGTGCATTTGAACTCTTACAATGTCCAAGGCTTTTAGATCCCCTCCTCTGCTCCTCATAGATTTTTCTTCTTCTTTAGTCTTACCTCTGTTTTCTGGTCATCTCCTTCAATTCTTGATGGCAACCACCTTCTTCTGCCTTTGCTATTCTTGAAGGATTCAAGGGATTCTACAGCTGAGACATTCCCTCAACCCTGTTACTGCCATTGGGAGTAAAACCTAGAGTGCTATCCTCAGTCATTTTATTTCTGATATCTGCTAGGGGCATTCAGGACACCAGGCACAAGCTAGGCCTCTTGGATGTATTTCCTATGTGGGGAACTGAGTGTTTGTTTTCCAAACACTGCACAGGAATATCTCATTCTTTCATCAAAATCAAAATATTCTTTCATCATATTGAGAAAGAAATACTACTAGGAAATTACATCATATGAATGGGAAGAAGAAAAGATCACTTGCCTCAAATACAGAAGCATGGAAACACACCCAGGAATCTGTAGGGCTGGCTACAATGTTGGATTTGGGTAACGGGGTACACTCAGAGAAGCTACATGCCTAGCTGTTGAAAACTGCCCCAGAGGTGTCTCAGCAGATAGACAATATACCCATGAGGATGCTGTAATGAACTGTTGGCAGAAGTAACTCGAATAGTGGAGCCACCAAAAGAAAAAGCCCTCAGGTTGAGTGTGGTGCTCTCCAATCTGCACTTAAGAGACCAAAGGAGGCTTGGGGATTTAGCTCAGTGGTAGAGTGCTAGGCAAACACGAGGCCCTGGGTTCAATCATCAGCTCCAAAAAAAAAAAGGAACATAGATTGCATGCCTCTGTGAGTTACACATTAAATGTTGAAAGAAGAAAAGGCAGCAGGCAGCTGGGCGGTGATGGTGCTCGCCTTTAATCCCAGCACTTGGGAGGCAGAGGCAGGCGGATCTCTGAATTCGAGGCTAGCTTGAGATACAGAGTGAGTTCCAGGAAAGGCGCAAAGCTACACAGAGAAATCCTGTCTCGAAAAAAAAAAAAAAGCAACAGGCACTGGTGGCACATGTCTATAATCCCAGAACTCGGGAGGCAGAGGCAGGTAAATTTCTGTGACCAGCCTGGTCTACAAAGTGTGTTCCAGGACAGGGCAGTGGATAGAAAACATGGTCATATTTGAATTATTCCATCCTCTTGACTGATCCTTTCTATTTGTATTATTTTCTGAAATATTTCTCTCCAATAGTGAGCAATAGCTCCAACAGAATAGGTTAAGTAAGAGGACTACCCTGAGGAGGTGAGAGGTTTCTTAGAAACATGCCCCTCCTCTTTGTCTTTCCCTGTGGAGTGACCACATTGTCAGCCCTCAGTCCCAAGGCCAGGCCCAACTGTCGTCTCTGCCAGTTCGAGAATTCCGCCAGTAACTTTCCTTCTCTCTTCTACCCCCTGCTCTGCCCTTTTCATGCAGTGTCAGGGTTGACTCTGCTCCTAAGTAGGTGACTGATCTCTTTGTTTCAGGGGCCACACTTTCTCCCTCTCCTCCTTCCTCACCCTACAGCTCTGCTCTGGAAGAAGCAAGTCCCTCTGTGTGAGCTCTTGGCAGCCTGCGCAAGCTTGGGAAGCCTCTCACTTTCAGCTTGTCCACGGGAATTGATGGACAAGATGAGGATTTTGATCTCTAGGGTTGGTCCATGCCATCTTCTTTCCTTCCTTAGTCTCTGGTGAAATAGAATAACAAAAATGCTTTGGGGAGCAGGCAGCACAGACCCCACTGATTCTTTGCCTTCCTTAGGAAATACGGTTTTAGCAGCATAAGGCTTCTAGCCCAGGACTTCAGCTCGGAGGCCAGTGAAAAGCTGGCCTTCTCCCTTCCTCCCCTACAATCCCTCTTTTTCCCCATAGAATGAGGGTCTCCTGCCAGATCAATGGAAGTAGCTGATTTTTATTGAGTACAAGAGCTAATTGAACACTACTTGTGCTCCGGGGTTTTCATTCCCAAAATACAGGAGCCAAACACAGGCACATCCAACTTCCATTTCTTTTTGGGAGTTTGGCTTGGGAAGGAACCGGAGGAGACGACGGAAGATGGAGGTGGACAGTGGACTGGACCTGCAGAAGTCTGGGCAGTTGGGGCTGGGGGGAGGGCCTGTGACTGGGTGACACCTTCGCTCTTTTGTCAGTTGAACCACCTTAACTGGTGGTGGGGGCAGGGAGGGGAGTGAGCAGGGAGGCCACTGCCAGAGCCTCTCCTCCTGCCCAGCTAAGCATTAAGCCTTTAGGGGTGCTCAGTGCTTTCAGCTTTTTTGTTGAAACTCCCTCAGTCTGAAGGCAGGACCAGGCGGAGGAAAGATAGGGAGGTCCCGTTCTGTGGGGCTCTGCACAGGAAGAGGACGGGAGACAGGAAGGAAGCAAACCGTCAAACTGAAAAGAAGAAGAAGAAAAAAAAAAAGGGGGGGGGGTGCTTCCCCTACCTCCTTCCTTATGCTGTGGTGACAGAAGTTGGTCCACAGTGGCAATTTCGTGGGTTCACAGTTGTGAACACCGGGCTTGGAGCTGTGGTCCAGGCGGAAGACGAAATGGTGGGTCGAGCATCTCACCATCGCAACCCTAACCTGGACCCTCCTCTTCCAAGCCAGAAAGGTCAGACGAGGTAAGGGAAAAAAAGTTTAGGGAGGTGGGGGAAAAAAAAACAGTTTGGGGAGGGGAAGGGAGAAGAGAAAAGAGACAGAAAAACTGCCAACCCAACTCTGAATGCTCAGGTTTACTAGCTACCTGAGCCTGGCCATCGGTCTTGATGCCCAGATCTGAGCACTCACTAAAGAGAGTTAGACCTTCAGGAGGCTCAGCTCTGACCTTGGCTCTGATGCTTGGGGACTTCACACTCCCCAGGCACAGGCAGAGTCTCATTTTGTCTGTGATGAGCACTGGTGACCCTAAGGCCACAGTGGGATTCAATTCGAATTTTTTCCCAGTGATTTAGGCTGCTTATGTTGATTCATTTTGATTTCTTCAAGGATAACTATAAACATCAAACAATTTGCATTTGACCTTAGGTCCCCTGTTGAATTAGTTGGGCAGGTTGGTCATCAATTCTGCCCTCTGCTGGTTTTCTTTATTATTCAGAATTAAAACATCAACCACAGCAAAGGAAAGTCAATTAGTGACACTGAAAAAAATGTCACCTGTCTAAAGAAGAACAGATATGCCATTTCATCTCAGCTTGTCACATACACATGCAGACATAAGTATTCTAGTGAGACTTAAAAAGTACAGAACCTGAGACCTTCTGCAGTGAGTACCAGTATATGGGTTACCTGAATGCATTATCTGCCAGAAGATATTTATTTTTCTTTTCCACACTTTGATTTCCAGTCAATCAAATTTCTATGCTTTTAGGTCATAATTTTCTAATTGCACTCCAACCACACATCTGAAGGGCAAATATCTCAGTACCACATTATATGCATTGTAAAAAAATAACTTTTTTATTGTATAAAGTCAAAGAATATGGCAAACAGTTCAGGTGTTATTTCTGATTAAATATTTTGAAAATAGTATGAGCCATTAGATAGTTACATGGCAAGATTTGGGTATTTGTTTTGATCATGTTGGCAGGTACTTGTTACTTAGTGGAAAGCCACTTATTTATTAATTTAATAATGTCGGAATTCATTCTTTAAACCTACTAAATCAAGAAAATAAGTAATAGTAAATGAATGCTTAAAAGGGAAACACTATCCTCCAATGTAGAGAAGAGCCCTGCGCACACAGATAAAGCACCAGAAAAGCCAGGAGAGTAAAGCACACAGCTACCCCTTCAAAGGAATGAGGTGGGAAGCTGCTCTTCCTGGAATGCTGAGAAGGATGTCATTTTACAACCTGGTGATTACAATGCTGTCTGTAAGAAAGGCTCTGCCTTGTCTCTCAGAATTTGTTTTTACTTATCCCAGCCCTTTCCCCCTAAATCTTGAGCATCACTTTTAAAGCACAAAACCCACTCTTATGACGTCAGTTGTGCCTTACAACAACCTCTCTACGTTATCTTAGGGCCAGGCCAATCCCAACACCCACAGGCAATATGTTTACCTCAGTCAAACTCCCTAGACCCTAAATCTTGGGCACTATTTCTGAGTCAACAGTACCCATTCTTGTGAAAGAAGCCAGATGTACTTTCTAAGGAATCTCAGTGTAAACGTGTCTTAAATTGTTGTGCACTTGCAACTGAGTTAATTGTTATCTGAATACTTTTTTTTTTCAAAATTGTGCTGTGCTTGAATATGGATAAAGTAAAATGATCTGGGCCAGACTCTAGAAGACCTGGCCCAGCATCCAGTTACAATCAAATCAGGCTGAACCGAGTTTCATTCTTATCTCTTTGTGGATCGTTTGTTTTGTTTTTTGTTTTTTCTCCCTGCCTGCTGTAAAGCCTGTGGGGAAATCACCACACTTCACGCACCAATCACCACTGAAGGTTAAAGTAAACTCCAGTTCTCAAGCCAGGCTTTAGAACCGTAGTTAAAGGAACTGAGTGGAATTTAACATCCCTTTCTAAATGGAGGGATCTTACTCTAAGATCATCCTGACTAACGGATTTCCCAGAAGTTTGTGTGTATGCTTCAGTTGCTAAGCCTGAGGACAGAAGATTGGAACATTAAAGTTTTAACAGTATGGGTTCACAATGACATTAAAGTAGAAACAACATGCACAATGAAGTTTTGAAGTGTTTTGGAAGTGAATGGATTAATGAAATTGATCTCACATTTTATTTTACATTGAAAATATAAAGTAACTTGAAAGTCTTCAACATACAATCTCTACTATGATTACACACACACACACTATTATTTAGTGAGTATTCACTGACATCCACTTTTGTTTTATGTTTGAAATATTTGCCATGTTTCAGGGATTTTTGTGCATGCATAATTTAGCCCATAACTTACTTTAGACGAGACCTGGGGTTTATGTGAAATTTACTGTGACTGAGCTATGCCCATGCTAAGATACACACTTTATTGTGTGAGTTTTAAACCACAGTCTCAGGAAGAGCTTACTATAACTGAATGTTATGACTGATAATTGAACTTAAGAAATTATAATAGCCTTCTGCATCTAGCTGCTAAGCCAAATGTGTCTTGCAGACTGTTGGTATTTTCTAAGTATAATTTTAATGGCTTGCACCAATGGGTAGCAAGTACTGCAGAGGTGCTGTTTTTAGTGACTGGATCAGCAGGTGAAAAGAGCTGGCTCCCAGAGTGTGTGAATTCAACCTGTGAGGAGCTCAGGTTTGTCTCTATATTTAATTAGAATAAGTTAAAATATCGGGTATGCTCTTGCTGGTAAGTGAAGTATTTGGTAGGATGACTAATATTCTGTCTTTTAATAAAATGTAAGCACTCGTGAGTGAAACCTTTTTGCATGATTTATATATCAAGGATTAGTTTGGGGGTACATATGTATTTAGTTAACAAGGATTGCTTCATCTACTGCCCGCATTGTAATCATAATGTGTAATTAATATCAGTTTGAAATAAGATTATTAAGGAGATATATGAGAAATATACTTACAAAGATAACATGATTGCTTACTATTTAGTTTTTTTTAATTCCTTATTTTTCTGAATTTGTGACTAAAATAAAAGGGTAACATTGTATAAATTAAATTCTCCTTTAAGAAGAGCAAGATAACCACCACTTATTTTTGTATTGGGAGGGTTGAATTTATTTTTCTAAAATTCTTTCCTGAGGTAGATTTTACTCATGTTAATTTCTCAAGGCTCTAGTGTTGTTCGAATCTTAGATGGTCTTTTATTAAAAAAAAAAAAAAAAAAAAAAAAAAAAAAAAAAACCCTGGATATTAGGGTAAAAGCTGAAAGATCAGAGAAGTAGAGCATGGCACAGCCACCACCTATCACCTCACCAACTCCATGAATCCTCTGACTGAAATCCTCTGAGTCTTCACCCAAAAGGGCCTCAGCTGAACTGCTTTAGTTCCTGTTCCTCACACCTTATACACCTTTCTCTGCCCTGCCATCACTTCCTGGGATTAAAGGCGTGTGTGCTTCCCAGTACTGGGATTAAAGGCATGTGCCACCACTGCCTGGCTCTGTTTCCAGAGTGGCCTTGAATTCACAGAGATCCAGACGGATCTCTGGCTCCCGAATTTTAGGGTTAAGGGTGTGTGGCGCCATTGCCTGGCTTCTATGTTTAATCTAGTGGCTGGCTCTGTCCTCTGATCCTCAGGCAAGCTTTATTGGAATACATGATATATCACCACACTCTAGTTTGTTTATCACTGTGTATTTCAAAAGCAGAATACAAGAGTATTTTTAACAGGATGACTTATTTAACGGAGTAAAAAGTACTCACATAAATTTCTCTCCTGAGAATTCTGGAGTTAGAATCTGCAGTGTGTGCTAATCAGTCCTTCTCTTTAATTTAAAAACAAAAACAAAAAACCCTAAGGTATACAACAATAACTTAGACGTTTAAAGTACTGAAATTTTAAGGACTGTGGCACTCAATGTTATACTGTTTATATTGTGATATCCAGATGTCAATATGAGATTTGGGAGCCAGACAGTGGTGGCTCATGCCTTTAATCCCACCACTCGGAAGGCAGAAGCAGGGAATCTCTATGAGTTCAAGGCCAGTCTGGTCTACAGAGCGAGTTCCAGGACAGCCAAGTCTGCATAGAGAAACCCTGTCTTGAAAAACAAAAAGAGAAACAAAAGCTAGCAAACAAACAAACAAAAAGTCAGATATGGGGAAGAAAGAAGAAAGGAGAGGTTATCCTTTATGGTTTAATGAAAGATATTTGTGTGTCAAATCGACATGGGGACAGTTCTGCTGTTTTTTATTTGTCTGTCAACCTTATCCACACTTAGGCATGTTTTAGAAGAGGTCATTTTAACTGCGGAAACGCCTCCATTGGATTGGCCTGTGAACAAGTATGGAGGACATTTCTTTTTATTGATGATTGATGCTGGAAGGCCCAGATAACTGAAGTGCTGCCAATCCTAGGCTGTTAGTGCTTCAATTTTAAAAATGCAGCCTGAACAAGACGTCAGGAGCACTCCGGTAAGCAGCATTCATTCACGGTTTCTGCTTCAGTTCCTGCCTCCTGATTTCTGCCTTTGAGTGCCTGCCTTGACTTCCCTTCCCGCTGGACTGCAGCTGAAATAACACCTTTAATTCCCGAGTAGTTTTTGGCCATAGTGTTTGATAACAATAGAAATCTAGTAAGACAACCAGGAAGATGCAGAGATTGTTTTATGATTTGCATTTGCTCATGAGGTTAATACTCAAATGCATGAGTACTGTAAAAGAAATGGGATTTACAGAGTGTCAAATCAACTATAAGCCAAACTTATTCTAACTTTTACAGATCATGTATGAATGGTATTTTATAGACACTTTTTAAAGTTTGAATGAAATCATGTAATTTTATATGACTGAGCTATACAGAGGAAATATGTATAAAATATGCTCTTGAACTGATTGATTTCCTTTGGGACATGATGTTACATGAACATCACTGTCCTATAGAAAAGTGGTTAATTATATCCAATTGCTTTAAGGAAAGGATCAAAGAGGTTTTTTGAGAATAATGTGCAGAAATAATATCTTCTTTCAACAGCCATTTAAAAGTGAAATATTATTTAGCCTGAATGTTGCAATGTTTATCAGCTTTTACTAATTTGGAATTTGTGATGTATTGTATTGCTCACTTTTAATCATTATTTGTAGATATTATATTTAAGGAATTTAATTCAAATTGTGTAAGGGGTACTATAATTTCTATATGCACAAGTGAGAATATTTTGCTTTAGACTTTTACACTTAATATATATTTGTCACAGATATTTCTTGATTTGAGCTTTATTAGGTGTCGTTAGGTCTACAAGAGCCTCTGCTACTGTAAATCACCCTGTGCAAAAACCTGCAGAATGTTGAATCTTTTACTTCAATACGTATAGAACATTACACCTTCTTTGTGTAAATTTTGCATTATCTGTTTGAAATAATTAACGTATTCCCCTAAAACTGTAACTGATTCAATACTTTTGCAATGTTTGTGCATTCATTATAATGGCTTTACCCTTGGGTAGTAACAATTCCACTCACCGATGACATTGTGTTACATGGTGGTATGGGAAGAAAGTTCTCTCAGAAGCAGGCTAGAATTGTCCTCCATGTCCATATTCTGTAAATATTAAACTTAAGGTGTGTCCATCCGGTCTAAAGCACAGTCACTCAAGAAACCTAGGCAATGTTGCAGGTACCTCACTCAGGATGGTTGTTTCTGGCTCCATCTATTGACCTGAAAATGTCATGATTTCAGTTTTCTCAGTAGATAAATGATATTTGATTGTGTAAATTGCCACATTTTATTACCTATTCACCATATGTCACACTTCTTGGCTGTCCCAGTTTCTGGCTATTACAAGTAGAACAGAAACGAACATGGATGAATAAATATCTCTGTAGTAAAATATAGAGTCTTTTGAGTCTATGCCCCAACGTGGTATAGTCGGTTCTTGGGGCATACCTAATTTCACCTTTTGAGGAGCCTCCACATTGAATTCCATAGTGACTGCTTGAGTGTGCACTGTCACCAATAACAAATAAGTGTTCCACTTTTCTTATCATCCTTCCTATCATTTGCACTCATTTGTATTATTAATCTCAGGCATTCTGACTTTGGTAAGATAGAATCTCAAATTAGCACTAATTTGCATTTACCCCAGCTCTAAAAGGGATATTCAGGATCTAACCCCTCCCCTCCCCTCAAGACTCCAAAGGCAGAGAGATTTATTCCAATAACAAATATAAGATGATGCTTCCATTTCAGTTTTCTAAATGTTGTTCTCATGAACAGGAGTGGAGTTTGTGAAACATTATTTCTTGCATGTATTGATTTTATCATAAACATTCCTATTACTTTAAAAAAATATAGTGAGTCTGGATGAATTGTTCTGAGGAAGGGAAGTGAGAGGGGAGGAGGGAAACTGGGATTTCTCAAGCTGGAGGAACAAGCCTCCTATACCCACACTGCTGAGACTTGCCTCTCTCCTGAGACATCACCTCTCCCATCTAGCCTAGGTTTTGAATATGCTGGAAGATAAACCAAAGGGAATGAGCTGGAGTCCTAAGGCCTCCCAGGGTCCAGCCAGCTTTGGAGAATGAAAAGCAGAAGGTGGGATCACAGGGCTCCTTTTAGGCTCACCCCAGTCCATATGGCTGAGGGAGAGAGAGAGGACCCGTCTCAAGATGGCTCTCCAAGCCCACATTACATCCTCCTTTTCTCCAAGTCTCTGACGTTTAGTCTTATATCCCCTAGAGAGGGGGGGCTTTGACACAGAAGGAACTGCACAGGCCAGGAGAAGGGTGCCTAGACCTCCAGGGTCTTGTTTTCCCCCTTGGACAGAGATGAAATGCCCTGCTGGGAGAGGAGATCCTACCACAGAGGGTATTCTCCCGGGGCCTTTAAGATCCTTCAGAGGACTGGAGCAAGACCCTGGGATGCTGTTGACAATAAAGGAGTGTGACAAAGCAAAGGGACTCTGCCTCCCTGAGGCAATCTCAGCCCCCAGCACAGCTTTAGTCAGAATGGTGGAGAGCATGTTCCAAAAGGGTTCTTAGAATTTAAGACAGGAGTAAGAGCAGAGCTGACCCTGTGGAACAGCAGGCAGCCTTGAGGAGCTCGGGGACGGGCTGGCTTATTCGGCATGGTCCTCTCATTGGGTTTACCCTACACAAGGAAGTGGGTAGACATTGGTTAGGTTTAGGCAATAGTGAAAAGGAGTGATCTGGCTCCTTTGGGGAAGAGAACCGTTTTTAACACTGGGGCTCACAGAATACCACAGGCTGATCTGAAACTTGCCGTGGTCCTCCTGCCTCTGCTTGACAAGTACTGAGATCTCAGGTGTGAGCCACCATGATGAGCACTTAAAAATTGTTTGTTTATTTGTTTTGAGATGTCCTTGCTTTATAAAGAACTATGTCCTGAAATCAAAATCCTTTTGTCTGCCTATCCAAAGTGCTGGGATTATAGGTGTGGGCCAGTGTGCCGGACTGGGATCTGACTCCTTTTGTCAACTTCCAATGAGCTTTCAAGGAGAGACCCAACTCTAGCAAGTTGTCCTCTAACTGCCCCCACTCGACATGTGCTGTTTTACCCTCATGCTCCCCCCCCAGACACACACACAGAGGTGGGGGGATAAGTAATAAATAAGTAAAAGTTTAACAAATCCAAAGAACCCTGAAACCTCATCGGGACCTTAGGACCCGGTCTCACATATCATTACCACTAGAAAATTGCAGAAATCTCTATTTTTAGAGAAGGGATGTATGAGGTCCCAGGACTCTGTAAGGATTCTTTCTTGTTAGATGTCAAGACTCCCCTCCCCTGTAGAAATCCCCAAGTTCTGCGTGGGGAAAGAGCTTCTCAGTTAAAGAATGGACGTGAAGGTCCTGGCAGAGGTGAGGGGTGGGAGAGAGAAGCTGTGGGGGAAGTCAGACTGTCCTGGTAGGGCTGAAGTCCTGGTCAGGGGTCGGCACGAGCACTTTTCTCCCAGATCTACCCCAGGAGTTGCTATGTCCAAATGTCAGCACGACAGAATACTCCAGGTAGGCTGGCCATCTGGGATTCTGCTGGTTGCTGCGGGGCTGGAACCCCCTAGACTTGTGAAGTCTACAATCCTCACTTAACTGCTGTAGAAGGAAGGAGTTTAATGGGGGTCACACATTGGGGGATCTGGGCAGGAAGCAGTAACGAGGCATGAGCAGGGGACGTGGTTGGAGCGCCAGCTCTCCTCCCAGGACTGGCTCCTTCTAGAAGACAGCTTCGCTCCCAGCACCCTTCGAACTGTGGGTTGGGAAAGTTGTAGACAATGGCTCTTAGTTTATCACGAGACAGGAACTTCAAATTAACACTGAAAATGCTTGTACTCTGAAGACATTTAACGTAAGTATTTTAGTTATGTTAGCTAAACTACGTGTGAGGAATTATGTTTAGTTATGTTAGAGTTCAGAGGACTTTATTGGATGGCAGTCCTCCCATCTTCTGTGACACAGGGTCTCTTGTTCACTACTGAACAATGTGACAGGAATACCTGGCCAAGGAGCTTCTGCTGATTCCCCCATCTCCGGCTCCCACCTGCGGTAGAAGAAGCTTCTGGTTTAGAGATGCTTCTGCCCAGGTTTTGGTTTGTTTCTTTTTATGGGCATTTTGACGATCCGAACTTGCATCACAAAGCTTGATATCAAATACTATAGACATTGAACCATCTTCTCTGGTCCTTGTACACATTGTCAAAATTTTATGCAATTTTCAATCATCCTGTGAGATGGTTAATTTTGATTGTTAATGGAATTTCATCTAGAACAATCTACGACCCAGGATTCTAGGCACAAGTGTGAGGAGTTATTTTAGGTATGTTAGCCTCTGTCCATGTGTCTGAGGAATTGTCTGGACTAGGTCACTGGGGAGTGAAGACTCACATTAGAATTGGGCTGTACTATTCCTTTGGCATGGTTCCCAGAATGGACAAAAAGATGCAGTTCACTGAGTATGAGCATTCATTCTTGTCTTTTTTGTAACTAGGTAAGCAACTCGACTAGCAGCAAGCTCCTGACAGAATTGCCCCACAATTTTGTCCTGAGCCCTCAAACTTAAGCCAAGCAAAACTTTGCTTGTGTAAACAATATACTAGAGCATCTTTTCACAGCAACAGGAAAAGAAATTAAGAAACACGTTGCTAGGAGTGAAGCTGTTGTTAGGGTACACCTGATTAGTTCGTTCTTAGCCAGTGGCACTGTTCTGTGGCAAGAATCTGAAATCCCTAACTTTTCCTTATTAAGCAGAATGTAACAGGCCATTCTGATAGGAGTTTGGATGACAAGACTCCGGAGAGAAACTGGTTGCAGTAGATCTGCCTAAAGACTGCTGGTCCCTGAGTAAGCCAGGGAGAGAAAGGGAACTGTGAAACGGCATTCTCCAAAGTCGATGAAAAAATAATAAACAAAGTGATCAAATTATAGAATAATATTTATTGTTGCAATAAATAATATGCACTAGGCAACATAAAGTATAATAAAGTAAAATAATATAAATGAAAAATTATTTGCAATTAATATAATATGGGAAAATGAAAAAGAAGAAATGTTTTATAAGTTTTTCTGAAACATGGATAAGTGGGAGGAGGAAGGGAGCATTTAAAAGGAATGAGCAGGGACCTGAGAACTCAGTTCTTACTCAAGGCTCCAGTCCATAATCTAAAAGCATCCCCCGGGATGCCTCTATTGATCAATGGTGGCATGTTCAATATCTGAGGAACTTTCTTATTTCTAGACAAAACCAGAAGAGCCAAACAAATTCTTTCAAATTCTGGAAAAATACTTTGTAAAAATAGTTTTTAGTATAATAATCTTAAAAGCAAGGAGAAAGAGAAGCCAAATGTAGTTTGGGGAATTGAAGTTTCTAGTTACTAAGGAAATCACAGGCAGGAAGATAGCTCAGCCAGTCCAGATGTTACCTCAGCCATCACCATCCCCCAGTTGTTGGTTCTGTAGAACAATACGAGTGAGTCTTAATGGTACTGGATGAGGAGGTCGTTTCACTTTTCACCGCTAAATGAAACATAAAATGTCATATTGACACAAACATCCTCAGATTATGGTTTCCCCTCAATTCAGGTACAATGGGCTATCTCCCTCCGCCTCAATTCAATGAAACAAATATTACCAAACCAAGAAAAGTCGACTATGAGCCTCATCTCCACACTGCACAGTGAATTGCTTATGTTAACTGTTTTTCCAACCTTGAAAGGTGCTAATGGTTGGACCCAGGGACAGCCTAGCCCCTTTATCATTCTTAACATATTTGTTGCAGTGAATCCTGTGTCATTTAAGATTTATGCCAGTGCTAAGCATTTGATAAGACTTATCTGTCATATGAGATCAAACCAACACTATTGTTGCACAAACGTAGCACGGTTTGTAGATACTGGCACAGGGCTTCATCCTCCAGAAACTTTGATGGATGTTAAAATTAATTTTTGTTTCTAAATGATCTTTTCAAAAGTAATATTATCAATAAAACTTATAAATAAATAAATATCAAATAAATCTTATGTGGCTCATCGACCAGGGGAAAGGGAGGTGAGAAATGTATAAGGAAATATTCTGGGATATTCCTTCAGTAGGAGTATATCTGTTATATATGAATATACTTATACATGCATCTATGATGTATGTGTCTATATGCGTATCTGTTTATGAACACACACACACACACATATGCACATATATTTCAATTAAAGAACAGTTTGAAATACATCCCCCATCCTGTAATAACATGACATTTTTCAGTGCTGCTGTGATGTTATTTACATCCTCCTGAAATTAGGGAATTGATATTATCCTGCCATTCATTTGATGACTATATAAATTTTTCCTTTCCCTGTAGGACCTTCCTCCTGAGGAGGAGAAGATGGACTCTTGAATTCTTGACCATTACCCTGAGGACAGGACTTTTCATTGTGACGGCCACCGTGGTTATCGCTGGCAGCCATCTTTTCATCAGATTCAGCAAAAATTATTTAGGGAATCTGAAGCTTTTTCCATGTCATTATAACTCTTTGGACTATTTCCATAAAAACAGTGGCATCTTCTAATCTTATTGTAAATGACAATTTGAGGTGTTAAATGCTTCTTTTATATTGTAACCATAGAGTATCTTTCCTTACCTATAAGTCCTCCATTGTGAGGAGGAACAGTTGGACTCATGGGCACTGCATCACTGTCCAGGGGGCATGTCTTCTCACTGGGACAGCTGTTGTCTTCATGGTCTTTGTCCTTCAACTCATCAAAGTCAGTTAAATTGTTTAGGGACCCAGAGACCTCTCTATGGGGGCAAGGCATTGAGCTCTCACCCTGAAGCAAAGTCATGTCTTCTCCAAATATTTTCTGACAGTTTTCAATGAGAAATTTTACAAGAGAAAACTATGAAAAAAAAAATGGGGCAAACAGAGGATCTCGGTCATTTCACAGAGTTGTAAATCACATTTTATATATGAGTCATGGAGGTTAAAAATGTATAATTCAAAATTCTGAGAAAAAGTCAGCAGTTACAAAATATAGGAGCTGGCTAATCATTTGAAATTTGAAGCCTATTGTGGGGTCGGATGTTAAAATGTGATCAACACAGAACAATAAATGCTATATAAGAGAATGCTTTCCAGGGTTACAAGTGTTATGGCTAATTTATATTGTCTACCTGACTATCTTTGGTTCCGTTTATCACACACATGGCTGAGCTTGTTTGTAAGGACACTTATAGAAATACACAATAAGGTGGGAACACTCTGTCTCAATGTGGGCACCATCCTATTGATAGTTCCATAGGGTGAATAAAAAGGGACAGATGGGCAAAGCCAACTGAGCCATAATAGCACTCATCTGTCTCTGATCACTCAGGGCAGTTGCAATATTAACCGCTTAATCCTCAGGTTCATTACATTGGGAGGAATCTGAAGTAAGGGCTGGTGGGAGAGAATTGGATAAGTGTGGGTCTCAACTGAAGGAGGCTGGGCCTTATCTTCTTTTCTCTGTTGGATTCCTCGCTGCATAGGGAAAAGATTTGGGGAGTCACGTGTACCTATAATGTACTCTTTAGAGGCCCAAATGCAATGAGCCAATCAATAATCATTCAGAAACTCAAAGTCTGGGTGTCTAAATAATCATATGAGTTTTATACTGAATACTTGTAATTTATTTGAAAGGCACCCACCACAGACAGCAGCAAGAGACTTTTATAAAATCATATTAACCAAGACCCAGAACAACCGTGTCTGATTTAAAAAAAAAAAATACCAATCCATATTGGCCTTGTTTATATGGGGCAGTCATTTTGAAAACAAGTAAACACGCACACATCCCTCAGTGATGACACCACACCATGAGTCAGTCTTGCTTGCTGAGCCCAGCACTGATGTTGTTTCCTGTCATCTTACAGTCCTTGCTGTCTGAAGCTGTCAAATGATATTGACAAACTGACTGAGCGTTGTGCTCAAAAACCCATTGAGAAGACTCTCAGGTTGTCCTGTATTCCCATCTCACCATGAGGACTTGACTCCCCCAGGCATACAGACCACGTCTCATTACCTTTTGGGAGCTATCATTTGCTAATCCAGGACTGTAGGATGTAGGCAGACATAGGATGCCAGGAGCCATGCAAACAGATAAACCACAAGCTGTCATCCTGTTAGCTGCAGAATTTCTTACAATGGTGTGTAACACTCTGAAAAGTAGTCTAAAGAGAAGGACACAGAGTTTAGGCAGCTGCTCCAAAGGACGGAA